>NC_139710.1:10826628-10906628 GCF_964188405.1 Protomyctophum parallelum
AGAGTGACTGTCCTGTGCCCATGGCTGTATTGGGGTAGCAGAGGAGCTTGGGGGTCTCACCTGGGACTGAGCGTTCACATTGGCCCCATAGTTAACCAGCTCTGCCACCACTTGCTCTTGCCCTGCCAGGGCTGCGATATGCAGCGCTGTGTTCCCTTTCTGTTGAAAGTAAACAGAGAGAGAGAGAGAGAGAGAGAGAGATTGTGATGGCTTGAGCTGAGAAGAACTGTTGGCGTTGTTGGTTCAGTGTTCATTTCATTGAATAAATCTACTATCTTTTTCACTGACGAAAACGGGGAAAAAATACTACGCTATGATGACTAAAACGGCTAAATAAAAAAGACTAAATATATTGACAATTTCGTCAACAAATACAAACTAGACAAAAATGTTAGGGGAGGGGCGCCTGGCTGGCCAAGTGGTCCACTGTATATTTAGTCGATTAAAACTAGACTGAAACAAAAACCATTTAGATGACAAAACATATGACTAAATGAAAATAAATGTTATTCGAAGTATTATGAGCATAACTTCAATGAACCGTGGTGTGGTTACCTTGGTGGTGGTCTCCAGTATGATGCCATTGTGGAGCAGCTCCAGCACCATTTTGACGTGGCCCTCCTTAGAGGCCAAATGCAATCCGTTGAGGCCATTCTGAGTGAGAGAGCAAAGCAAAACCCCACACTGAAGAGACCTAAACAGACTGAAGGCCTGGATCTGCTGCATATTCAAAGAGTGTACAGTACATACTGTATACACTATACTGTACATTATACTGTAGCATATTAACCCATTAAGACCTGGGGCCAATTCTACAAATGCCTTCTAAATCAGTAGTTCTCTAACTTATTTTTGCCAAGGTTGATCCCCGACATGATATATATTTGGCTGTGGACCCCTATTTTTCCCCTATTTTTCTAAAATGTTCAAAGATGGCAGATGTACAAGCTCACAGCTTATACTGTATCTGTGAGCTTGCCTTGTACTGTATATCTGCTATTTTTGAGAACCACTGTTCTAAATCCAAAGAGTTTTCTGAAAAACCTACGTTGCTATATATATATAGCTAAGATCTAAAATGACACAGATGCCCGGCTTTAATTAATGGGTTAATGAAAAAGCTCATGTCAAGATCAACATCACACACAAGAAGAGAAAAAAACCCTCCACAAAGTAAGTGAACACACAAACCATAACAGACAACAAGTACTTACACTGGAACGACAATCCACCTAATTATACACGACACATGCAGTGCTCTCCAAAACCAAATGCAGTCATTAGCATTAACAACATCCATGGTGCATGATGAGAACCTTATCACTCCATTAATGGTGACAGAGACGAAGGGGGAGCGGGTCGGAGGAAGGAGGAGGGGGTAGGGGTTAGGGAGGGGGATGGCACGCCGCCGGTCTCGTGGCCGGGAAGAATACGAGCCGTGTGGGATAGGTCTGACCTCACACAGCCTTCCTTCAGCCGCACAGGACATGTGAGGTTGGACCTTTCCCACATCACTGATATTATTCCTCTGAGTGGGGGAGACCACAGCACACCATCACTCTACTGCAGACAGAGGAGAGAGGGAGGAGGGGGGAGAGAGAGAGAGAGAGAGAGAGAGAGAGAGAGACAGGGGGGAGGGAGGGGGAGGGAGAGAGAGAGAGAGAGAGAGAGGGAGGGAGAGGGAGGGAGAGAGAGAGAGCGAGAGAGAGAGGGAGAGAGAGAATGAGATGAGGGATAGGAATGACAAAGAATGACAAAAAGGAATGTGAAAATAATACAAACTAAATAAAACATGGCCATGATAGAAGACAGCACACACACACACACACACACACACACACACACACACACACACACACACACACACACACACACACACAGTAGAAGAAAGGATAGCAGAGACGCTTAGGTAGAGAGACAGAACAGAGAGGATGATAAACGTGGCAGAGAGAGAGAGAGAGAGAGATTAGGAAGTGAGGGACTGTGGAGGAAGCGAGGGAGTAAGGCAGTGTGGTTGGCCAGTGGCTGTAGCCATGGCGGTAGGAGGTATCCACTCACAGGGACAAGGGGACAACAACTAAAGACGTGGTTTCCACCCCAGCCTCCACCTGGCCTTGCTCCCAGGAGACGGACACCTCATAGATATTACACACAGCGTCACAAAACGACATGGTCACATAGCCAATACACTACTACACCACCACCACCACACATAACACAGGCACATTCCACATCAAAACAATATCATTTAAAATGACTAGTATATGAACATGCTGTCAATAAGACAAAATGAGAAATGTGTGAGAATTTAGGAGAAATTATTATTTTGTCTGTAGTTCTAATATTGTCCATAAGGTGTCACCCTTCATCAGCCTGGGGGAAATTGCCAGTAATAGCTAGAGTAGATAATTGTATAAAATGTCAGTTCACATAAAACACTGTTGTTGTGTGCCCTCCTCTTGTGAATGAGTTTACTGTCCTGTGATAGCGGCAATACTGTACAACAATTATGGCAAAATGCTGGGGACAGCCTTGGTGAATGGTAGGGAAACCATGTCTATGTTAGATTAATGACCCAAAGAATCATATGAACACACTCACACAAGACAATGGGTACACACTTCTTGGCCCTGTTTCAGTAGCCTGTGGGCAGCAGTAGCCCTAGTCCACTAGCAGTGTGCTTGGCCCTGACCACCCTGGGATCTGCCGTCAGGATAAAAGAGCCAGGAAGGAGGAGATGGGGCAGAGGAGAAGCCCCTGCCCTATTTAAAAACTTCCCGGGAGACCCTGTACCTGTCATACTACTGATAAACTACCTACCTGAGCAGCATGCATTATATACAGTTGAATTAATGCAAGGGTACACGTAAACACATAACAATCGGTGTGGTTATAGATATATCAGTGCGGTTATAGACATGTCATGCACATTAGATGCTCTTTAGAAAACACACACAAAACATGACAAACTCACAATGTACAATATAGTAGAAACACACAATGTACAGTATATAGTAGTAGTAGCATACACAGGACATATTTGAGCAGAACATTGTATATGTAGTCAGCTCCCAAGCCGAAGCAGAAATCTTGGCAGATTTCAAAATATTCCTTGCCTCATACTAATGTTGGTGAACAGAGCACAACTTCAGACACTAAATACCAAGACTAATCATGTATATAGGTATTAATTGACTAGTTAGTCTGGTTGCCTAACAGGGCAAAAACAACTCCCGACTTCATTTATAGAGCAACCTTGTGACGTCATGTGGGTTAATACATCATCATCATACATCATCATTATACTGTACTTAGCAACCACCACACCTGCAATTACCCAGAATTGTGAATTTTCTAGTTATTCATCAAGCTTGTAGCATTTCAGTGTGGATCTGATGCTGAGAAATGCTCTATTGTCACATTCTCATGTTTTAGTGCCTTAATATCACACATATTGTGGCACGCACGCGCATGCGCACACACGCGCACACACACACACACACACACACACACACACACACACACACACACACACACACACACACACACACACACGCAGACACTCATCAATTCAATTCATATGAGATTGTCGTCGAAACAAATGGAAAACGATGAATTATTACTGGAGCTTCAGTCCGTTTAATTTTAGGGGCTGTGCATTTCTCTCACCTGATTGGCTGTGTTGATATCAATGCCATTCTTGATGTGGTCCAAAGCTTTGTCCAGGTTTCCAGAACGGGCTGCCCGCAGAAAACTGTTGCCAGCATCTGCCTGCAAGCGAGACAGAGAGAGGAGGAGAGGACATATAGGGACAGGAGTGCACCAGAGAGTGAGACACACGTCAAGTGGGAGAGGAACAGGGCAGAGGTGTAAGGGAAGAGGAAGAAGGAGATGGGTAGAGAGGTCTATTACTTTCATTTAAAATAAAGAAATAAACATTTACAGGACTCAAAACCTATATCAGAGGCCAAATAACTGATTTTCCTCTCATTTCAGCCCCCCCCTCATGAGGTTTTGGAATGTGCAGTTAGAGAGTACCAGTAGTACCCAATTCCTACTAGGCACACAGACGCACACAGGCTGAAGTGCAGGAGACCATGCATACTGTACTTGTGTACAGAGTGTGTGTGTGTGTGCGTGCGTGCGTGTGTGTGTGTGTGTGTGTGTGTGCGTGCGTGTGTGCGTGCGTGGTATGTCCTGTATGTAACGGTGCATGCATGATAGAAGCACATACGGACGTCCCCCTGACTCCATATGTAATCCAATCAGACTATCCTGTCCCCTCTTTCGAGCATCCATCCACAGACGGAGCCATGCAGGTGATAAGACAACTGGGATCATATGATTGCCACTGCACCTGCTCTGCTCAGACGTATACGGTATGTGGGCTCATGTTGTGTGTGTGTGCTTGTATGTGAGAAAAAGGAGAGAGAGACAGAGAGAGAGAGAGAGACAGACAGACAGAGACAGAGACAGAGTGACGGCGACATAGTGGGACTGAGAGATGTTGAGATTGCAAAAACAAGAGCATTATTTTGGTGAGTGTCTTGGCTCGTGGTCCGGCAGCACATGCCTAGTGTTTCAGTGTTTTGTTTGTGTCTGAGGGCTGCATGCCTCCCCCGGGAAGGGGAGGGGCTGCATGCCTCCCCCAGGAAGGGGAGGGGCTGCATGCCTCCCCCAGGAAGGGGAGGGGCTGCATGCCTCCCCCGGGAAGGGGAGGGGCTGCATGCCTCCCCCAGGAAGGGGAGGGGCTGCATGCCTCCCCCAGGAAGGGGAGGGGCTGCATGCCTCCCCCGGGAAGGGGAGGGGCTGCATGCCTCCCCCAGGAAGGGGAGGGGCTGCATGCCTCCCCCAGGAAGGGGAGGGGCTGCATGCCTCCCCCAGGAAGGGGAGGGGCTGCATGCCTCCCCCAGGAAGGGGAGGGGCTGCATGCCTCCCCCGGGAAGGGGAGGGGCTGCATGCCTCCCCCAGGAAGGGCTGCTGCAGAAAATGGATCACTCATGCGGCACAGGGGGTTAGAGAGAGGGAGGAGAGAGTAAGAGGAGGACTGAGGGAAAGAGAGAGAATGAGAAAGGGAGAACGAGAGGGGGGATGGTAGAGGGAGAGAGATGGAGAGAGAGAGAGATGGAGAGAGAGAGAGAGAGAGAGAGAGAGAGAGAGAGAAATCTTTCTGCGGCAAATCTTCTACCTTTATTCAGCAGAGTCATCTCAACACTCTGGTCAGGAAAGTCCATATCATCCTCATCTAGAGTAAAGGCTGCTATTCATGCCTTACTGTATATGACCATAAACACACAAACCAACAATCACGTGAGATGAAATGAGTCCTCCGCTGAACCAGTCTGGGTAAAGAGGAGAAAGGTCTGCATGCCCGAGCTGGAGGCATAGCAACAAATGACACCAGCCCACTCTCAGCATGACACCAGTGGCACGGCACCGTGCAAACAGAGAGACCACTTTAACCATTTAACGCATCACACGTATTTATTTTACATTTTTCCCCGAATATAATGACATGCCCAAAATTGGGACGGCTGGGTTGAAGTGGTTAAAACAACATTTGTACAGTACATCATTTTAAACCACTTTAATCCAATGTGTAAAAAAGGCACATTTTAGCAAGAACGGAAATTTCCTGCAACCTGCAGCAATAAATAGAAGCATATCTACTAAAGATCTCAGTGAAGAAGACCTTAAAGCATGATAGCCGAGTTGCAGTCATACAAACCCCATCAGACTGCACGCACACACACACACACACACACACACACACACACACACACACACACACACACACACACACACACACACACACACACACACACACACACACACACACACACACACACACACACACACACACACACACTGTTGCTTTTTAGGAAGTATATAGAGACTTTCCCAAAACGAATCATCAGCACCCCCCCCCCCCCCCTATTCAATTCACACACAAACTGGCAAATAACAATAACAAATGTTCGCCAGTGTTTCTCACAGTGCTCCAACCGAAAAGTCTACATATTCCAATCATTCAACATTCAAACCACTATATGTAACTAATGAAGTAGTAGGCCTATTGTGTCTTTCTAGTTGGTATTCTAATGTGCTCTGTGTAACATTAAAACCCATTCATTTACTCACAGTGGCTAAGCTCTCTTGGTCAGTCATAGTTTCTCCCTCTTCTTACGACCATACTCTTTTCTCTCTCTTTTCTCTCTCTCTCTCTCTCTCTCTCTCTCTCATTCACTTAACTTTTTCACCCAATCCCCTCTCTCCAAACTGTTACAGGACAGCAAACTGACCACAAAATACCTCCAATCCTTTCACTTCCATGTTCTGTACACACCAGCCTGCATGTACACACACACACACACACACACACACACACACACACACACACACACACACACACACACACACACACACACACACACACACACACACACACACACACACACACACACACACACACACACACACACACACACAGTCAGAAATAGACGTTTCAACATGTTTCAACTGCTGTTGAGCTGTTTGCAGATGCATGCAAACAGACTCATTGTGTGGCGATAGATAGTGTGTGTGTGTGTGTGTGTGTGTGTGTGTGTGTGTGTGTGTGTGTGTGTGTGTGTGTGTGTGTGTGTGTGTGTGCGCATGTGTGTGTGTGTGTGTGTGTGTGTGTGTGTGCGCGTGCATGCGTGCGTGTGTGCGTGCGTGCGTGTGTGCGTGCCCATGGGCCTGAGAAGCCAATTATCCTCAAAGAGGCCTACACAGTAACATCCTGTTCATTTATCCATGTGTAACTGAGGGTACAATCTATTAATTTTTTTAAAGATTCGTTTTTTTTTGCTTTTGTGCCTTTATTGATAGTTACTGTACAGTGAAGACGGACAGGAAAGAGGCGGGGAGAGACATGCATGAACGGGACTCGAACATGCGACGTCAGGGGCGTAGCTACCGTGACGCAGACAACGCGACTGCGTGGGAGCCCAGAGGCAAGGGGGGCACACGGCCGCCCACCCGTGCCGTCTGTAAAAAAATCAAATAATAATACAGAGATGCAATGACAGTTGAGTTGGACAAAGTTTGGCGTAGTTTGGGCTTGTTTTTATAGGCTGAAGCTGCTACTCTCGTACAGTGCCCCACTGCGCTGTTTATAAGCAAAAAACTATCTATTTGGGATATTTCCGCGGGGGGGGGGCGGGTGCTGTCGGGGGCACTCGCTGATCAGGGCCCAGTGACATCTACGCCCCTGCGCGACGTGCTGTCTGGCAAGTCAGAGCAGGCCTATATGTGGCATGCGCCTGGACCACTAGGCCAGCAGGTGCCCGAGTATACAAAATTAAACTATAAATGGACCTATAACAGTGAGGATTTGCCCACATTGAATCTATCATGGTGCAGATACTAATTCGGTTGATTTTTGCACCAGGCAGTGTAAAAGGTTTTCAGGCCGTGCCATGTATGGGATGCAGAGAAAACAGGTGCACTCGCGCACTCACGCACGCATACGCACCCACACACACTCACGTACACGCACCCACACACACCCTCACACTCACAAGCAAAGAGCAAATGGTGTCATTGTAGCGCCATGGTGACCAACCATAGTTGCAGGCCCCCTCTGATGGCCTCTCAACCCATCGGACACAAGCAACTCCACCCCCAACAAGAGCGGTCGGCTGGCATTAAGGAGATGTACTGCTAGACACACTGTAGAATCCACCATATGAGGCATCCCAAAGTCAGCCTGTTCACAGCCAGGTAATTAAGTTCAAGTGGTCAACAAAATGTGCAATATGTTCATCTGTTGAAATGGGAATGAGAGCTACTGTCACAATGTCCATCAACATCAACACGTTCATCTGTTGAAATGGGAATGAGAGCTACTGTCACAATGTCCATCAACATCAATACGGTCATCTGTTGAAATGGGAATGAGAGCTACTGTCACAATGTCCATCAACATCAACATTAGCCGTCTTTCAAAAGGCAGGTACTGGGCCCAGGCCGTAGCGTAACGGTCTGGGCACCGGACTGGTGATCCAGTCGCGGTGTGCCGCGGGTTCGACTCCCGGACCCGACACGGCCTTTACCGCATGTCATCCCCCCATCTCTCTCCCGTTTCCTGTCAGCCTACTATCTGTCCCTTAAAAAATCAATAAAAGGCGTAAGCCGCAAAAAAAAATATCTTTAAAAGGCAGGTACTGTAGCTCAACATGGGTTCAGGCCAAGTCTCAGCTGTGTAAAAAGTGCAATGTTTCATTGCATGTGAACACGGTCAAACAGAAATGTAGAACAGTACTACTGAATGGAACGTACTCTACTGTAGTAACAGTATGTATAATATATCATCATGTGCATGCAATGCGTGTGTTGAGGAGAGCTCAATGTGTGGTCCACTGAGATAAGGACATAGGAGGCCCACACCCAGCCAGTCAGATGCACACACAATCACACATACGCATGCATAGCATACCCCACCCCCCAATACGCACGTAACTCAAATAGCAGCCTAAAAAAGTGCTCTGTGGTGACTCTACATTCGCTGCATTCCAGTGTGAGTTAGATGAATGTGACTCTTTCTTATTAGTCCCACAGAGACGGGACAGGCTCTGGGACTGAGGGGAGCTGAGAGAGCACATTAATCATCACGGTTTGGGAGGCAAAGAAACAGACAATGACCTGCTCGTCTCAGCACTAACATTAGCGTGAGCAATACCAACACAGAGCAGGTCCCCGGGCTAAGAATGTTGCTGGGCATCTCTCACAAACAGTGAAGTCCTCAGTGTTAATTGATCCATTTGCTTCCTTTTTCCCTTTACACAAAATGTCTTCATTCATTCGATTGTGAGTTTATACTGCACTGAGGCTCAGTATTACAGAGGAAAATTCATCCCTCATCACATTACGGAAAATCCCCTGGTCTCACTTCCATTTTTCAGCCTCCCTTCTCTTACAGTACTTAAATCCGTTATCAATTCCTTCCCTCCTCTCCCTCTGCATCCCGGTGCTCCTTTCATTCCTCCACCTCCGTATGTCTCCCTGACTCACTAGCTTAATCTGCTAGTACTGCAGCAGACTCAATGACATCATCTCCCCGCTGCTAGACTGCAGTGATAAAACCCAGTTATGTGTGCGTGTTTGTGACGTGTGTGTGTGTGTGTGTGTGACTGTGTGTGTGTGTGTGTGTGTGTGTGTGTGTGTGTGTGTGTGTGTGTGTGTGCGTGTGTGTGCATGTGCGTGTGCGTGTGCGTGTGCGTGTGCGTGTGTGCGTGTGTGCGTGCGTGCGTGCGTGTGCTTTGCTGAACATAATTCAGTTTCACACACAAGATTAGCATCCAAGGCATGAGAATTCTCACCCAGGGAATACTGGTTCTCACCGTAGTAATATGCGTGACACCTGAGGGATTTTCTTTCACACAGAATCTAGTGTGAGTGTACGTGCACTCGTGCACAAGTGTGTCCGTGCACAAGTGTGTGCATGCTCACGTGTGTGCGTGCTCACGTGTGTGATTTTGTGTGATGAATTGAATGCTCAGTTAGAGATGGGAATCATGGGACAGTGTGAGTGTATTTTAGGCTGCATTGATTTAGGGGAGTAGGAAGTGGAGAAACAGTATCAAGCTGTCTTGTTGTCAGTGGTCCGTTCCCCATGGACGGGCACAGGGGCAGGAACCTTGTATCTCCATATTTCAACCGTATATTTGTTTGGGGGTTTGTTTTCGTAAATGAATGCCCTACTTCATCATACTAGTGTCACAAGTAACAAAAATAGCATATCTACAAGCTCATGTGTCGCATGTTGATCAGCTATTTTTGCCATTTAAAATTGTGAAAGTGAAAAAGTGAAAGTGGTTAAGTGAGTCTGTGGAGCTCATAAATATGTATTACCAATGAAAAGCACTAGTAACAAGAGCGTGTGACAAAATAGTAACTATACTGAAAAGTAACAGTTTTGGACATACACGGTTTCCACCGGACAGCAACATATTGATCTTAATGAAGCCACCCCTCCTCCGCTGGTCCCCATAGACCTCTATGGGCAGCTGACACTACAGTACAACCGCCACAACCACTGACCTGCTCCCCATAGACCTCTGTGGGCAGCTGACACTACAGTACAACCGCCACAACCACTGACCTGCTCCCAGCGGATGGAACCACCATTGGTGAGTCTGCAAAGGGCTGGAGTACATAAAGATACATTAACACTGGTGAATTAATCCAAGTAAGCAATGCTCCTTGAAAGGACAAGCTTATGCATGCTGTCCGTGCGCGCGCGTGTGCGCATGTGAGATAGATAGATAGATAGATAGATAGATAGATAGATAGATAGATAGATAGATAGATAGATAGATAGATAGATAGATAGATAGATAGATAGATAGATAGATAGATAGATAGATAGATAGATAGATAGATAGATAGATAGATAGATAGATAGATAGATTGATTTTGGGGGTGAACTATTCCTTCTGTTTTAGCTTTCTTTTGATTACACCACTGATTAGAATCTTCCGAACTTCATAAAATCACAGGAATATACGATAGTATGCTTTTGGACTGGGTATCACTTTAAGATAGCTTGCAAACTTGAGGAAAACATATAGCCTATTTATGTGTTTGTTCAATTGTTAAAAGTTAAAGTTGTTAAAGTTCTTTTTAAATGCATGCATATATTACGTACATACACAGTCTGTGCATGCCTCTGCATTTGCACACAAATAGATACATGTGTGTAGTACGCATGCATTACGGAACACTATGAATTTGCAAGGACAGCACCAGGTGCAAATCATAAATATTTGAAGTGGCGGAGAAGCTTCTTGTGCACACAGGAATGAGGTGAATTTGAGGTGCAGAAATAGCTGGTTTAAAATCAGAATGTCTTTATAGTATACACTCAATATGATTGGAAATTCTGTCCAGGTCATAAAGCACTGTTACGGTTTAAACAGCTATTTCATCTCCTGATCTTGCTGACTAGCATTCGTTCTGGAAATTGATTTCCTTTTTTTACTTCCCTCTGGCCTCTGTTCCTCCCTTCATCTCTCAGATGTTCAGAAGTGGTTGTATATCCAAGGTGCTGTTTCCGCCCGTACTGATGTAGTAATTACTAGTCAGTCTGCTTGAGGCCATTGGGATCCTTCAGCTACAATATGGACATATTTACAGGAAGCTCTGAGGTGGAGCTGTTAAATTCACTCCCACTCATCTCCGATGGTCTGTCTGTCCAAGTGTCCATCTGTCTTTTTGTCTCCATAATATGCTTCCACCCCCTGTATCTGGCAAAGAATCTTGTCCTAGTTTTATTATTTACCTTCTCGCAGTCCTCCCTCTCTCCCTCCCTCCCTGTATTCCACTGCTTCTCTGCTTCTTACTCTCTGATTGTCTCTTTATATATACACCCCCATTCTGGCCTCCACAGTTGTAGATGAGATTGTCATGGTTATTGAATTCTTTTGTGTAGCGAGAAAGCGAGACTGAGCTATAGAGTGGTGATAGAAGCTAGGGTGTGGGGGGAAAGTGGTGGTAAACATACTGTGTTTTATTTAATGAATCAAAAGTAATTAAACCAAATAAAGCAGGTGGGAGATAATGAATGTACAAGCGCAGGACTTGTACCAAATTAAAATGTGCATGAAATTCCGAATTCCTTGTGAAATCAAGGGAATAACAGTTAAACTAAAGTTCAGGTCTATACTGGTACCTCAATATAACAACAGTGCTAGACCAAATAAAGATCACAGAAATCCCTATAAACTAGTGCAGTTGTCTTGAGCAGTTATTAGTTGCTTCAGCCTCAGTTATATGAGTTTGAAACTAACAACTCCGATGAGCATTGGGCAGGCTCTTTGTTATGAATGTCTTGCTCAGGGCCCTTTGGTGGCACAGTTACCTTCTCACCACTGCGGTCTAGGGGGCAACCCACTGCGGTGCATCTGGCTTGGCCGAGCGTCTATGAACACAATTGGCTATCTTTGGGGAGGGAAGCCAGGTGGGGAGTTTGCGCGTACTCTATACGCGATATGGGGTGGAGCCTGTCCACAGGGAATGTTGGGCGGGAGGAGTAGGAGAGAAGCACTACGTCCTCCCTGGCTCTGGATTAAGAGCGTCTGCTAAATGCCTAAATTGTAAATTGTCCTCCCCATGGGGACTCCTCCCTGGCAGGTGAGCACTACGTCCTCCCCATGGGGACTCCTCCCTGGCAGGTGAGCGAGCCAGTAAGGTACAAGCAGTGGCAAGCAGGGCTGATAATTGGCTAGTCTCTTTTTTATCAATATTATTTCCTGAAGGAATGAAACCGTTTGATAATTAAAGGAATTAAATCCCTGTATGCTTTAGAAATTCCAACAACTGTGTTTACTTTGTTTATAGTTGGATCTTTGCTGGGCATTTAATTTCAATTTGCCCATGATGTGAGATAAATGTAGTCTGGAGATATTGTAGTAAACTGGCTCTACAGGAAATCAGGAATACGTCAGATTAAGTCCACCACATATAGTTGGTGAATTCTTATTTCTTCAGGTTGCATCAGCTAGAACCTTGCATCTGTCTGCAGTACTGTGCTAGCACTGGGAAGTGCCGCATCAGCAATCTCACTTGGGTAAGTAAGGCCTGTTGTGTGTCACCAAATATATTGGCCCAAAATAACTCATAACTTTGTGCGAGTCAAAATGGACAAAATGGATTACAGATCATTTCCATTTGGGTCCATGTTTACAGATGTTTTACAATCTCACAGTTAAATTAACACTGAGGAATACCTTAGTGAAACAATAATAAAACAAACCATTAATGACCCACTAATCAGTGCACTGACCACCAAACATAATACTAGGTCAACATCTTAAAAATCTGAATATGAAGCAGATAACCCAAGGAAGTCCGAAACAAGATTAGGGAGGACAAAACAGGTTGCAGAGCCATGTTCGTACACTTAAGATGCAGTTTGCTAATCTTTGACACACACGCATAACAACTCCCTGAGATACTCCCAAGCAACCAGGCTCCCACCCCTCACGTTGCTATGGGAGACAAGTGTAGAAGAGTTCTGCTCTGGTTCTGCGTGTAGCGAACAATTAATTTAACAATTCTACTTATTTAATTAAAAGTTGATGTCCCTTGTGCCATATACTGTTTGTCTGGTGAAACCTTGAGAAAGGAGACACATCACCTTCCTATTGAGCAGAGCCAGTGTTTACACTGTGTGGCATCATCTCATTTGCCCTCCATCCGTCACTCTCTCACTCTCTCTCTCTCTCTCTCTCTCTCTCTCTCTCTTTCCCTCTCTCACTTTTCTCTGTCAGTTGCTAGTCAGAAAGGACAAGGGCATATTGATGAATGAAAAGAAGACCAAACAGCAAGGTTCTGAGTAAGGGAGAAGTCTCTAAATAGCTGTGTGTACGGAAAGGGATAGAAAACAGAGAGCAGCATGGTACCGAATTGGAACTGTGCAAACAGAGAAGCATGTGTGCTGAATAAAACATTAGGACACCATAAAATGGACTGAGAATCAAAACATTCAAATATGCTTATGCTCAATATAATAATAATAATAATAATAATAATAATAATAATAATAATAATAATAAACAGGAAAACACAATCGAATGACTAAGACAAAGACAATAAGGGAATCAGACAGAGAGAAAGAGCAAGAGGTGAAAGAGATCTAGAGGTGAGCGGGGCAGGGGGGAATAAAAGGTGAGATGGAGAACAGAGCAGAGTTTCTAGTACTCACTCCAAAGGTGACAGTCTTGACTGGCATGCCTGTTGGCCCAGCACTCTCCTTCTCTTCCCACTTCCCCGTCTTTTTCTCCGTTTCCTTTTTCCGCAAATATGCGACTGTCTTTCTGTTGCCCCCCCTGCGAGTGCTGTGGCACTGGGCACAGAGACCCTGTCCCACGTAAACAAGCTCTCACACCCAGACAACCACACTTGAGTAAGCAGGGCCCTAGTGGGAGGGGAGACGAGGGAGGGTGGGTGTTTGGAGGGGGGTTAGGGGGGATGAGGGGGGGCCTGGGGGTTTATCTCTACAGGAATGCTGCCTGTATCTAAAGACACACATTTCACACATGGCCAAAAAAAACGAATGGGAGCTCCTCACTTATAGTATCAGTGTCTCACATATGCCTACAACTTGCTACTTGCTATAACTTGACTATACTCCTGTATCTATTTTATTTTTTGCTATAATTGCAAAACCCATAAGGGTCAATTTTTACACTTTTGGAGTTATATTAATGCTCCAGGATTTACTGTGCTCAGCTTCTTTACCCCAAGCAACCCCCCCCCTCTGTTCCAGCTTCTATCCTCCATGACACATTCTATTGCCCTCTCTCCATCCCCACCCGGTATACCCCGTTTCTATTTTCAACATGTTTTGTTGCTCTCCCCAGCTTGCTCCGTTTCACCCAAGCTTTATCCGTCTTTTCTGCTGTCCTTTCTCCCCTGCCACAAAACGCCCATCTCTCTGTCTCCTGTATGTTTTGTGACAACCAGACAATCTTCTTCCCCTGGACCAGGCTTTACCAGAATAGCATAATGTTACTGTGGAGAATGGTGTGTGTTTATAGAGCGGGCCTGCTTCAGTCTGCGAGGTGACTTACAGTGACAAAGCGCATGGCAGGGTGGGGGGCTGATTGGGGGGCTAACAATGGGCCAGACACATAGTGTGTGTGTGTGTGTGTGTGTGTGTGTGTGTGTGTGTGTGTGTGTGTGTGTGTGTGTGTGTGTGTGTGTGTGTGTGTGTGCGCGCGCACGCGTGTGTGAGCGTGCATGCACGCGCGCACAAGGGGGGCTCTTAGGGGCCAACCTCTCAAAAGGCTCTGCCTCTTTTAATAAAACGTCCGTCATTCCCGGTCTGAAAAGGCCCCCTTTTCTCTCCCTCTCCCCTCCTCTCTCCCTCTCCTGGCTAAACGCTGGGAAAAGCACATCACTGCCAAAACCATGCAGAGAGATAAATGCTTGTAGGATAGGGGGGAAGGTGGAAAGGGGGCAACACACTACTCAGTGGCACTGGACCGTGACCTGGGCTAAAAACATCACGTGGCTCTGCTCTCCTGTCTACAGCCTCTGGTTTAGACAGTGGGTTAGAGTTCCTTTGCCAAAGAATGCAGGACATGCGGCTGTAGCTACTAATGTCCATGAAGACATGACAAATTAGCCTGTGGTCCTCAACTAGGGGATAGAAACTCTCTCCTCTGCTCTGTCTCATCTCCTCTGGCTCAGCCAGTACAGCAAAATGTAGCAGAGTGCAAAAGAAACAGGTAGTGACCGAGACTTCAACAAAGTCTGATGATTACCGATTACAAAGTACTATAATGGGTAAGATAAACAAAAGCTACATTCTCATGTTTTAACCACCTAAAGGGATATTTCACTTTCAAACATGGCTTTTGTGAGCACCCAAGACATTTTTTTAAGATTCAGATAAGATTCAGTATTTAGATATTTGACATTCATGTTATCAGACACACCCCCTTCCTATACAAACCCATTATAACTTAAAACTCCATGTTAACCATGATAGATTAATCAAAAACAAATATCTAAATACTGAATCAAGCAACTTAAATACTGTCTGGGGTGCTCGCAACAAGAAATATCCCTCCCAGCAAGCCAAATGGCGTCATGATGACGTCCTCTAGCCCATTCTGACCTGAGATCAGATTCATACGAGGTTTCCACTGGACACACACTGGTCTGATTAACCCATTCTGACCTGAGATCAGATTCTAGAAATGTCAGTCGCTCTTCGATTTTTCAAAAATAGCAGACCTACAAGCTCGTATCGCGCCACTCGGTGGCGCGATATGAGCTTGTAGATCTGCTATTTTTCAATAGCTAAAGCATAACATGATGCTGACACCAAAATGGGTGCCCGTTCAGAATGGGCTAGTGACTCCGGTGACGTTCAGGTCACAGCCCATATGGGGATGATCTTTATGTCATTTCCAGGACGTCTTCACCAGTTGAAACAATATAGTTTATTCTGGGCCAGATCTGACTAGTTATGATATGACATAAGTTGATCTGGCCTCGATCGGACTCTCTCCGATTCATCCAGGGACGTCCGTCTTAGTGGGCAGAATTTATGTTGTTTGAAATCAGGTGTTATTCCGGGCCAGATCTGACTAGTCTTGGTTTGACTTGATCTGGCACCAATCAAGACGTCACTAATTCGCCCAGGTCACAATGTGATGCTTGTACATTTGCTCGTTTTTGAGAACATGTCTGATGTCCAAAACAGGGACGCTAGGTTGAACCTAGTTTATAAAGTATTTGACAGATTGGACACAGATTACAGTGCCTGGGTCATGACCTGGACACAAACTCTCAATGTTGTGAGTTGCAGACAGTTACACAACAGTTACACAACAGTTACACAACTTGACACTTGTGACTGTCTGCCCACAATGTGTACTGTCATTCTGTCATCGTCAGTCTGACTCTTAAGTTGGCGCTGCGTGATGTAGCTGCCTGTTGCTGTTATAACACACTGCCTGTTGCAGATAAAATATCTATCTATCTATCTAATGAAGCAAAGATGGAACTGTGTAAGTAAAGCAGTGTTTGGCAGTGGCATATCGCAGGTCCTCTGTTTTTTTTAACAGGATTATTTTCGGTTGAGGATAGACGTGCCCTCTGGACCCAGTCTCCTGCCCCCCCCCCCCCTTGTTGGCAGGATAAAGGACAACAGCCGCCCACGTGCTCGGCGTTGTAGGAGTTTATTGCCCATATCCTGATGCTTCCTGAGACGGAGGCCAGAGTTGAAAATGGGGGTGGGGGATTGTCAGGTTGGAGGCTGGGGCTGTTGCCCCATCTCGACTATCAAAGTTATGTGTACACATAGGGTACAGCAGAGATCTTTATAAAATTGTTTCAAGTATCTACTATCAAAACAATATTTCAAAAGAAAAGAAAAAAATTGTGTTGCCTAGTATTATATACATATATTATTTGCTCAAAAGGGACAGTATGAGCAATATCCATGTAGTAAAGCATGTAGAGGTTTTCATCAATAGTACAATTACAATTTAAGAATTGAAAATGAATGCACAAACTCTATATTCTAAACTGAAATTCTTCTTTCCTCTGTGTTGTTTAAAGGCTTCTCAGTGTGTTAACTTATCAGTTATTACAATGTACAGTATAGGGCACATTTAGCATTTGTTTAGCAAACTGGGCTGTACCGCAAACTTTGCAAGCCAATCATAGCCAATCAGAATGGAATATGAAACATATTTCATCACATGACTCCAGTTAAGTGTAAATGTGTACCGATTTGCGTGAATTTTGGACAAAATATGTAGGAGTTGTGGCAATACCTGGGATTTGAAGATAGCGGAGGAAGCCAGAAAATCTCAGTCGGAAAAGGGCCTACATGAGAAGTGAGCTTCGTAATCCATGGAATCCAGGATAACTTTGTTTCTCTATTGTATGATCTAGCAATTGAAACAAAGTTATACTGTAGGCCAAAAAGTAATGCAGCCTATTATAGCGCAAAAAATTATAATAATGGAGGTTTTTCTTTAGCTTGTTGGGACTGTGCATGGAAAGTTCCACTGTGATCGGTCCAGTGGTGCCTGAAATTATCTGCTCATAGGCACAGACAGACACACACACACACACGGACAGGGGCGAAAACATAATTCCCGCCCCTGGCCCTTCCGGCCTGGGAAAATTACTATACTTGATATCAAAATAGCAATATTGCCAACAGCCAGGACAACAACCCTCTAGTGGCAAGTTGAAGCACTGCAGCACTGGCATGCTGCCACAGCTCTGCTCCAAAGAGACTGTGGGTAGGGCCAGGCAGATTACTGCAGCCCTGGCAATGCTCTATCGCTCTCACACACACACACACACACACACACACACACACACACACACACACACACACACACACACACACACACACACACACACACACACACACACACACACACACACACACACACACACACACACACACACACACACACACACACACACACACACACACACACACACACACACACACACACACACACACACACACACACACACACACACACATCATCATCATCATCATCATCATTTTTCGACCGCGGTCGAGATCATGGATTTCACAATGCCATGCCATGCCGGTCCTTCATTGCCACCCCCTGTTCCTGCTTACTGATGCATGTGTCCATAGCGATGACATCAGGGAATGACAGTTTTCTACCTCTGGTCTGCTTTGAGGCAGGACTCCAGAGAAGAAGGGAAGATACAGTATAACCTCATTGTCAGCTCTGTAGCAGTGGCCGGCAAACTGTGTTCTTCTGGATTGGACTAGTGAAGAAACACGGGGAAGGTTGCCGTATATTAGATTAGTCGATGGGTGGCTCTTCCAAGAAAGATTTTACTCTCTCATTAGAAGGCGGGTGTAAGTGCCATCCAACCGTTTCTCTAGTTTCTTTGAAAGTGTCCATGTCTCGGAGCCATAGAGTAGAATCGGCTCAGCAGTCATCCTAAATATTTTTTACTTTTAACATCTTACTAAGCTGGGATGACCAGATCTTATGCATGTCAGTGCAGGCTGACCAGGCCATACCCTTCCTAGTTTGAAAGTCCTTTTGGGAAGAAGATTTATATGAACGCAAATACTTGTAGTCATCAACCCGTTTCAGAGGAGTGTTGTTAAGTGTTTTTATAATGTGGTTATTGTTGGATTTGCATATATCTACGTATTCAGTTTTCGTCTCGTTGAGATAAAGACCAACACAGTTGGAGGCCTGCTCAAGAGACTGAAGGAGAGCCTGAGCGTATTCCAATGATTGACTGATAAGCGTGATGTCATCAGCGAAGTCAGTGTCGGTTAGGTATTTAGCAGGATGACGAGAGCTTCTCCTAGGGTGTAGTTGGTAGCCCTTATCATTGATAGTATCAACTGACATACGAAGAACATAATCAACAACAATAATAAATAGAATCATTTATCTAGAAATGTCTACAGCAAGATTGCATGGTGCAAAAGAGGAAAACATTGAGATTTGGTCTGGTATTGCAGATTTGGTTAAGGGCATGGTTTAATCATTATTATTATTATTATCATTATTTATTGATTTTTTTGTTTCCATTGCACAGTAGTAGGAGTAATGACATTTTGTGTCATCTTTGGTCTCGGGGGGGACCCGTTCCTTGCTTTTGCTGTTATGTGTTGTTTTATATGTGTTTTGTTTTCTTTAAGTCATTCATGATGTTAACGTGTCTTATTGTGATTTTTGTCTTAAAATAAAAAACATTTGATAACAAAAAAAACAATAATAAATAGAAACTGGGCAAGTGTGTCACCTTGGAGAATGCCAGCAAGGATAGGGAATGATGGTGTTTCTCCGTCAGGAGTAAGGATGATCGCTGAGGTATTTGTATATAGAACTTTTATGGCATTGATCATTTTGTCGGGGATACCATATCATTTAAGAATTTCAAACATTTTGGCTCTGTCCACTGAATCAAAAGCCTTTGAGAAATCAACAAAGACTAGTGCGAGATCGATGTTGCAGAGCTGTGATTCCTCAATAATCCAAGCATAGGATTTGACTCAAAGTGGATCTACCACGTCTAAATCCGTTTCGATTGTTTCGGAGTAGAGGCTCAACGAGGGGGATAAGACGATTAAGGATGAGTTTGTTGTAAAGTTTTGCAGCAATTGCCATTAAGGAAATTCCTCTAGAATTATTGGCTAATGAGAGGTCTCCTTTCTTAGGTGTTGGGATGATCTCGTTTTTACATCTGGTTTCACAAACAGGCACAGACAGACAGACAGACAGACAGACAGACAGACAGACAGACAGACAGACAGACAGACAGACAGACAGACAGACAGACAGACAGACAGACAGACAGACAGACAGACAGACAGACAGGATATACTGCACACATGCAAAAACAGATGCACACACACAGTGTGATCTGTGATAGATAAATTGAGTATAGAGTAAGAAAGGCGAAGAAAGAAAAGCAATTGAGAAGAGCGACAGTAGCAATATATCAGAAGATGTACAGGGTCCATTAGTCTTCAGATAGGTAGAGGTAAGAAGAGAGCATTGGCAGCTCTCTCAATGTCTCTGTCTACAACTCATATCTAAGAGCATCAGAACATCATTAAAAGACGGGTTTTACGCATTGATGTCAACTCTACTCAACATCAAAGAAAGGGGATAGAGAACAAAGGGGTACATCATAGACATAGACTATGTGTTGTGATACAGTATGTGTTAGTATGGATTTGGCACGGGTTGTTGTATGCATTTGAGAAAATGGACCCATTTGTGCACGGCAGAGCCTATTAGTTGTGCTGTTCAATTGATTTTTACATCCCTTCATTGCAGCCCAGTAGTGTATGTTATGCTGCTTTAAGTAACAGGCAGGTGGAACAGGCAGACAGACAGGCTCCCACTGCACTGCACCAACTAGACTGCAGTTGGGCAGGCTGGCACAACACACAGACGGAACGGAAGTCTGTGGATGCAATAGGTGACACACGGGCATGAGAGCCCTTTCACACAGGAGCCGTTTGACCGGCCTGAGAGAGGGAGGAAGGGATGTGATATACTGTATGCAGGGAGGAGCCCAGGCAGTCAGAGCATAATTCAATCACTGTGTTTAATAGGTGCAGAGCCAGAGTGCTCCCAGACTCCATTCAAACCTAATGCACTGTTCTGAAACTATCTGATACGCGCTCCTCCATGCCATACTGGACCGGTATTTGACCCGTATTTGACCCGCTTTTTGCCACCATAATGACTCCGCTAAGGCCTGGCATAATGTGATTCGATGACAAGAAGTCACCTTAAAACAATAAGTCACAGTTGCCTTTGAGGAGGAGTACAGCAAACTGCGGTACAGTAGTTCCCTGCAGCATTAAAAGAATGTGAAGTGAAAAGAAGTGAAACCCGTAGGAATGGTGACAATCTCCACTGGCTACACTGCAGTGTAATCTTCTCTATGATTGATGTTTTGATGTCTATATGTTTGCCAGGCTCTGTGTGAGTGTGTGTGTGTGTGTGTGTGTGTGTGTGTGTGTGTGTGTGTGTGTGTGTGTGTGTGCGTGCTACTGTCAAGGCCAGATGTGTAGATATGGGAAAGCGATCACTGCGACCTGTCTCTATGCATCACTAAGCTTATCTCTCAACCCTGGTCACACAGGGGGGAGAAGGGAATGAAGAGATGGGAGAACAGATGGACGTAGAGAGCAAGAGGTGCATGACACAGCAGAAAGGTGGGTGGATGTCTTGGCCAACACCGCAGCAGCAGAACAATAAATTAATGTGCCGCGGGATGAGGATTGAGTGTGTGCCTTTATGGATGTGTGTGTGTGTGTGTGTGTGTGTGTGTGTGTGTGTGTGTGTGTGTGTGTGTGTGTGTGTGTGTGTGTCCTAGATGTCTTGTTGACACTGCAATGGCATCCTCATCTGCACTGTTGATGCTGAGTCAGTCCATGAATCCTCTGTCACACATTCTTCCCTCCCTCCTTCCCTCCTCTGACTCACTTCCCCCTTGACTAATCATTCCATAATAATCTGAACCATGGAGAGAGCGCCGACAGTCACCGGGAAAACTAACGCTACATACATTATTAGTGTTCCATTAACTCTGAGAGTGTACAAATGTCACACTCTCAGAGTTGAACTCAGAATTACAAATTGTTAAATTAACATGTTTGTAGGATTTTACTGTGTACCATAAAATATTCCTAATAATGCATCCTAAAGCAGAATAATGCTCAATATACAGTAGAGCTAAATAGAGAAAAAAGAAAAAAGAGGAACTAACCAGGTGCTCAATGGAGATAGCAAAATTGATAATGATAAAAAGGTGCTCACACGGATCAAAAACGGGATTCAAGACATAGATCAAAAGAGAAGGTTCCGGGCACACAAAGTTAAAAAATGAAGAAATGAGGGCGTTCTTGCCCTGATGAAGACCCGTTAGGTCGAAACATGTTGGCAGTTGCCTTTTTAATTCAATAAAGGCGTTCCTCATTTTTTTAACTTTGTGTGCCCGGATCCTTCTCTCTTTTTATCTATACAGTAGAGCTAGTTGATGGATTTGTTATGCCTCATAACTAAGTCAATATGTGACTGTGGAGAGTAGGGCGTTGATAAATATTAAAGTTGATCCATGAAGAGAGATGCTCTCGTCGATCAACGGCAGCTTGCAGGTAGGTGGACAGTTAGACCTGACAGAAATCACTCCATCAGTCCATGTGTGCAACCTCCCCATTCTGTCCCCTTAACCACTTAAAACACAAACATTTTCTTTTAAAAATAATAGCAGATTTACAATCTCAAGAAAATAATCTTGATGTTATTTCCTTGTTCACCTACTAGAGGTTTTACAGTACATCGCATTGTGGCTCCAGTAGTACCCTTTTGTACCCATATGTAGATCTAGTCTGTTTCTGTCTGTCTAAAACCTTTTATGCTCGTATATGGAGACGCACGCACGCATGCACGCACGCACGCACATACGCACACACACACACGCACACACACACGGAATTACAGGCAGTACATATATACAGACTCACACACTTGCACCTTTATGCAACACACCCTTGCTCAGGGATACACATACCATGCACACCGCGCATTCATCTAATTCACATGCACATGCACGCATGCATGCACATTGATAATTTCTCTCTGTCACTCACACAAATCAACACACATACACGTGCGCGCACATGCGCGCAAGCACGCACACACGTACACACTCAGACACGCACGCATGTACACACTCAGACACGCACACACGTAAGCACTCAGACACACACACACACACACACACACACACACACACACACACACACACACACACACTATCAATTAATTATCTTCATAGTGATTATTCTACCAAATACTTTTTATATCAATTGAATGATCAAGAAGCCTTTTTGATATATTTTTATAATCAATGGATAATATATCAATTAGTCAGATTAACCACTTATGCCATTTTTTATTGAAAGGTGTCATGCAGAAATAGAGAATATAGCTGATCTACCAGCTCACACATCACACGCCATTGTGAGATCTGCTATTTTTTTATTTTATTATGTATGATGGCAAATAATACGGAGGAATACAAATCAAATTTGGTAGTAGGGCCTACAGTTGCAACTCGGGTCCATTTCACTAATAGCTAGAGGGTTTAAGTGGTTCAAAAGGTTGTGGAGGATTGCCTACACTCCTACAGTAGGTTTACCTTTCAATAGCAGGCTATATGCTTACTAGATTTTACCTTTCAATAGCAGGCTATATGTTTACTAGATTTTACCTTTCAATAGCAGGCTATATGTTTACTAGATTTTACCTTTCAATAGCAGGCTATATGTTTACTAGATTTTACCTTTCAATAGCAGGCTATATGTTTACTAGATTTTACCTTTCAATAGCAGGCTATATGTTTACTAGATTTTACCTTTCAATAGCAGGCTATATGTTTACTAGATTCCAATATTGGATGCACTGCAGTTGTGGAGGAGGGGGGAGGGGGGGTCAGCATGGGTCTAATGACTGGTCTAGTTATTTATTTTTCCCAACCGGCACTGGTCTAGCGCCATTCAATATTTGTTGAACAAAAATTGTTGTGATAAAATGTGGGAAATATTTCTATATTGGGATAACACAAACGGCAACAATAATGTTCAGCTGCATTTTTCCACTTTCTTAAGGACTTTCTCAGATATGATTTTAAACCCAGCACCGTGTAGGTGAGGGTCGTGTTTATTTTTAATTAAGCCATTTAGGCCATAGTTTCTTGGTAGGTTCCATGTAAAGTATTCTTAGTAGGCCACATTGCTCCCAAGAGGCATACCACTGTTGCAAAAAGCCAAAAACATGAGTTTCTAATGGGTCAGCAAGAGAGGAGAGAATTGCACCTTTCTTATTTCTTGCTAAGGTTGGTAGTAGGCCAAATACATTATTACACAACTTCTGCAGTTTTGCATAATGCCAATACAGCCCCCTTTACCTTTAATCTGTATTATGTGAACCCAGTATCAATTGTGCCCAAAGCTAAAATTAAGGCTAAAATATTCGCATATGCCACGGCTTTTCACATGTAAATTAAACTCTGCCCCCCCCCCATAGCCGAAACAAATTACAGCCAATTGCTGGTGCCTGCACGTGAATGGGTTTCATAATGTAGTCTGCATCTACAGTGAGCTGGGAGCAGCTGGAACATAGACACAGAGGGGGACAATCTATGTGACAGTCCAGGGGACTGACAGTTTTTCTTTCTTCATATTGCGTCTGCCATGCAGCCCTACTGTGACGAATGGCGCTTGGTTCCCTGAGCATCTGTCTCCAAGGACTCAATGAGGGGCAATTAAGAGCTATGGGATGATAAGGGATGCCGACTCCCGGCAGCTTTACTGGTGGCAAAGAAGTCTAGGTGTTCAATGCCCATATTTCATCTCGCTCGCTGGTGGACTGAGGTCCTCCTGATTCAGCTGTACTGGTTGTTCCATCGTAAGTCTAGACCGGTGACCAAGGGGCGACGGGGCCTTGGCCATCAGGGGCCCTAGTGTCTGGAACAGCCTGCCGTTGAACCTCACCACCATAACCCTTTATGAAACTAATTTAAAACCCCATATTTAAAAAAAAGTAATGGCAGTAATTGGTGCATCCATTTCCGTTGCTGCTGTTATTTGTGTACAGCTGTCCTGTTATCTTTTCACCTGGGGTTGTAAATTATTCACTGTTTGATTTGAGGTTGGAAAGCATTTTGTAATGTTATGAAAAAAGGTATACAATACTGTATAAATAAGGTTTATTATTATTATTATTACCATCTAAACCTCTGACATCTCAATTCTTATGTTTTACAGGAAGTGGTGTAGGATGAGTGGGCAGTAGATGGGGCATTTAATTCTGGTATATAAATAAGAATAGGCCTCAGGTAACATGTCATGGTTGGTAAGCCCGGTTGTACGTCAGCTATGAATAAAAGTATTATGTAACAAGGTCAGAACCTTATATTCTGGGAGATTTACAGTAGAGGTTAGTAGGGTATGCAGAGGGCCTGTCGTGGGGGTTAATTCTATGCTGCCGTTCTTTTTCACTGTTGACTTGGCCATAGGCCAGTGAGGGGAATTGGATGCTAGTATGAAGCAATCCATCATTGCGCCACTCTTTCTTACTGTCCTTCTGCTCTGTGCACACATACTGCTCTGTTGGAGCCCCCACTGCACATGCAAGAGAGAGGCATGTGCATGGCCATGTTGGTTGTTTCCGTTTTTAAAACGACATTATGGTGGCAATATGGGTGCCGCAAGTTCCCACTCACCACTGCCGAGACTAAAGGTGGTTAAAAGAAACAGTTTTTCGGAAAACCGACGGAAAAACACAGCAAGAAATCCGGAAACGCGTCCAGTGTGCATGGACCTAAAATGTCCAAATACGCCTCCGATACGGTACCTAGGTGGGGTTGGCAAAAGGTCCTTTCTGTGTGGAACTGATGGCGAGGAACTGGTAGGAATAACGTGTTCCTTCCATGTGCTTCCAAGCGGCTTGGACTCCTCATGCACTGAAGGAAACATGAGGTCAGTTTGTTGCTCTCCCAAGGTAGGCAGAGGGAGAGTAGCGCCCAGGATTACACTAGATGAGACAATTGACACTGGGTGAAAAAAATGGGTTACAGTCAGCCAGCGCCAGTTTGGAAGGAAGCCGAAAGAGAGGGATATTGTCATCAGGGTCAACAATGACAGGGACTACTTCGGGAGCAGGGGGGAAATTGCATAACGGTTATGTTTGGTGTAAATTTAAAAAGTAAAGGAGACAATAAAAAAATACAACATAAACTATATTGCAACCCCATTTCTATGCTATTGGTACTGTATATGTCTGTAATGAGGAAATTGTATTTATTAAATTGGCATGATGGGGTTATTGGGGTATATTCTTTTCTTGTGGATAGTAGCACAGTACAGGGGCTAATAGTCCTAAATGGCACAAAAACAACACCATGGAAACATGAAATACCGTAACATACACAAAAAGGAACAATAACAGAAGGATAAAATGAATGAATAAATTGTTACACGCACGCACACGCACACGCACACACACACACACACACACACACACACACACACACACACACACACACACACACACACACACACACACACACACACACACACACGTGGGGAAAATAAATGGAAAGGAAATACTGCATAATAAAGTAGGCTATGTATGAGTTCATTGACCTGGGCTAAATTATAGTTGATTTTGTGTCACTTGATTGTGATACGAATTCATAACCCATCTGTGTTGAAGTGTACTGCATCGCAAGGTCATTATATTTGGTTTTGTATGTTACTGCACTTTCAGTTGGTTTTAGAGAAGGTTTAGGTTCATCCCAGACACCCTGAAAAAGCTCTAAAGTGTTTGAGAGGAAGTGGAACATTGGGAAAGTAGTTTTAGGTATTGGAAATGAGAGGAAAGAGGAGGCCAGGATTGAAGGGGAAATCATCAGGAATAAAGCCTGATGTATACTTAGTTGTTCGTATCATGCACTGAAAACAGCCGAACTACAAACTCACAAAGCGTTGCATAATCACAATGTGAATGGAGATCTGCTGCTTTTGGTGCACAGCCAAGTATAAATCAGGCTTAAGAGCTGTCTGGAAAAGGTTTCTTAAAAGCCTTATAGCACTTAGATCATCCCTCCTCCACTGAGTTGAAATGGATTCAAGATCATCTCTTGGATGGGTGCAATAAAGCCTTCAGCAAGACGCATCCCAGACCAGTTTGAACAGATCATCAAACCAGACAAAACACAAGCACAGCACATGACAAAACAGTGACATGGGCAATAGACAATAGCCACAACACATAAAAAGCAGCATTGACGTATCACAGCCACAGCACTGGCACGAGACGAACACGATGCTACACGACATCTACAGCATGGAGCTCCACAGCACAATGCAATCACTAACACAGACACAGACACAACACAACACAGACAGGGACATCACAAACACACACAATACGCTACTACTTATACACAGATGAGAGCGTGCATGCATACAGCACAGTACTATACCAGACACACAGAGAAAATAGAGATCAAATCGCTACTATTGACCCTCACTCTCTCTCTCTCTCTCTCTCTCTCTCTTCCTCTCTCTCTTCCTCTCTCTCTCTCACAAGTGAGCACACATACTCACAGACTCACATACTGTACACGTCACGTACACTGTCAACTTAATTTAAGCGTAAACACCAATACATTGATACAAATGGAAACAGAAGCATATTTCTTTAAATCAGAAGAACCCACAGGAAAAATAGTTGAACTATTGACTATGCAGTAAACGGTCTCTACTCTCTATCATACACCAGTAGACAATCAATACTATCTGTATTGATAACTATGTTTGTACTGGTATGCACATGCACACTGTAGCTTCTTCAAAGACTATGGAGAAATTTGATGGAGAGCTATATTTTGCCCGTGGACTCTTGGCATTGTAATATGCTTATTGCACATTAATTTAGTGAGAAATCACAGACAATGATAGATATATAAATATAGGTATAATATACAAATACACTAATATTAATTATAGATTATGTGACACCAAAACAACGTAAAGTTGAAACAAAAACAAAACGGAAAAAGGGTGAATACAGTATGTCAAGCAAGGACAGGAACAAAGAAAAAGCTCCAGCCTTAAACCCACAACAGCTGACTAAGAATCAGCTCACAGCACAACAGCAACACTAGACCGTCAAAAGGAACCAGAGCTACAGAACAATACCATAAGCAACACTCAACAAAAAAAGAGAGAGAATAGAGAAAACAACAACAACAGCAACAGCAACAACAGTGATAAAGGTTGTGACAGATGGTCATTATATACGGTAGTTAAAAAAATATACAAATATATATATAAAAAGAAAAAAGCCAGATATACGTATTGCAGATATTTACTTCTTCGTCAAAGTGCCACACTCCTTGGCCATCCGGCATCTCAGAGCTCACACTACTGTCCTGATCGATTAGCCAGCGATGCACCGCGTGGGCCTAAAAGGACATACGACATAAAGACAGAGCCCAGTTAACAGACAGAAAGACGGAAAGATTGATAGAGGGGGGGGGGGGGGAGACAAAGGACAGAAGGGGGGGGGGGGGGGGGGGGTTAAGAGGAGAGAAGGGAAGAGTAGAAGGAAACAATGACAAGGAAATGAGAGATTCAAAGAGGAACAGGTGAACATCATATTGAGACACAGGTAGAAAACAAGATGAAGGAGGGAGGGAGAGAGGAGGAAGAGAGAGGCAGCAAGAGGAATAAGCCAACCCCACCTGTACTGTACCCCCACCCCACCCTCCTGGACCCCAAAATCTCTCACACATTGGGCTGTGGGAAACAGTAAGGTTAGGATGAGTGGTATGGGAATGGCAGCACAGTTGACCATATTCACACAGTGGAATATTTTGCTCTCGTGTCATATGCGGGTGACATAGGAGCAAAATGGCCAGCATGTGAATATGGTCAATGGGGCATGGACATCACACATACAGTGGCAGATGAACACTGATGGAGATGGAGGCCAGAGGTGTGTGTGTGGGTGTGCGTGCGTGCATGTGGGTGTGCATGTGTGCGTGTGTGTGGGTGTGCGTGCATGTGGGTGTGCGTGCGTGCGTGCGTGCGTGCGTGCAGAAGGTTCTGTGTGCTTGATGGTACAAAGATGGACTTGATGGATGACATTGTTGGTAAGGCAGGAGGCAATGCACACCAATATAATGTTATGAACCGGTGCAGCTTTCAGGATGAATCACACTAGACGGAAGAAAAGAGGTCACATACTCAAATGCTAGACACCAACTAAATTTACTCAAGTACCGTAGCTTACTAGACACAAACTACATTTACTCCAGTAGCCTACTACTAGACACAACAACTAAATGTACTGAAATACGAGACACTAACTAAATGTACTCGTTTACTAGACACCAACTAGATTTATTTTAATAAATCTAGTTGGTGTCTAGTACTTGAGTGTGCGATTTCTTTTCTTCCTATTAGTAACCTCTATTCGTGTGAATAGGGATTTGTTATGGAATCTCTACTATGTATGCAATATATAAGTGTTCAGCAAAACATAGCATACTTACTGTACCACCATTTCACATGTACAAAGGCATACACGACAAGAGTGAATAAATTACTACAAATAATTGACACACATATACAGACCATACAATTATACATGTTAGTCAACTGACCATCATAGGAAATCAACACACACCAACGTCCACCATAGGTGTTCTGAAATAACATACATACAACAGAAGAAATGCTTACACTCTCAGACGTAAATGAACATTCAGTATTTTACTGTGTAGGTCAGGTGGAAACAATTAACACATAATTGTCCAACAAAGTAATAGCCCTGTGTGAGACAGACAGATATACTCATCTGTAGAGATAAAGGTTGTCCCGACCCTAACCCAACGTCATTTCCCAGACACGCCAGATGAACAGTAAATCTTCTATGACTGCTTACGACTGAAAAACACTATAGTATGTGAAAATAAGCCATCAGGGCTTTTTGTGTTATCCTTTTAGAACCATTGTATAATCGTACCACTGTAAGGAGCTAGCCTAAATCAGTGTCTAAATGTGATTAAATGCAACATATTCTGATCAAACACATAGTCAAGCCGAGGTCACACACATGCACACACGCGCACGCACACACACACACACACACACACACACACACACGCACACACGCGCACGCGCGCAAAAACATATATTGTACTCCAAACTATTTTACCCTGAACTCTTGTTGTGTCAGCAGCACCAGAAAAGGAAACACAGCTTCTTGGTGACATGTTGTGACCCTTTGCTGAAAAGAATACCTGTCAAGACTTGCACTGCGCTAAAACCAACAGAATTGAGGGATTAATTGGCTTGTCGTGAGAGGATGTCTACCAAAGCACATTTACTATTTACTCTACTGCAGCAATTTTACTGTACGCTTGTGTGTTTGAGATGTAATGGAGCAGGACTGTCATGACATGCCATTATAAAATAATCACTTTTGCAAAAGACTACTTAGTATACGATTATGTTGAAACACGAAAAATGTACAATGCACATGACCTGGTTTCACATTCAAACTTTCAAGAACTGGAGTTTGTCGATAGGTCATCCACTCAGGAAGGACACATCTAGTAGACTGAACACACGCACATGGAACACGCACGCACGCACACACACGCACATGGAACACGCGCGCACGCACACGCACACACACACACACACACACACACACACACACACACACACACACACACACACACACACACACACACACACACACTTGTATGTTTGAGAACAGACGGCGCATTAGCTGGTAAATACAGAGCAGAGAACCAAAGGACAACACCAAGCTGAACTACACAGAATCAAGGGCAAAGTGAATCAAAGGGAGGGACGTCAGAGGCCAAAGCAACTGTTAGGACCCTAAAATAGAACAAAGTGCATGCATGAAAAGGGTTCAAAAAGCATCGGTGTGCATGTACAGTACTTAGTAAGATGTTTGTCTGTCTCTGCGTGTGTGCGTGTGTGATGGCGATGAGCAGGGCTGTCCTCCGTACTGTTTGCAGTGTGTCACAGAGCGTGTCAGCTTAAAAGAATAATTGGATTATGTAGCAGACGGCTAGTGATGACGGCTATAGGAGAGAGACGCACTGGAAGAGGAGGAGGATGAGGAGGACGAGGAGGAGGAGGAGGGAGGCAGCAGGGGGTGATGTGCTGATAAGAGTAACAGACCATTTTACTCCAGAGCCTCTGAGAGCCCCCAGGGCAGCAAACAGAGCCCAATAATAAGAGAAACCTCTCCACACTTGAATGGTTACAGTATACTGCAGATTAGAGGGATAAAGTGATATTACTGAAAAGTCCCCAAACAACTAACTAGCTATCAGCACAAACATTTGCGTAGGGCAAAGAAATAGTCATGCAGCGACGTGCCTGCAACCGACTTCACGCAGAGCACCGCGCTCCCTCTGCACTAAGCAATACGTGCGTTGAGTTTGAAGTTGGCTAGTCTCTCGAGACAGACTGTTCAAATTCAAGGAAAAGGCGCTCTGTTTTTCGTTTATTTTTTGATGATGGGTTTTCAGTTTGGGAGTTGGCTGGTTCCTTGCGATGCGTGAAGTACAGATATCACTCACACATAGATTTGTTGTTTATTTATAGGATTATCTCATTGATTAATTTATTTAAATCAATTATTTTGTATAATCTATTAAAATGGCACTGTGTAATTTTTTTATTAATGAAATGTAATTTTGTCCAATCTGTATGGTAGATGTTAATTCAATTTATTAAATGGCTTAGTTGAATGCCTTGATTTGAATTGGTCAATGGCTGAATTCAACGGTTTATTTATTAAGCAGCCGTGTAATAAGCGGGATAATGAATGGCTAGGTGGTCATTGTTTATAACTAAATCTCCTTCAGGGTGATTAGCCACCTCTGCTCCCACAAATCACCCACAAATCTTTTGGGGGTGTCTGTCTGATATATTTTCAAATGGGCATCCACAGCCAAATACATTTACTGTACATACATACTTTACAAATACATTTGGAGGTCTTTGACATGAAAATGTCCATTGGACATTTTTGCCTATTGGAGCAGTGCCAGTTTGTAAGCAGTCACCACTCATTCAGTGTCACTATAGAACAGGGTAAACAAGAGTTTGACAAATTAATGCTGCAAACCCATTTAGCCCTTCGAACACCTATACGTTGAAATATCTGCTATACGTTGCTATATATATTTATTTTTTACATTTTTTAATTATAATTAGATTTTTTTCCGAAAACTTAGGTCAGGATTTAGAAGCATTTTTTAGAATCGGCCTCAGGTCTAAATGGGTTAAGAAGCATCCTTTTCAAGCCAGGCTTGGTTCATTCAGTAAGCAGGTATACCTTAATTATTCCCTGCGTGACATGCACAAGTATAGCTATACGCTTACACGTGGTCAATGGATAAAAAGATCAGGAGACGTAAACACTTTCCCCCCCAAAACTTTGGCATGACATACAACGGTCGGTAGACTACACCACTGGCGGGCAGCATACTTCAAAAGAAATAAAAAGATTTTTGACTTGCCAGAAACAAACCAGCTCTCTATGTTTTATACTGCGCTTGGTGAAGATGCCTAAAATAAAACAAATTAAATCACGGCAACCTTCATTTTCTGACATTGGTGTTGTGATTTCGGCTAGTTAGAAAATCTTGGTGGTTCAAAAAGTGCCACAAAGTTTCCTTTCCGCAAGAAGTATGTTGTCTGCTTTATGCATCGTCTTCTAAACCTCTTCTTTCGTCCACTTTCCCTTCCATTATCCTCAAGTGCAGGGAGACATCAAGTAATCAAGGCCTAATGCCACTCGATTTAGGCCAAACCCCAGTGAGGCCTTTGCGAAAGGCTGACAGTATCTAAACTAAATGGACCACTTCTAAATTATTCAGTCTTAAAACATAGCCCTGTGATCCTAGATCAGAATGCAAGTGGAACTAGAAAAAGTGCCCTTCCGGGCACAGGTCTCCACCAGGTTATCCACAGATCCGTGCAGTTAGAGGTAAAAACACTTTTCGGCCAGTTATAGCGCCACCTTGAGGCTGAGTTGAAATTGTTCATGTGGCATTTCGTCCTCGGCCTAGTGGGAATGTGGGTGCACAATTTCACGGAAATCACGCGATGTGTTCATGATTTGCAGCATTTTGTTTTAAACTGAGCACTCCTGTGAACTTTGGAAGCCAATCTTAACCAATCAGGATGGAGTCTGATAAATCTGAAAGACCCGTTTCGTTGAATGGCTCTAGAGAGACTGTGTACCAATTTGCGTGATGTTTGGACAAAATCTGTAGGTGTACTGTGCAAAAACTTGTTTTGCACAAAGCGGCCTCCTGGTGGCGCTATAACAGGCCGTTCTGGAAAGTTTGGGGCAGAGGTTCATGGTTGGCATCCAGGGAGTGTGTGTGCAAAATATGGCATCGACCGGGTTAACGGTGGCCGAGATTAGCTGTTCACGGACACACGGACACACGGACACACAAACGGACGGACACGCGGACGGACGGAGTGCAAAACATACTCTCCCCACATGCCTTCGGCCTGGTGGAGACAATTAACGCAAGATCACAGTGCTGTGGAGTTTCTTGACAACCAACAGCTGCTCCCACAGTTCCACAACAACTATTTTGTGTTTTTGTCGGGTGTCCGGGTCACGTTTGTAAAGATATATGACAAACGTGATATTGCTTATTTTGATGTCACCAACCAAAGTTAAACAAAGACAGTGATTGGTTTCACTGCAAAGGTACTGTATTATCAATATACTCTAACACTCCATACAGTATCTGTGGTGCAAAGACCTTAAGACAGACACTACATCTCAGCTGTGTAGACATTAACTCCCAACATTATGTTCCCAACATTATGCTCGGTGAGTTTTCTCTTCACGATGTCTTCACTTAATTAACGTGGTATGAATGCAGTCCATCTGTAGGCTACTGTGTTATCTGTACTAAACAAGACATTGAAATACAAACGTCAAAGTATAAATAAGACTTCTTTACTTCTCTTAAAGAATCTGAGTGATGGGGGTATGAAAAGGTCTTTTAAAGCCCCCTCCCCTTCTCGACTCCTGCCATAAGCGAAATAACATGATCAGAGGTCAAATGACTGCATGCCCATGTAGGGTTTCTCCATATTGGAGGAAACACTGCTAGTCAGTTCCACTGCATGGGTGCATTAAATCCAGACAAGACATCGATTTCCAACTTAGGCTCTGGCTCTGAGTGCCTAATACAGCTGAACTATATGATTTGTTAATCCTCAGCACTGTTGGTGCATCTGGGGGTTCAGGATAAAATAATACCTTTGATATAGACACATATGATAGCACTTGTTAGTGTTTAATGATGGCTTTGATCTCACACTGGATCAATTCCCTCATGTTTATTAATAAGTTAATAATAAAAAGCAACATAATAAACATAATGCAGCATTATATGAAAGCAATTCAATTAACATTTACGGGTCTGGACATTAGCAGCTTAGATGAGTGAATAAGTAAATGAGTGTATGGTAAGAAAAGAAAAGGAAAGCAGTCAAAGTGAGGACAGGGAGACAGAGTGGGAGAGACAGAAAGAACGAGAGAGAGAGAGAAATAGAGCGAGTTAAGGAAAGGCAGAGTGAGAATGAAAGAGATCCCAGACTGATAAATAATGCATCATGGAAAGCTGCCAGCTCCTGGCCCAACAGTGGCCAGGCTCAACTCCATCAGCAGAGGAGAGGAGAAGTGGTTTCAAGAGACACACAGGTAGACTAACCAGGTGGGATGAGCTGGACAGAGATGCTGCAGTGAGTCACCTCCACTTTTGACCTGTCCCACTCTTCCTCTGGCTGACTAGGTAGGTACAGTACCTAAACTCACTCTTCCTCTGGCTGACTAGGTAGGTACAGTACCTAAACTCACTCTTCCTCTGGCTGACTAGGTAGGTACAGTACCTAAACTCACTCTTCCTCTGGCAGTAGGTAGGTACAGTACCTAAACTCACTCTTCCTCTGGCTGACTAGGTAGGTACAGTACCTAAACTCACTCTTCCTCTGGCTGACTAGGTAGGTACAGTACCTAAACTCACTCTCACTCTCAACTATTCCTCATTCAATCAAACACACATGTCCCAATCACCTTTTTATTCACTTCATTGTCCTTGCACGCTTCCCTCTAATAATTTTGCGGCTCCTACTGACAAACGAGGGGAAGTACAATAACAAAACACTGTTCCAAAACAAGCTCCCACTCCCATGGTACTGTACATTCCCTGTCTATATTAAAATGCCACCCGAACCCAACAGACTATAGCCACGGAGGCAGATGGTTGTAAAAGAGCAGATTTTAAAGAGCAAGGGTTTAAAGACCTCACTGGAGGTCAGAGAGTGGAGCGCCAATTCTTGGGAGGAGGTAGGGCCAGTCAGGCCAGGTTAAATGGAGGCTGGGGAAAAACAACATGGATGGCGTGCATGCACACGGATCGGTAGCGTTATATCTCAATCCAACCTTTGTGTCTCTCACACAAGGCAGCTTTAACTGTGCGCGTGCTCTTCATCACGTAGAATGTACAGTGCGTGATTTATGAGCGGCATGCATTATGAGAGCGATGGGAGCAGTATTGCTGCAGTATGGATGCACCCCCCCAACCACACCTGCAGAAGCCAGAGTACTTTCAAATGGGCTGATTCCATCACAGCACAGAACACAAGCTGCTTTGATGCTCACTGCAGTTAAGCAAGGCCATCTCCCCTTCTGATCTTCAGCTCTGCTTCTATTTATCCCTTTTGTCTTTCTCTCATAGGCAGTCATGCTTGGGTGTCGTGGGGTGGAGCAGCAAAGGCAAGTGGGTGGTAAACAGTCTAATTTATAACAAGGACTTTTGAAAGAGCCTGGGTTAGGATAGGAACACATACTGTATTGTATGTCATACAGACAATTTACATCAACGTGGCAAATCCTGTTTTCTGTTTTCCCTCTGCATAAGAGAGTTGTACATTGCTGTTAATCTTTTTTTAAATGAGGGAGATGTTCAGAAATAGAAAAACGGAGAACCTGAGAATGAGACCAAGTCAGATGAGGGATGATTCTGATCTGTTACAATATACAACAATGGCGGTTAACTGTAGCCGACACCTTCTGAGGTTGCAGCATGGCATGACACTGAGTGGTAGTGTTTACATGTTCTCCAGTGTAATCCCATGGGACTGGTGAGGCTTTGATGGAGGCTTAGTAAAGAAAAGAGGAGATGGGAAGAAACATAGTGAGACAGACAACGCACGGATTGAAGGGTACGCAGCGGAGGGAAGCCAGTTTTTAATCTCTTTATGTGTTTTATCAATGACATATAGCTGCACCCCTCTGCCCCTCCCTCCTATTCTCTCCCTCCTCCCATTGAAAGAGGGAGCTCTTCCATCCCAGACAATTTTTATCCACCGTTGCATTACCATAATAAAACACATGCATGCAACCAAGATAAACTCAAAGAGACAGCGCGGCCAAAAACCTGGATTTGAGAGGCTTATTTTCATCTCTCTTTCTTGGCTTCTATTCTTTTATGTTGCCCTTTTTCTTTTCGCTCAGAGAAATGGAAAGAGACATGCCTTTTCTTTCAGGTCCTGCTTAATTATGGGCTGGCGCCTTTCAGGTCTGTTCTTTTGTATGGGCCCATTGGGCCCAGGCCCGGTGCATTGCACAGGCAGACCAGAGAGAAGCCGGAGGATTAAGCCTGATTTGTTGCACGATGGTGCCGTGCACAAAAAAACAATGATCTATAAGCCCACAGCGCATCACAGATGCAAAGCATTGTGAAGTTGTAGATCTGAAGTTGTAGGCACCGTCATACGATGGAGCATAACTTAAGCATTACCCAGACTTCTCCTCACGTGTAAACACATGGACTGTGCCAACGCCAGCCTCTATACTGCACCCGACACCCCTGCCAAGTGTTGCGTGAACGTTACATGTTTTAATAAGTGTAGCTAAAGAACCATGCCAAGACTAAACCTACATGAACAGCTGCTGTACCACAGACACCAGTGTGGACAAAGCACCCGACTCTTTTAGCCATGGCAGGGCTACCACAGTAATGGACAGAATGTATTACTGCCCACTCATAATCAGCATGCAGTCTATGGTCTCGACACAGATACGTCTGGATCTCGGGGAGAACGCCACTAAGATTAGATATTGGAAATTGATAGAGGTAATTATTCTTGTAAGCGAAAAGCCTGTGATGAACGGCTGCATTTAAATGAGAAACACAACATACAATGGCGAACCATTTTAACATTTAATTGAATCATACTGTAATTACATTTTTCCTTTTCGAAGTTGTATGCCAACTATCACTAGTCATAATGGTAATCAAAGATATTCATAATAACAAACTTACTAGGAGAATTTTTATTTTACAGCTTTGATTGCACTAGTTCAGCAAGTTAAGTAAAAGTATAAGTATACGTTAAAGTATAATTAAAGTATAAGTATACTTTTAATTACATTTAATAGATTATATTAGCGATATTACAGATATCTAATATTCATTTTCATTCAATTCCTGTTGTGTTTCAATGGCATCGTATCTGAATTGTGGCTATCAGTAATGAGTATTAGTCACAATTATCTTTTTTAATAATCAGAATTACATTATCAAAATCTGGAATAGTTTTTATATATATGATTTAAAAATTATGACTTGTAACAAACTTGATTGTAGATATTTGAGTTTCTCTACGTAAGAATTCTATTATAGATAGAAGAATGCGAATTTAGACAAAAATGTATATCCCTCCATACACATGAATGGGAAAAGTGATGTCATGTCCTATGAAGAATGATGTTGAGGTGGATATCTGAAATGTTCATTTGGACAAGGAAGAATCAAAATTTCAGACTGCTGCGTTTTCAAGACACACACACACACACACACACACACACACACACACACACACACACACACACACACACACACACACACACACACACACACACACACACACACACACACACACACACACGTGAGGATGGGAGATGAGGATGCCCTTCAAAGGCTGTGTCTGTATGAACGTGTGCGTGTGTGTGTGTGTGTGTGTGTGTGTGTGTGTGTGTGTGTGTGTGTGTGTGTGTGTGTGTGTGTGTGTGTGTGTGTGTGTGTGTGTGCGTGCGTGCATGTGTGTCCTCACCTTGCTGACTGAGTATATATGTATTATGAGAGAACTGTTGTGACTCCTCCCGAAATGATAGCTGAAATTGGCACAATCCCCTCCAAGGGCCTAGTGGTCATCTATCAGTCCAAGGGCCTAGTGGTCATCTATCAGAGCAGTGCCCTAAACTTCCTCTTTAGACAGCAAGACTAATATCCCCTCTATCACAAGTAAGGCTCATTCAGCTCCTTTGCTGTGGTTAAGCCACACTTTTCATCGCTCATACTTTTATTTGTAGGCCTACTTTTTAATTGATCCCCATGGGGAGATTCGTCAGTTCAGTGTCTTGCTCGAGGGCACTTTGACACAAAGCCAGGAGGAGCCAGGGATCGAACACGGGACCTTCCCGTTCCCAGATGGCCTCCTGAGCCACTGCCGCTCTGAATACACATGCACAGTGTCAAAACTACACGTGCTACATGTGCAGGACTTGGGTATATTTAATACTGGGAAATAGTCCCACTAAAATATCATGATATATGAGATATTGTTGACAATAGTGTATCACAATACTCAATATCAGTGGAGATCAGCCCAACCTTAACCGATATGGTTACATGTATGTCTCTAGCATTAAAATTGTCATGGCCATATGGTCATCCCAAAACAAACAAAACAGCTCATGCATCCATGAAACATCCAGAAGAAGCCATAATATACACTACACTGTGAACAGGTAATAAATCCTTGTAGAAGGCTGCTTCACAGCTCTCATGACAAAATGTTATTACAAGCAGCGCTGATTAGATTCACAGTGGAGAAATTGATGCTGAAGGGCAATATTCTCAAGAGGGGATAGGACAAAAACAGCAGCCAGTGAGTGGAGAGATGAGCGCGCCAACTCATTAAGCCAGTAGAGAAAAATGGTTTTGTCTTTGTAATCTTTAAAAAACAAAGATCCACCAACAGGTTTGCAGACTGTCATTATATTGGGAGACCACAATGACGAGGGGAAGTTAAATTGGGGGAATAACATTAAAGGACCTATAACATAAAATTCAACTTTTTCAATTTCTTTTGTGTTTTTGGGGCTCCCATGTGTGTTTTCTATCCCCACAAATAACCAATTTTGAACAATCAGGCCTTCATGTCATATGGGTGTTTTAATGGAAATTGCTCTCAGAAACAGCTCGACTGATTTTGGCCTCATCGTGATGTCATCAATGTCACCCTTCTTTGTACAATTCCTCCTTTTCTTCAGTCTTCAGTTGCAAATTTGCATTTCCACTTTGTTTACAATGTCCACCATTGTTGATTTTCCAAGCTGGCATGGAATGGAAACAAGCCTGGTTTTATCTAGCATGAGTATTATAATGACTCAAATATTAAATAATCTGCATATCAGCACCCTCTCCACCTCAGGACAGTGTGGTACTGCAGCTAAAACTGCTTTCAAAGTCCAGAAAGAATTGACAAGGCCTGGTTATTATCAGAGTGGTGATTGAGGCTCAAACCATTAGAAATAACTTTGAGGGACATAGACAATATGATTATTAAATATTAAAAGCCGTTTTAAAATGCATGTTATTTGCGCTTTAAATGTAACCCCTGCATCTAGTCTTGGCAATGAAACATTGTGTCGTTCAACATCAGCCAACATCTTTAAACTATATTCATAATACAACATCTGTGCATATAGGGCTAGTGGCCGCTACTGATGGACCACTGAAAAACTGCCTTATATGGGAAAAACTAGATTTATAGTGAGCTGTTATCCATTCTGCTGAGCCAGCAGAGTGTGGAAGTTAAATCTATGTATGTACTGTAACATCAATGTTAGGTCAGCATACGTATCCTCATGATGGTATCACAATGTACAGTAGAGATATCAAGACCTGTCTTGCCTTTCGCGACTGTGAAAAGGAAACAGCGTTTCCTTCAGGTTGTTAAGAGCTATAGATCACATTCTTCCTTCATTCACTTCCCACTCACTAATCTCTCCATCTCCGTCACTCCTTCAGCTGATGGTGCTGACTCAGTCCAAAAGAACACTGATGAGTTTATTGTGTGTGTGTGTGCCCGTGCATGCATCTCTATCACACTGTTGCGTTAATGTGTTTTACCAGGCAGGCAGTAATACGACTCTTAAGAGCATTACTGCCTGCCTCTAGTGGTGGACAATGTACTCAACAGTAGAGTCAAAGTTACAGATACAGTATTCATGGTCAAATATGTCAAATTTTTACTTTTGTATTTCTTTCAAAAAGACATAATTATTCAAAAGTAAAATTACAAAGTACATTTTCTTAAATTGTAAATAAAAAGTAAATAGTAATAGTTAAAATTGCTGATCTACAACCGATTGTAGATCAGAGTCAAAAGTACAATATTTGGAAGCATGATTTTTGCTAAACTCATTTTTTTCGTATTAATCCATTACTTACAGGTCTTTCAGTTTTTTCATATTCCATCCTGATAGACTATTTACTTCCAAAGTCTACAGGAGTGCTCCGTTTTACACAAAAGCCTCAAATAATGAACGCAGCGTGTGATTTCGGTGAAATTTTGCACACACATTCCCAATACGCAGAGGAAGAAATTTGGATAAAATATGAAGGAGTAATATCAAGAAATGTGTTTTACACAAGTCGTAAGCCTCATGGTGGCGCAATAACAGGCCAATTCACATTTTCACCTACAGTATAACTGCAACGATCTGTGTAAAGATTTGTATGTGCACTCCCCCCAACCCACCTCTCTCTCTCTCTCTCTCTCTCTCTCTCTCTCTCTCATTAGCAGGCAACAGTGCAGCACCTCTCTCTGTTTCTGGCACAACAGCACCCCTACTGGTACTCATAGTCATATACTGGTGCTCATTAACCAACACAGACACACATAGGTGAACACAGGCATAGGTGAACACGGACATTGCTGTTCCTTGGAGTGGAGTGGCACTCAAAAATAAAATATTAATAATGTGCATTGGTTCTCTGAATTAATGCATGAAAATATGCACCGTCTATCAATAAATCTATGTATGCAGTCTAAATCACAGATGAAAATATAAAATTAATATACTTCTGTGAAGCGGGTGCGCAGTATTGCCGCGTGTCAAAGCCCACAGGACGCGGCGCGCTAGTACAGACCTGCCTGCCACGCCCACGGACACCCGGATGGAGGCCGTGCGGCAACGCCTGGAAAATAGAACAGCGGCGCATCGGAGCGTCAGGCGAGGCGTGAACACGTGCCAGCGCGTGTCTGACGCCGCCGGCGTGGGATAGGTTCATTGAAAATTACGGAGGCGGCTGTTGTGACGCACGGCGTTCACAGACGGTGTGTGTTGGGCTTTAGCAAGTCGGCGTAACCTCCCCCCCCTCGCTGGAGATTATAATTGGCCCAGTCAGATTTTAAATCCACTGATGTTATGGACAGACATGCTGTTGTCTTCATGCATAACGTAGTCACATGGATCCATCTATCTGCAGTATTGACATACACACACACACACACACACACACACACACACACACACAACACGGTTGCTGAAAAGCAATTTTCTGTTCATGAATAGGGCACGTTGAGCTCCTCACTGCAGCTCTTCCCTGTCTCTGTAGTCAGCAATAATGGCACGTGGCAAAGACCTACACCCATGTGCATGCTGGGACAGGCACGCACGCACGCACTCACGCATCATCGCATGCACGCACGCACGCATCATCGCATGCATACGCACATACCCTTTGCACATATACATTCACAAGCTCCATCCGTCATACAGTTTGTAGCACCTTTGTACATGCTTCCACAGAATGCACAGACACAGATTTAGATGCAGAACACGCATGGTGCATTGCAAAAATCTATAAATAGTTCTCTCAGAATTGCCATTATTCCTTTGATGCTCCTTTATATCAACACTGTGGGGTTCACTCAGTTGGTTGACAGTCAAGCTGCTTTTATGGAGCTTTCTCTTTCTCATCCTCTCCAACACCTCTCCTCCATCCATCCCTTTTTCACCCTTCATCTTTCTCTCTTTTCTTCTCTCTGGCTTTCCAACGTCCACCCTTGTCCTTGTCTTTCTTTCTCTTACTCTTCCCTCGCCCATTTGCTGTTTCGATGTACAAATGGGCCACATGCTGGTGGGCAACGTCTAATCGTGGCAAGAGTGAGAGAGAGATGTCCGAGTATGGAGAGGACACCTCAGTGGAGTAGACAATAATGACACCAGCCAAGACTAATAACCAGCCCAAACTGAAAACAAAGGAGAAATTAAAACGGAAGAATAGAAACCAACAGAAAAGGAATGGATGCATCAGAGAAGGGGCACCCCACCAGTTTCATCTTTCTTTTTGTCCCCATCATTGCTTATAATATTTTGAACTTTTTTGAACTTGGCTTGCCTTATTCTTTTTCCTGTTCTTATTTGAATGGGCAAATAATTAATATACTAGCTGCAAAGGTCTGTCTGTCTGTCTGTGCTGTCTGAGCTGTCTGTCTGAGCTGTCTGACCATAAATTCATGAATTCATGCCAGTAGCAGTATTTGTGTTCTGAGTAACCTCTGCGGCAGAAACAGAAGCATCAAAGTTGAGAAAAGTTGAACTTTGCCGCTGTCACTGTGTGGTAGGGCTGGGTGCAATAACCGCAATATCGCCATACCGCCGGTATGTAATGCATACCGCGGTATCGGGTACATTACCACGGTTAAAAAAATAAATAATTATGAAATGAAAAGTGTATCATAATAAACAGTGACGCTCAGTCAGTCTAATCATGCCAGCAACACAACAACACCAGAGGGAGTTCAAAAAACCATGTGCAACCCAGATTCGGCACAAACAAGGATTGATTGATTGATTGATTTAAAATTACACTACATTTCAAGCACAACTCAATACAAAGACTGTTAACTGCGAGTGGACACTTGTTTACAAGAGGGTCCACCTAAATTAATTTCACTCCTATGCCACAAAGGCAGCGCGAAGCGCGGAAATTTGTAGGTTCTCAAAATGCTTTTTGTGCTCAAACACGAAGATTTATGTATATTTCCGCACAGTAATGAGCAGGATAATATTTCTAAACAGGTATATGCTACCTTAGAATAGATAATATAATAATAGATAGTAAGCCTAGACCTATTTGACAGTGCATAAACAGCATTGCTTTGACATTAACGACCATCAGCTGGACGGACACACACACACACACTCACTCTGCTGTGGGCAGTTCAGAAACCCGTCCACGACCACCAGTGACATCATCGTTAGGCAGATTGTTTTTTAAACAAGATTTATTTACGTGAGAATAGTTTATCAGACTATAAAGATCAGATTACATAGAGCAGTGATTCCCAAAGTGGGGTTCGGGGTCCGGGGACCCCCAGGGTCCTTGAGGCAGTTCCAGAGGGTCCCCAGGGAAATTATGGTTTGGAACCAAATGGACCCTTATGGGTCTGTAACTCTGAGAGTGTACAATTGGAACCAAATGGACCCTAACAGGGTTTATCATTGTGAGAATGATGGCTTGATGATTATTAGTGAGGACCTAGCCTGAGCTAACGTGTTAGGTTTCTGGTCTAGAGGGGCGGGTCGCGGCTCAGATTTGCGCACGCCCTGATTGGATCTCATCGATCTGTCCGTCACCCCCGGCCCCTCCTCTCCCCCCTGGTGCAGCGCTACGTCACATCATTTGGAGCGACGCCCACCCGGAAGGGTTGACTCACACTTTTAGACCAGAGCGGCCAATGCGTTCCTCCAGGCTTTCAATTTTTGCACCAACAAAAATGAAAGCCTGGTACTGAGGCTAGTGAGGACCTATTATATGAAGATAGGTTGAAAAGTGGTCCTTTAATGATTACCGTCATTATGGTAATCTCACAATTAATATCGCACACACCATACCTGTAACTTTTATTAGCCCTCTTATTATTCCCTTTATTTACCTTTTTGGTAAGTGCCGCGTCCTGTGGGCTTTGACACGCGGCAATACTGCGCACCCGCTTCACAGAAGTATATTAATTTTATATTTTCATTGGTGATTTACTTGGGGTCACCTCTACTGATGTAAATTCAGCGTTATGTGAATTTTCCACTGCGTAACACTGGATTAACTCGTCTCTACTCTACTTACAGTATCTCTACTTGCTTTACTTTCTTTTCCACTGCAGATAGGACCCCAACCCCCAATGTACAGTAGCTGGTCACCACAGTGACCCCAACCCCCAATGTACAGTAGCTGATCACCACAGTGACCCCCAACCCCCAATGTACAGTAGCTGGTCACCACAGTGACCCCCAACCCCCAATGTACAGTAGCTGATCACCACAGTGACCCCCAACCCCCAATGTACAGTAGCTGGTCACCACAGTGACCCCCAACCCCCAATGTACAGTAGCTGATCACCACAGTGACCCCCAACCCCCAATGTACAGTAGCTGGTCACCACAGTGATGTCCAACCCCCAATGTACAGTAGCTGGTCACCACAGTGACCCCCAACCCCCAATGTACAGTAGCTGGTCACCACAGTGACCCCCAACCCCCAATGTACAGTAGCTGGTCACCACAGTGACCCCCAACCCCCAATGTACAGTAGCTGGTCACCACAGTGACCCCCAACCCCCAATGTACAGTAGCTGGTCACCACAGTGACGTCCAACCCCCAATGTACAGTAGCTGGTCACCACAGTGACGTCCAACCCCCAATGTACAGTAGCTGGTCACCACAGTGATGTCCAACCCCCAATGTACAGTAGCTGGTCACCACAGTGACCCCCAACCCCCAATGTACAGTAGCTGGTCACCACAGTGACGTCCAACCCCCAATGTACAGTAGCTGGTCACCACAGTGACGTCCAACCCCCAATGTACAGTAGCTGGTCACCACAGTGACCCCCAATGTACAGTAGCTGGTCACCACAGTGACCCCCAACCCCCAATGTACAGTAGCTGGTCACCACAGTGACCCCCAATGTACAGTAGCTGGTCACCACAGTGACGTCCATTGCATATTGTTGCTGTCGGAAACCTAGTATCTCCATATCTTAACTTACCCTGGTATTAGTTTTCTTGTGAATGACCTACTTCATCATACAAGAGTGTTGAAAATAGCCGATCTACAAGCTTACAACCCGTTGCGATCCAACACATTGTAGGCTTGTAGATCGTCTTATTTTCCCAATTTTAAAAGGTTTCAAAAATAATAATAAAGCAAAGGTTTTGGACATGAAAGGTTTCCACCCGACAGCAACGATATTTACTGTCTTTTTAAATGTTTTTTATGTGACAAGCATCATGATTTATGGGGAACAGTATATTGACAAGCATCATGATTTATGGGGAACAGTATATTGCTCCCATGTAATGAGTGTCTCATTGGAAGTGAGAATAAACTGATCCTTCTTTTATTCTTTTATATCAATGAAGCGATTAACCAATTACTGTCACCACTATTTCATACATTCACACAGATAGGAAAAATAGCAGGTCTAGAAGATCACTTGATTAACTATTTTGAATAATATTTATTCTAGCATTTCATACAATTTCTAAAATGATATTATTTTATTGTATGTAGTGTCATGGCCATGCATAAACATGGATCCACAAAAATAGTGAGAAAGGCTGGTAAGTAATAAGATAAGTGATGCTGTAGGTTAAGTTCAAGTATACCTTGAAAAATATTATGTAAACAAGCAACCTATTACAGGCTGAAAGTGGTGGTGGAGGGGGGGGGGCGTTCACTCAACAGCAGTAATACAGTTCAGTACATACAACTCCTGTTCACGGCACACCTATATGGCTGAGAAGAAAAATACACCACTCTGTGTGTATTTGTCATCCAACACCTCTAGAACCCCCGCTGAAACAGCAATGCACTCGAGATGGGATTTGATGGTCAAGAGCAAGGTTGAGGGGCTCGTCAACTAAGGTTGGTATCTTAGAAAACATGCGCATGGTGTTGGAAGAATGGAGGGTCAGTTCAAGGACCGGAGAAAGAAAAAGAGAGCGGTAGAGGAGAGAAAAACACATGAGCCTCTTAGAAACAAGAGCTAGAGAGAGAGAGAGAGAGAGAGAGAGAGAGAGAGAGAGAGAGAGAGAGAGAGAGAGAGACTACAAGGGAAAGAGGAGTGGAGAGGTTTGGAACTCTGGATGTAGTGAAAGTGGACATTTGAAGATGGAAATGAGGAGAGGGCTTGAGTGGAGGAAGAAAAACAAAAGAAGAGGTAAAGAAGAGGTACAATTACTGTTGACCCCACTGAAAAGATTTGATTGTACTACAAGACACTGTGGGAAAGAAATTCAATGAGCCCTGTGTGTGTAGAGGTGTATGAACGGCATTAAAAGAGAGAGAGAAAAACAAAACACATTCTAATCAAAGACAATTTGTGTGCTGAGCACAATACTCCAGAGGGCTGTCACATCAACAGTTTGATCAATAATTCACACCGAGGACATGACACCTTAACAAATGAAAAATCATCACTATCTTTCAACAACATAAAGTTCACACAATGCAGCAGTGGAGTCATGTGAAATGAACCAATTAAATGAGAATCGGACAGTTAAAACTTTTTCTCAAAAGTTTAGAGTTTGCTGTTGCAATACTACAAATAGCACTGCACTGCTTACCTCACCAGCAAGAACATTGGAAATATGCTGAATGGAGATAACAGACTCAACAAATGGCCTTACCAGGATGGAAAAAGCTACATCTATAAACAGAAGACAATCCTTGAAATAGCTCCAGCCATAAAGCCAATTTATGCTCCGTCTCAGGAGAGTGTCAGTCGTCGGACAAGCGACACGGTCATGCGACAGACTATAAATTAGGCCTTAGACAGCAGACTGTTGAACCATATTGAACAAATGGAACATGAAAGAAGAATGAACAGTCAAGGAAGTGTCACGCTAGATAGTCACCTCCAACGCCCTCCTCAATCTGCTACAGTATGAACGAACACACACACACACACACACAATACACATGTCCTTCCACCAATGTTACGGAACGTATGTATAGTCCCATGTGTATAATCTTTAACATGGACATGATCATCACTTTGAAGGGAGAATTACCAATGCTGCCAAGTTATTGCCAGTTATTGGAAACTGGAAAAATACAACAAATTGTGATTCTCTGCAGCTGACTGATAAACAGTTGATAACAACAGCTACATTAACTGTTGGTGACAGTAATGGGAGAACTAGAGACACTGTCGCACGTCATGCCTGACCTTTAACATTAATTAAAAAAAACAAGCTTTATGAATGTATATGACTGTGGCCGTTGGCTGCATTCCAGTGGAGGCCATACTGTACTATGGCACGTACAGTACAGACTAGAGTAAACAGGATGATGTATTACCGTGAATAAAACCATACATGCTGAGTGGAACAACTGCACTCTCGAGCATTTTACACTGTATGCGTTCAATTGGGTATAAACCCAATCACAGACAATTTATACAAGGAGTTATGTTAACGAATGTCAAATAGCAAAAATAGCTGATTGAAGTATATCTGCCATAATTTGTCCATAATATGGAACATAGGGTTAATGTGGTTAATAAGTTACATTTTAAGTAATACTATATGGTTCCTCCTGCTCTCTCCTGTATTCAAACATGTGTATGGCTGCACTGCGTGCGTGTGTGCGCACACACACACACACACACACACACACACACACACACACACACACACACAATGTGCAAGGTGGGCATGTGTGAACACTGATGGATGTAGGAGTGAACAGCAGCACTGCCAACTCTAGTGCAGCTGAACACAAACCCTACTCGAAGTAGCCTAGTGTATGTCTCAGTGGAATCCAAGCAATCTGTTCATCAAAATGTTAATACAACAAGTTGGCCCATTCTGGCCCATCATCCACCCAACAGTGGGTGGATGATGTGTGCATCGTGTTGGATGGAGGATGGGGCTCACCTCTCCCTTCGTTAAATCATTCATGATGGTGCAGTGCTGTGGTCCTTAACACAGCCCTGGACCTCCCTCTCTCAGCCCACACTACTGTACAGTCACCAACAGTCTATCACTTACTATACGGTCACAGACCTCTGCAGGGATGTTAGGCGATCTTCACGCCCCCAGCCCTCCACACAAACCCACTCTCTCACCCACACATATGCATGCAAGGATTCATTTAACTAGGTCCATTTGGTTGCGTACACCCTCAACCTCAAGAGTTACAAATGGATAAATGAACAGGACTTTTCTGCGCACACATTATGAACATGCGAGCACATGCACTCGGAGTCAGTATTTATTCATGTCTCCCCCGTAAACATGACTAAATCTCTTCCTCGTGCTGACAACCTTGCTCTCCCTCTCGACATGGTGGTCCCTGCATCATCGATCCACTCTGTCTGCATATTCATGAGCGATGCAGAGGGTCTGCCAGAGGGCCATGGTGGATACCACTACTGGGGGCTTCCTGGTAACATCATTCCTCCTTTCGGCCATCCTGTCATGTCACTTGTCATGTCAATTCTGCCAAGCTTATAATTCACGAATGAACCCCAAATTCTCTCCCTCAGACAGAAAGAAAATAATAATAATAATAATAATCTGCTCAAAGACTATCGATCTCCGCTCCAAACCGGCCTATGCAGCAGCGGCAGACTGCTTTGAAACCAGGGGGACCTTTATATAACTTTTGCTTAATACCGAATCACTAAATAAACCACTCACCGGTGAGTCCTCCTACATAATGCATGTGGTAATGTAGTTATTTATAGAAGTGACCCGTGGTATGTGGAGTTGACCGAAGCCATGTGATGAATTTACGAGACAAGCACAGAGAGCTGAGACATTACAAGGACAAACAGCCAGAATGAGGAATAGCTGCACAGTCATTAGCATTAGAAACTAGAATAACAGGTCAGCTTACTATGATTTTTCATTGAGGATATTGTACATTTCATGTTTAAGATCTCTCTCTGTCTCATGTCCCCTCGCCCCTACCCCTACCCCTCAGCCTGAAGTGCTCGAATCCATAACTTAATGAATAATTTATGACTGCGTAACAATACTGCAGATCAGCATTAAATCACTGCAATAAGCCTCAGAAATGGCTACCACATTTAGAGTGTGTCCTGCAAGCTTGCAGCTTGATTGGTGAGAGGACAATGTGTCAATCTCCGCAGTATTGGAACAGCTCAGTGATTGATGTTGCTGAGTACATACAGTGTAGTGTATCCTATTCTCTCTCTCCTTTAGTCTAATCTCATCCTAAAAGTGACAATGATGTTCATACTGTATCTTGTGGCTGGTTCTAGATCAGGTCCATTAGGTTATTGAGTGTGTCAGACTGTACTATAAACTTGATGATGCTGCGTGTGGAAGTCACAGTTGAGTCTACATCTGAGTCCATCCCTGCTCTGACCAGCAGGGGAAGCTAATCTCAACTCGTCTTCACCTGTCCTCTTCTATCAATCCATCAGTAATATGGGTACATACTGTATTTAGAGATTGAAATACAGACATACTGTACTTTTCTTTACAGCTTCCTTTTTCCACAGATGTCCATATAGCCCATGTAACCTTCACATCATGTTTCTTCTTAGACCATACCTCAATCCATCTCCATCCATCTCCTCCTCTGACCTCTGCTGCCCTCACTCCCTTTGCTATTCTGTCATGATGTGTCTACACAGCTATATTTTTTCCACTTAACATTAATCTTGCTGGTGACAGGAACATGCCTGGATGACTGTGCAGGGCAGGCCTATGGATGATCACACACTCATGCGTATAAAACATACAGTGTGTGTACACGCACGCACGCACGCACGCACACACACAAGGGAGACAAGTAAAGGTGTCCCGTATCAATAGCCTGGGTTCCAGCCTGATTCGCTGCGTTCCGCGGATCTGAAAATGTCACTGCGCTACTCAAATCTGGACAGAGGCTGCTTGACTCGCATTTCATAACATCACCTGTTACGTAGCCACGTCGTTGCTGATACGTCATCAGCCAGCGCTACTCTTTCCATGCTTCTCACTGTTGACAAAAATAGCGCCGTTCGAGACTTGAGAGTAAAAACCTACGGTAAAAAGTAAACGATTCAGTAGTTCACTGTCATATTCAGTAATACAACAACAAGACGGCTGTGTGGGGTGAGTTCAGTGAATGATAAGGGGACGTTGCAGGACAACAGCAGTAGCTGCACAGTGCGCATTCATACAACGTCAAAAACTGGTGTTTTTCCTCAACCACAGACGAGTCAGAGGCCTCGGCTTCATTTCAGCCTTCATATGTCCCGCCTACTTGTGGAGAATAGGAGACTCTCCAGACTGAGTAGCGCATTTGAGATCCGCAGAACACAGTGAATTCTGAAGGGCCACTACCTAGTCGAGGGCACTCCAATCCAATTGGGATTAGGATTGGGTCTAGTCTTCAAGGGGCTGTTGGTCTGAGGCCCTTCACCTCAACAGACATGCAAGGCACACATTGCATTCACACTAACATGTCATGCACACCTCTATAGTGGGGGATATGCTAGGAGCATTATGTAACAAGTGTGTGTGTTGTTTGAAAATACATAACAGTTGAGGGAAATAAAGACTCAGACCAAAACAAGGAATGAAAAATAAACTCTTGTTGTGAGAAAAGGAAAAAAATGTCATCTTTAACTGAAATGAAACAGCAATCAAAGAATCATGTTCATGCAACGAAATAAAAAAAAAGCAAACCCGCTATGAAAAATAAACAGATAAATATTGTTACAAACGCTGGCCCCAATCTGGTAGAAACCTTCATACACATTAAATATCCACATAGCATCAGAATGATGGAATGCCCAACCAAGAAGGTGAGAGTGAGACAGCAGAAACACGAGGAAATATTATAGGAGAGGGAGGGAGTGATAAAATAGATCCAGTTTAATCGAGTCAGCAGGAAGCAGCAATGCAAAAATGTCTTGAATGGAGTGACGGCAGGGGATGTGGGGAGGGAAGGGAAACTGATGAATGATGGGGAAACAGAAGAACTTAAGAGGGAAGGTTGATCCTCTACCTTTAGACCAAGTGCAACAAAAAGAGGAGGCGGGGGGAGGGGGGTCATTGACAGAAGGGCAGAGATGAAAATGTCTTCGAATGTCATGATACTCCCACCAGGACAGGATAAGATGCCTGGCCTGGGGACATTTCCATAAGATACTTAACTAGAAAAAGTGCCCTTCCGGGCACAGGTCTCCACCAGGTTATCCACAGATCCGTGCAGTTAGAGGTAAAAACACTTTTCGGCCAGTTATAGCGCCACCTTGAGGCCGAGTTGAAATTGTTCATGTGGCATTTCGTCCTCGGCCTAGTGGGAATGTGGGTGCACAATTTCACGGAAATCACGCGATGTGTTCATGATTTGCAGCATTTTGTTTGAAACTGAGCACTCCTGTGAACTTTGGAAGCCAATCTTAACCAATCAGGATGGAGTCTGATAAATCTGAAAGACCCTTTTCGTTGAATGGCTCTAGAGAGACTGTGTACCAATTTGCGTGATGTTTGGACAAAATCTGTAGGTGTACTGTGCAAAAACTTGTTTTGCACAAAGCGGCCTCCTGGTGGCGCTATAACAGGCCGTTCTGGAAAGTTTGGGGCAGAGGTTCATCGTTGGCATCCAGGGAGTGTGTGTGCAAAATATGGCATCGACCGGGTTAACGGTGGCCGAGATTAGCTGTTCACGGACACACGGACACACGGACACACACACGGACACACGGACGGACGGACGGACACGCGGACGGACGGAGTGCAAAACATACTCTCCCCACATGCCTTCGGCCTGGTGGAGACAATTACGTGTGAGATTATAGTCTTTATTTGTGGCAGGGTAAAATGTGAGATAGACTATGTATACAGACAGATGGGAGGGAGAAAGTGAACTGCTTGCTAATGCTATTGACTCATTCCCACAGGATAATACGTGTGGCATGACTCTGAAGAGGGACAGCAAATGTCAGCCCGTTTATCCTACTGTTGAGGTTGACCTTAAAACATATGGTCTACAAATTGCCCCTGTATGTGATGTTAGGCTGGCCAGCATTCCGGGTGAGAACATTTCTACAGGTCCCATTACAAAGAATGACATGTAGATGTGTTCATTAGCATTCATTAGTTCATCCCACGAGCACATGATTGAACACAACACCACTCATAATGAAAACATTTATGATATTGAATTGGAATGTCTTTCTCACCCTTTTAGACACGTGGAAACCACACAGTGTTAGTCAAGCTATCCGTTACAGATTTTGTTTGACCCATACAGTAGCCATCTTATTGACCCAGCAATTGTTCCGGATTAAGAACACAAGGCTAACATGGCCACACAAACACACAGTACAATCATCTGTGTTAATTTAAATAATTTGTAAAGAGTATACAAATGGAACCTTATACTGTAAGTATACATATTTGGATCCTTTTGTACAATCTCAAAGTACTGCATTTTACTGTGCAGGTGTATTATGTATAGGTGAACACACACACACACACACACACACACACACACACACACACACACACACACACACACACACACACACACACACACACACACACACACACACACACACACACACACACACACACACACACACACACACACACACACACACACCAAATGTTGTGACATTCTTCGAGTGTGCAGGCAATTAAATGAATTAAATTAAATTAAATGAAGACGAGAGAGAGAGTGAGAGAGAGAGAGAGAGAGAAACCCGGTGGAGATTACCGTCAGTCGATATATCAGCAAAGACGAAAAGACAAGCCAAAAGAGAGTCTTTAAAAGGACGACTTTAACCATTTGCAAATTGGTCCTCAATAGTGCTCATTATAAGATGGCACCATTTCATTCTACTTGCTCTCCGTCTCAGAAGGCTGTGGACAGTTCAGAAACCAGCCTACCAGTGACATAATATCTTATAATGAGTATAGGACCTTATAGGAAGATACTACGACGATTTAAGGTCATACTACAATATAAAGACACTACACAGTAAGATTATCATATTTTACCTCTGAGAAAACACTGAGGATTTAGCAGTGTATAGTGATCAATTATGTGAGTGTGCGCATGTGCGTGTGTGTCATCATCATCACCTTTATTTATACTCTGAAGTACAATTGAGCGCAAGGCAAGCCCTCATTTTCAATGTAGCCGAGGTTGTGTGTAGATAGAGTGAATTAAATAGTCTTGCTGTGTTTCTGACTGTAGCTAATTAGGGCCGTCAGAAAGCCAGCTGTTAGTTCTTGATAGGGGCAGGTTAACTAACTAACACACACACACACACACACACACACACACACACACACACGCATAACTCTCTGCCCCAGGATAAGGGCAGAGGGGGCAAAGTCTTGCACTACTCTCCTCTTTATTTATATACAGCTGATGTTGAACTACATCATTTAGCCAAACAAGAGATCAAGAGAACCCAAATCTTCACTCAAATGTTGGAGAATAATGTTCAACAACAAGACTCGTAAGGCTTCTATATTTGTTTGGTTGCGACAAAATCCTCTTAGAGAGGATCCGAGAAAATCTATATACAATTCACGTTGTAAGTGAAAACAGCCGGATACGGCCATACAGGGTATGAAGGAGACAGAGGACTTGGTCGAGGCGAGGGTAAATAAGATGATGTCAGTGCTCAGACTGTGATGGTGCGGTCTGCAGTTCTGACACTAGGTGGCGACGTCTACCTCTCTCAGAGGACAAGCAGCACTGTACTGCTGACTAAGGACTGGCTGATCATCTGTGTGCATGTGCCAGTACCACATACATGTGCACCGGCATGTGATCATGTGTGAGATGCGTTTGACCTTGTACAGAAGACACATATACATGAATGCTCTTCTTTCTCCTTTTGCCAATACTGCTACATCCTCTGCAGATCCCCCTCCCCCCTCTCCTCTCCTCTCGTTTCTACTGGCTTGTCATCTACATTGATTTAATACCAAGGGAAAATGCAGCATAAAGCATTATCTGAGCAAATGCTTGTTTACCACATTGAAGGTTAATAAATGTATTAGCTAGATCGTCAACTACTCCTTTTCAACCTATCCATCGTTTTTAATTTAATAATTATGTTTTCTTTTTTCACTTTCTTTGCTGCCTACAATGAACATTAGGCTATGCTGTAGCAATAAAAAAAGAATGATGCTCCTTCCCTTGTCTGCCACTCTCGTCTACTGCCTTAATCTCCCCTGTCCACACTCTGCAACCATGGTATGTATGGGGGGTAGCGGATCAGAGCAACTGTTTGCCAAGTGTTGCACACGCCCTGCAAGTAGCTGCAGCAGAAAAGACGGAGAGAGAAATAAAGAGCTGTTGATATTGAACCAGGAGGATTGATGAAGGGAAGGGTGGAGGAATGCACTCTAGGAGGGAGGGAAGAGTGCTGAGTAGAGAAGGGTACCAAGCCCTGCACCTGCCTCACAAAGATCTCTGGGGTCAGCCAATTAGAGGGACGACACCATTATGCTCCCAGCTCGCCAGTAAATCCTGCACCGCAAAATAGCCCACGTGCCTCTGCTCCGTCAAATGTGTGCATTTTATATACGCTGGATTATGCGTGCGTATAATGTGTTTGTGGAGTGTACGATAGTTTCAACGACACCAAGATTCATTTTCACAGAGAAACGAAAGGCCAATGAATTTCAACTCATCCTCCAATTCTGATCGCTGTTCCTCCAGTCGACCCCCTGGAGAGCCGTGTATCACCACGCAGACAGGGTGAGATGAGGAGTGATGGTGGATCAATCACCCTCCTGAGGCTTTAGATGAGGGGGCTTAAAAGCCTTTAATAGGAGAGTCAATGACACTACTATGATGCTTTGATGACACTCAGCACAAGGATCAAACAACTCCGAATCTGTGCTTCAGGACAGAACATCCGGGTGACAGAGGTTATGTTACAAATCTAGGCCAAACTAATGACATGCTTTGTCTTATTCAAAATAATTATTCTAAATCTCCTCTCCTTAATTGGTTTGCTGAAGGAACGGAAACCTCATTAAACTACTTTGACACATTTTAATGCCCTGTTTAGGACAACTACAGACCCTAATCATGGACTCGATTCCATGTGTGCCCAGTCCCAGACAAACATCCACACGGCATATACTGCCTCATCAAAATCAGCCCTTTTCAAAATGCTCAGAGTTCTCTACACTGCATCGCCCCATACACACACAGAGAAAATGACTGTTCTGTAATGGGACCCAAATGGACCATAAGGTCTGCAGAGGATTTAACTGTTTGGGGTTTGAATGGTTCTGGATGGCAGAGTTTGAAGTGTTATTTCCAGAGCGTGGGCGTCATCATGATCAATCAGGTAAATGAGACAGCCGTTCTCCCTTACAGCAATAGGGGGCAGAGTCACCCTGGGGTCACACACACTCTTCTACTCCTTTAGTTAGATTTTCTTCTATGGCTGTATACCCGCAGGCTGCATTCCTTCACTGTAAAAGCCTTAGTCTTACTCTTAATTTAAAGAGTATATTTAGAATATGTTTTTCACACTTTTAGACCATATCCGTGGTCATCATATGGGCATACCTAACAATGGATGCCAAAAAAATGGGCAAATTCTAATTTCTGTGTTTTTATATCAAAAGTCCATAACAATATTTTTTGAATTACTTCCTGAAAACAAAAACGTGCTAAGTGATGATGACGTATAGAGATACACATCGATAAAAGCCAATGAAAATGAAGCTCACCAGTTCAATTCCCATGCTTCCTGATTCCTCCTCCAGCTCTGGTTTTGATTAAACTACTACCGTTTTTAATCCAATTCAAGATGACATCCAGACAGTGTATTACTTGTTTTAAACTTCAGGCTAAAATATGTATAGGTTGTGTATAGGTTAGAAATAATCCGCTGACTTGTCCTCATGTCTTCCAGTCACTTTTGTTTACAAACTAAGTGCAGGAAGTCACAGACTTTGAGACCCCATAGCCTGGAGGGATGCGACGCTCTGATTGGTTCAGAAACTTCAGAGCCAATGATTCAGGCTAAAACTTCAAAATAAAATGTCCACCATTTCCGTTTCCCTACACCTTTAACTCTCAGAGTGTACACAACATGGAACCAAATGGACCAGTATAGGGGCCATAAAAGCTCTCTGCCAGCTAAGGCACTATCATTATCTACAAACAATATAGCCATCATAGACATACTTATATAATTATTCTGTGTTATTCTAACTAAAATTAGGTTAGAGTAGTACAAGAAGAGTCCCAGGTGGTCCCAGGTAACAGTTTTTAGGATATTTTGTTTTTGGACCAAAGAGTTGGAAGGACAAATTTAATTGCAATCTGCCCATTACATTTTGAGATATCTTACGTAAAAGTAGTCTAAGGCTGGTGGTGGAGGAGGGGACATGAGGTCACCAAAATGGGTATGTGTTCGTCATGCAAGCTGCCTGTTAGATTAAGAGAGCTGATACTATGGTTTAAAGGTGGTGCTAAAGGAAAGGTCATGGGGTCACTCAAATAGTTATAGGGTTCATCTTCTGGAGCTTAAATTTACTAATTTCATGGCAATCCGCCCATTCGATTTAGAGATATATTGCATGCAAGTGGACATTTTGGCCTATGGGTGGCACTAGAAGAAAATCATTTTGGTATTCTCCTCTGGGGAGCATGAAGGTGCACAGCAAATGCACACCAACATGGTGCTGTTTGTACCTGTATGAGTGAGTGATGAATATATATATATATATTGTGGAGTCTCGCCACATACCACCAGAATAAGGGGCACGTTCCTATGGCAACCAGACAAACGCCGGCCGCACCGACGCGCTCCGCCCACGGACGTGTCATAGACGCCGTCTACTACCCCAGAGCGATCCTAAACTAGCTGCGCCTAATCCGGCCGCTGCCCGTATTAGCAATCAACGACAGCCGCAATCTGTCAGCCGCGCCCTTTATAAACGACACTCACACTTAGCAGTGTCACTCGCTGGTTCACTCCAAGACGCTCGGGCAGCGTATGCCGACAACTTGGCTCTGGATGGTAAGTCCACACTTCTCTCACTAATGGATCCTTGTTGATGTTTATCGAAGAAAGCATATTCTAGTTAAAGTGTCACATTAACCCTGTGAACGAAGACAGGCCCGTTGTGTTCAGTTAAACCTTTAAAAGACTTTAAGTTGGCGAGAGCCCTGCCTTACACCGGTGAAAGAAGACCGAGACTGTAGTTAGCTCTTTTCTAACCCACTGGCTGCCTTTGACGTAGCGCTACGGCGACCCCAGTATATAGAGTCAAGGGATCACACACTGCAAGAGTTCACCAAGATGCGATCCAGACCAAACACATAAGCTACATTTGTTTTTATTCCAATCTCTTCTTCTCAATCTTCCAATCTCTCATTAGCTGTAATATGGACCTTTATTGGGGTGCAGTCGCAACCCCGTTCATATTGTATGATGTCTAGTTGGCGATAGCCACATTTCAAACCTGCTAGGTTTGAAATCGGAGCAAATATCTTGCAGTGTGTCTGGGCCATAAGTCTCTCTTCTACAAGACAGAGCAGACTGTTACAGTAGTTGTCTACTCTAGCGACATACTGCAGAGATTCTGGCAACCATGTACATACAGCATATGAGATCCTTATGAGATGCAGAGAGATATCAGTGCTAGGCTCAGAGCACCTGGAGATGAAATAAGTCCCCATTCCATCTCCTGCTACCGCCTGTCCTCTACCTCTATGCTCCTTTCAGCCACATGACACTTAAAGAGGCAGAGCTCGGAGCTACTGTAGGTACCAGACACCAAGCGCTTTCCTTTTTCACAATGAACTGGCCAGCAGTGACGTATCAGATTTCTCTGTGGAGGAATTGCCTCATTATTTATCATCTCTCATACATTCTCTCTCTTCTCCTTTGGTTAATGATGGCAGGGATCTGTTTCAATAAGCCTGATCTCTCAATTCTCGGCTCAGGCAGTTACGTAAGAGCTGCACTCTCAGAATAACAATTGAGAGGACAGATTAGCGCATCGCTGTGGGGGGGGATGTGGGGGGAGGACGGAAGACCCTCTCAATAAGACACATCATTTCATGTGTAGAGGAAGAAAGTGCCACAAATGAAACAATTTTATAGAGTAGCAGACCCAGAGACAGAGGCTACTGTATGCCGCTAGAGTGAATATTATGGTTTGAGGAGTGTGATGCAACCCTGTGTTACAACCTAATCACTTGCCGCAAGCACTGCAGTCGTACGTGTCGATTCGGCTTCATTTTCAACATTTAGCTGAGCATCAACAAATGATCAGTGTCTCTGAAAAGGATGAGCATATATGACGAAATACATGATAAATTCTTTAAAGGTATGTTAAGCAATTTTCTTTGGTTAAAATAAGTGTCAAATAGCTCTGTATGCTGATAGTATTAGTTAGTGCTTGTCAGTAGTCTCCATGTCTCTCCAGCTCTTTATTAAATAGAAAATGCATTTTCAGGATGACATTTTATCCAATCAGGATAGAGAACTCAGACAGGATGCACATTGAACAAGTGAAACTGGAACTGGAGCACTATAATGAATTGCATTTTTATGGCGCTTTTCTATGCACTATGTGCCTACTCAAAGCGCTTACAATGGTTCATTCATTCATACATTGGGAGGTGAAGCGGCGAACAGTCGACGCCAGCGTCCTCACTTCCCACCCCCAACTGGGTCCCCGGCCGGGGATCGAACCCCCGACCTCCCAGTCTCAGGGCGGACACTCTAACCACAAGGCCACTGAGCTATAATATGAAGCTGATAAATGGGTACTTTCTCCTGATTGGCTGAAGTTTGTCACCTACCTGAAAATGTATTTTATGATATGATATGATATATATGATATGATATATGATATGATATGTGATATAGTACTTTATTGTCAGTTCACACTGACATTTGTCTTGCTCTTCTGTTTATCAAAGAGCTGGACCCCAAGCCCCCAGAATGGCTGGGCAACGTTGAAGTCGTCTCCCTACTGGTCAAAACCTGGTACTGCAGGCGGGCTGGGCCCAGGTTAAATTCATGAATGAATCGTGACGTAGGACGTGATGCAGAGGTACCATAAGAACAGCGCGAGGCCGCGAGGGGTACTCTGATAGGAGCCAACCAATCATATCATCAACACTCGAGGGCCCGAGGGTACTACCCGAAAGACTTCGTCGTTCTTCCGGGTGCTTCAAAACGCCACTGAGCAACTTCCATTGAAGTGAATAGCTCCTCGATCCGTTCTCTAGATATATTATAGCTCTATGGCATACCCCTGTTACTGAAAACAAAAAACGCTCTAGTCTATAGCAATGATTACTATCACAATATAGTGCTTTAACATAAAATTAAATTAAAAAATATCACTTATCCTGCCTTTAATAACACACAAAGGACGATGTACCTGTATCATTTCCCTCTTATATACTTCGAGAATGATGTAAGAACAAAATCACTTAACAATTAATCAGACTATTTATGATATTGTTATTTTACGCAAAATGTCAGACACCTCTTTTGCCCATTAGGACCACTCTACGCAATGTCATCAAACAGCGACGTGCACCTATCATTCTACAGGCCGCAGGTTTCTGCGTAACACTTTTTATTTTTTTATTTTGTATTATTATTTTCTTTACCGTGCAACCGTACGACCGGACGCAGCTTCTAGTCATCATTACTGGCAAGACAGTGATGCGGTCAGGAATGACAAGCATCACTTAAGTGATAGGATATAATTTCTAATTAGTAGAGTAATATTTATAGTGATTATGCATCTTTGTTGATATGTCATGTTTTGGATACCTACTGTATCAATTAGTTTTCATTCATCTAGTAGTTAGTGTCCTTAACTATCCCTTGTCGGGGGAGTGTACCTAGTTATTGGATTATGTGGTGTTCCATTTTATTTTATTGAAACAAGAAACAGAGAGTACTATTGGAATGAAATGTGATCAATTGTAACCGGGGCTAAGTCATTGGATTTCTTTCCATTTTCGTTTTTTCTTGTCAAAGCAGGGAATCATAGCTTCAAATTGACATATTGGTTGTTCAGTTTGACCCACCAGTTTTGGAGATATGGCTTATAGAATAATGTCTTGTAGAAAACAGTGAGTTGAGAAAACAGGCTTGAAAGGTTCACTTCTGTGGACTCTAACATTACACCTAGCTACTGTATATGTTTAAGCATTTATTTCATATTTACTCCATTTAGTTCAGTATGTGAAGAGTCTGCCTGTGCTATTAACTCATTTTGGATTAAAAAAACAGTATTTCTCCTCCTCCTGTGGCAAGACTAACTGTCTTGCCGCCATGACTGTCTCTGTATCAAAAAGTCGCAAATGGTCTTCCTGCTTACTTGAGGAGGTGTGGGTTTCAGCATCGACATTGAAATCACAGCAGTCCCCACAAGCACATCAAGGCTCAGCATTGCCCCGGCTAAGGGAGGGGGGAGTTTAGCGGCCTCACGTGCACCTACCATTCCCCATTTTAATTAAGGGAATGTAGGCTGAGGGCTCCATCCACACAGCCCCAGCAGTAGTTGGAGCCAGAATGTGGACTGACAAAGATTCATTCCAAGGCTCCGTCAACATGAATGAGTGCTTTGGTCAGGTCTGCTGAGTCAAATGTCTGTGGGTGTCCCAAAGGGTCACTTGGACCATAATAATCACTTGAGTGACAGCCATACATCTGCACACACAAACACATGATGGTGTTTCAATTAACAAGCAAATATGGGTTTAATAGAAACATACACACTGGTTAAGCTAGATGTCCTGAGGCCCTGGAGGTGCAAGTCTAGCTGAGGGAGACAAAACTGTGCCTAGCTCTAAGACACAAACGGAATCCTACATACACGTGTATGACACGTCTACAACTGACTTCCAATACAATTTACAATTTAGGCATTTAGCAGACTCTCTAGTCTCAACCCATAGTAATTTACAGTAAGCAAGAGCAACACAAGGTAATACATCAAGTACATAGAAATTCTAGTGTTGAAATGTATAAGTGACAGTGGCATCCAGGAGGCCAGCAGTGAGCTGCAAATAGGTGGTAAGGTTGGCTCTAATGGTGGGTTTAGTCACTGCTGCAGCATCTTTAATCCACTGCACCAAATGTCCACAGTCTCCATACATAAACAAACACACACTAAAACAAATACACATAGCTCTACTATTTAAAAAAACTAAATCACTCTCACACTAGCGTAAGTTCTGGAATGCAGATCCACTCCTGCCTTGAGAAATGAGAATGTGACACACTGAGCCCCGCATACACACATGTGCATATAGATCCAATCCTAATTTAAATCCTGCGTTTGCGGGGCTAGCATAATCCGGGCACCTCATTGATTTCAATTGGATCTTTCCAAACGCACTGTATGCACAAAGTAATTTCCACGCATACGCACGCTTTGAAAAGCCTGCAGGTGTAGTCTGGGCGCTAGTCTCGCATTGCCAGATCAGATAATCAGAGATATCTGACTACCGAAGTGTCTGGGGATTTCTAAATGCAAAGTTAGTTGCTATAATATCACTGCAATGTATTTAGTTTTTTGTTTTTTTTTACTCTCAAACACAGTTGTAGCCACAAAAGCCTTGGTCTCTAGTTGAGCACAGACTTGCGAGTCTTATCCTACCTCCTCTGCATTAATGTAATAGCTCTGTTGTACAGTGAGTTTGGCTTCTACAGGTTTCAGTGGCAGCCATGTTGGCCTGCTCCCTAGTTACATACCAATTGATATTGGAAAATGGACTATTTTTGAGTGCTGGTGAGTATTGTCACATTTATTTCCAGAATATACTGTAAGAGTGAGCGACCTGTCGCCGTGTCGCGGACCCACAGCGAACAGACACACAGGCACGTGCATGGCCGCGTGCCCGTCGCTCCCACAACCATGAAAGTTGCAAAGCTATGTGTGCTAATAACAATAACAACCTGGATTAGAACATTGTGTGTGTGATTCTGCGTGCTAGTGCTATGAAGATAATATCCAAAGAGCAGTGTGTGGGACACGGGCCGTAAATTAAAGTCCTTTATAAGTTTGCTGTATTCTCTGTCTGGCAGTGGCCGGCACTCTGCAGAGTGCACTAATTACACACATGCAGTTACGATAGAGCCCATAGGCCGAACTCCGAACGTCCAGGAATACATTTGGGGAAAGTGTATATTTGTGCATATGCTAATAGTCGATGCCTGTGTGCAAGATCAATTGCTCCAGCTACTGAGGAAAACCAGGCAGAACAGACAGGTTTTGATGACAGAGGCCCGAAAATTAAGGCCGGCCCTACCTGGGCCCTCATCAAAGCCTGTACACTCAAGACACTGCCCCCGCTGCCACCCATAAATCTCCATGCATGGAGCTGACCTGTTCTGACATTCCATATGTTGATCTGACCTCATCAAACCCAGTAGACTCAAGACACGTTCCATATATGGCCAGACCTCAACAAACCCTGTACACTCAAGACACTGCCCCTACAGCTGACCTGTCCATATGTTGATCTGACCTCATGTAATAATATGGACAAATGTTTTTGATGATGTGTTTAAGACCCCAGGAAGAATAGCTGCTGTGACTCACAGTAAGCTAATGGGAATCTATCAGAGTAGTATATTATGAACTGTTCAAAATCATAGCAGTAATAGGGCTGGGCAGTATGGATTTTTTGTTATCTATATATATATATATAAATCAATGTTTAACGACAGTATATCGGTATCTCGGTATTGAGCGATACCTCAAAAATGTTGTTTTGAATAAAATATATATAATAATTAATCATTATAATAATAATAATATATAAGGGGCACGGTGGCACAGTAAGCGGCCTGCTCACTCATCATGCATTGAAGGAAGCATGAGCTCAGTTCTGGGCTCTCCCCAGGTTGGCACAGCCTGGGAGAGTAGCACCCATGATTAGTTTAGGCATTGGCATCGGATGAAAAATGGGTTACAAGATCGTGGGATAAAAAAAAAATAATAATAATAATCGCCATTGTGAACTTGATACTGCTGTATGCTGGTATTGCGGTTATTGCACCCAGCCCTATGCAATAACACCATTTATTTTGTTTTAGAGTGAATTTATCCCCTTACGGTATGTGAATCAACAGATTTACTGCTTATCCTTTTATCGGCAATCACAGTTTTTTATTGTGGGTCCTCAAATGACTGAAGAGGCCAATTCTGGAACCACACACTTTCCTGCAATGTGGGCAATGAAGTGAAGAGCCGTTTCATTTGACACCCTCAGATGTATACAGATTGCTGTTCTGTTGTTCACAAAGCACACAATGACACGTGCATCTTCCACATCCTAACCAGCCAATTGAATAAACAAAATGGCATAAAATACTTATCTACCGGTATGTTCTTTCACACACATTTAGCTTGTGTGTAAAGCCCTGAGGGTTTCTACCAAACGATGATCACATTACACTAAAAATATTGATGCTGAGACCAAGCAGCTAAATAGCCAGTTCCATCTAAATTACCTTATTTATTTTTCAAATTACATAATTCGCTCTTTAAAAGTCCAAACATGCCATGTGTAGCACAGCTACACTGAATATGAGATTTACTTTGACAGTTCAGACAGTATCAGGCTCTATGGTTAAACAGTAATTGTCCATTTAAAAATGACATTACTTTCAAATATTGACATTTGTGGCATTTAACAGATGATAGCAAAGATCGAATAAGTTTCCATCCCTGCATCAACAACCTATCAGCCAATAAGGTTTAAGAACAACATTGACAAATACATAAAACTAGTTCTGATCCTGGAATATTCTAACATCTAACAAAATAAATCTATCGTCTATGACTATCACCATGATTACAAGCGGAATAATGAGCAATGCAAGGGACTTTATTCTTCTTCAGAGCAACTGATGCCAGGCAAATCAATCGAACTTAAAAGGAGCATTGAACATGGACAGATCCGAGCACAGAAGGCGGTGGAAATAGGTGATCACTGGGACAATAGGGCTTTGTTCACATTTTGACAATGCTCGTTTTTCAAGAAGAGCAAACTCATCAATAAATGTAATATGAGGGCAACATTCTCCACTGCTCAGCAACTGACCTGTACTGTGCAATACCGGCACAAACTAAAATGGCACGTTCACCCTTTTTGGCTAAATTGCTTCACTTTGTCAGTATGAACATGCATCACATCTATAATCCCATAAAGGCAGTAAGGAATCAAATCATGTAAAACACCATTATGGATATCAGCCGCAGATGAAGTACAGAGGATAAAGAAAACATGCATGGGTTGAGAGAATAAAAACATGTCTCGTATCGTATGCAATATAATGCACCAAATATAGCATGTGTAAACACAGTGGACACAGTAACTGACCAACAGGCTGAAAATATAGATCATCACCGATACATTCTATGACAAAATGGCCAGACATGAATTTCTTTATCAGATACCCTATAGTCTTATTCAATCACTAGGACGAGGAAATGGAATTTGATCAACAATATCAATAGCAATGTTTGACATGCTGAGTGATGCACATGTACAGTGAGGCCGCTCCCTGTCCGTACTGTATACTCTGTTTTGAATGTGGGCCTGGAAATCCCTGTGTGACAGTGATTATTATGGGCTCAAATAATCTGCATGTATCAAATTATTTGAGTTGAGTTTGAGTTCAGCGCACAGTGAAACTTTAGCTTTTGCTGATGCTCAGCTACTGCTGTATCAGCCCTAGGGCTGATGATAGTTATCACCCTCTCCATCACCTCACACAGGTCAAATTCATGACATTCATGATAATTCATTAAATAGGTAAGATCACAGCTAAAGAGATTATGGTCATCCTTAAAATAAAATAATATTGTGCTGAGCCCTGTATATATGAATAAAATGCCATCTGCAATGAATGAAACTCATGCGTGAGCGTGCGCGCACATGTGTGCATGCACTGAATGCGTGCGTGTGTGTGTGTGTGTGTGTGTGTGTGTGTGTGTGTGTGTGTGTGTGTGTGTGTGTGTGTAAGGGTGGTGTGGTTAAATAAAACATGGGGCTGTCACAGAGCAAACACTGTGACCTTGCTTGCATTGAGAGGATATAGAGACAGTACCGAGCAGTAGATCGATTCACATGACACCCGAAGGGACAATTACACACAAGTGTCAAACAAAGAAAGAAATTCTACAACAAAGACTACTTATTGTAGTCTAAGTAAAAGATGCATTCTATTATACGGCTTAGAGCCCTCTTCAGGTATATGTGACTCATATCCTGTGTTCCTGCCAGGCCAACCTCCCTGTGGTCTCCCCTCCGATTCCTGTCGTCTCCCTCTCATCTGCCTCTCAACACTGCACCACCCCACCCCCACCCGGACCATCTCCTACTTTCTGCAGGCACAACACAAAAAAGAAACAAGTAAAACCCCACCCCAGCCTCCTGGTTCGTTCTACCCCCTCCTGTCCACATCCAACACCCCTCCCCCTGCTGTAGGTGAGGAGCAGCGGTACTGTGTGCGTCTCTCCATAACACCATCTCTATTCTCTACTGCATCAGCATCGGATCGGTTTACAGCCAACCTGGCACAGTGCAGCCGTTAAGGGACTCTCTCTCACTCTCACTCACACACTCACACACACACACACACACACACACACACACACACACACACACACACACACAGCAGTTATTGGAGAATGACTTGCCATCAACATGCAGCGACACAATGAAAGATGAGTCATTTTTATTAATGACTTTGAATGAAGCAACCAGGGGGAAATGAAGTATATCTCACACACACTAGAAGTGATGATTTAACTGGGTTAAATCATCAATCTGGATTTTCACAGTGCAGGTACTCTGTGGTAGATCGCCATTCTATGCCAGACAGCGACTGACGAGCAGAGGTTGATTTGTTTGTCACCACACACACACACACACACACACGCACATGCGCACACACACACACACACACACACACACACACACACACACACACACACGCACACGCACACACACACAGGCATTCCAGAGATGCCTATGAGACACCAGTTCACTGCAAGCTCTCAGTGAAGACACACCATGCCTAAAGGTATGTCCACTCCGCAAGCATTACAAAGCCAGAGCTACTTCAGCGGAACAGCAGAGGGGGAGAGAGAGAGAGAGAGAGAGAGAGAGAGAGAGAGATGTTGCAGGCAATCTCTCAATCGTCTTGGTTGATGATCAGTGTGGTTAAGTGAGATGTTGTCCATTCACAGTACTGCAGTGTGAAGACAGAAGGAACGGACAGCGAAATGATGATGGGAAGAGAGAGAGAGCGAGCTAGAGAATGAGTCAGAGCTAGAGAGAGGCAGTGAGAGACAGAGAAAGAGAGAGTGAGACAGAGCTATTAAGAAAGAGAGGGTAATACGCTGCATTATCAGGCAGCTCTGACAGGACGGTCAGTAAAGCAGGCAAAGCAGGCGAGAGGAAGTTAGGAAAGCATGCAGTGGCGCATTGTACCGTTTCCCCATGTCTGTCTGTGTGCACAGGACACAGTCAAAACCTCAGTGTACATTTAACTCTGAGTGTATGAAATGGACACAAATGGACCATTACACATTACAGTTCCATTTTTAAACTCTCAAGAGTTTAATTAAAACTGAGGATGTTCCTGTGTACATGTGTGCCAGCCAGGGAGCCCACACATGCACACACAGTAGAAATCACGTTCACCATCACCGTGGTTTCCATGTGTTGCCCCCCCATACACACTTTGACCAGAGCTGCCTTAGCATCATGAGAGAGAAAGAAGGGGGGCTTCTCTCTCCTTCCTGACCCTCTCTTCTCCAGCCCCCCTCCCTGTACAACCACCCCCCCCCCCCCCCTCGTAAACCGTCCCAGTACCTTGCGCTTTTTATCCCGCGAGCGGTTTCTCCTCTTGGCCTTCTCTTCTTCTTTTTCTCTTGCTTGCGCCTCGATCTGGGCTTCTACATCCTTGTTCTTGCGGAGATGTTTGGCAGCTTGTGCCATGGCGGCGGCGGCGGCAGAGGTGTGCTGGGCGTTGGCGTGGTGGCGGCCAGGTCCCTGGCTGGTGGCTCTCTGTGAGGCTACAGCGCTGGGAGTCCTGGCACTACAGCACTGCTGCTGCCGTGTGCTGCTGCCGCTGTGTGTGCTCCTCTACGCAGAGAGCCTGAGAGCGAGCTCACCCCGCCTCCACCTCCCTTCTCCTCAGCAGTGCAGTCGCACACTCACACTCACTCACTCACTCACACACACACACACACACACACACAAACACACACACACACACATTCACACACACCGGCAGCCCTCAGCCGTCTGCTTGTGGGATGCTACCGCAGCGCAGATCCCTCTCTCTCTCTCTCTTTCCCAACAATAGTGGTAAATTAACAACAGAGTCTATATACGCCTTTCCTTATCTCTCCATATCTTCTAGGCTCTTAGTTTTTCCTCTCTGAAATGCCCTTGCTTCCCTGTGATACTACCCCCCCCCCCCCCCCTCCCAACTTAAGAAAGATTAAAAAAAGGAATGGCTGAACTGACAATCGGTGGACAAACGGCCTGAGCGGCTTTAAATCAAAGTCAGCGCACCCTGCTCACGTTGCATTGATTCGGTCTCCCTTTCCTGTATTTAATTTCTCTGGATCTCACGGTCCTGCTGTGAGTTCATCTGCAGAGGGCTGCTGGGGATCATGGTGTCTGACTACACTAACAGATAAGCAGCCCAGCACCACAGCACCAGGATACGCTGCCCGCACAGAATACAAAACTCTGATGCTGGCATTCAAAGCAACCAAAGGTATGGCTCCCCCATATCTTGCAAGTATGATTGAACCCTACAAACCCTCCCGCGCACTCAGATCAGCCAACGCAGGGAAGCTGGAAGTACCCTCACTAAAAACGCTGGGACAACGCTCCACACGTCCCAAACTCTTCTCCCTTCTGGCTCCAAAACTGTGGAATGCACTTCCCATTGCAGTCAGAACTGCAGCATCACTCCCAATCTTCCGCCGTAGCCTGAAAACCCACCTTTTCAGACTCCATCATGGCCCATAGCACTTACCCTAACCCCTTAGATAGCATTTCTGTTGGCTTAGATAGCATTTGACACAGATTTATAGCATGTTATGTAGACAGCACTATAATTCTATTGTATATAGTCATAGCACGCCATAGTACATATGTATAGCATAGTAGTAAATATGTATAGTTTATATGTATAGTGTATGTATAGTTTCATTATATAGATATTCCACTGTTACTTTCTTAGCTTACGCATGTTTCATGATAAATGCTTTTATGTGATGTATTCCCATGCTTTTGTTCTTGCTTAAATGTAAGTCGCTCTGGATTAAGAGCGTCTGCTAAATGCCTAAATTGTAAATTGTAAATTGATACCTGAGGGGACGATCCAAAACATGCATGGGAACAACCAGTCTCATTCTCTCTCACTCACTCACACTCACACACTTTACATTAATGATATGAGTGCCGCCTGTGATTGCAAATTGTTCCTATTTGCAGACGACTCAGCGCTCTTGATATCGGGAGAAGAAATAACTCAGGTTGAGGAGATGCTCAGTTCGGAACTCACCAAAATCAGAATTTGGCTTACTGATAAACTCTCATTACATCTTGGTAAAACAGAATCTATTCTCTTTGGGTCTAACCACTCCCTTAGTAGGGTAAATGATTTCAGTGTCAGAATTGACATTATAATTGCTAGTAAAGTAGAGATTACATATCTGGGCTGTATCCTGGACAACAAGCTGACAGGTGAAGGCATGGCAACAAGGGCGATCAAAAAGGTTAATCAAAGGACAAGATTCTTGGGGAGAATCTCCTCCTTTGTAAACAAGAGGGCTCTCAGGACATTAGCTGGAGCTCTTATTCAGCCCATATTTGACTACGCCTGTACCTCCTGGTTCTCGAACATCTCAAGGTCACAAACAATTAAGCTTCAAACCTCCCAGAATAAACTAATCCGACTCCTCCTATGCCTAGAGTCCATGACCCACCTTTATGCAACACATTTTGATGGCATAGGATGGCTCCGGGTAGAAGACAGAGTCAAGCAGTTGAAAATGGGGCTGACTTTCAAAATTGTAAATTCAGCCCTGCCCTCTGTGCCCTCAGTCCCCATTTACTTAACCGATTACCTCACAAAGGTGAGCAACTCTCACAGCCACAACACTAGAGGGAGTATAAATAATGATCTGTAGCCAGTTAGCCACCCACATATAGAACAAATATGGGTAAATTCACTTTCCACAGCACTGCCACTCAGGTGTGGAATGCCCTGCCCCCTTCCCTCAAAACAAACAAATCACTGGCTTCCTTTAAAACCGGGCTGAAAAATCACCTATCAATGTCAACGGGTCAAAAGGAGAGAAGATGACTGCCCAACCTCCCTATACCCCCCCCCCCCCCCCTCCGAGTGATTTATTTGGTATTTAGATTTTTTTGGTACTTACACCTGTAAATAATTTTCATGTTTTTTGAGGTATCTCGATTACTGTCATCATGGTATTGTGAATGAATGCATTGGGACCCGAATGGAAATAAGACCGCAAGGTCTTTTTTCGGTGCTATCCTTTTGGATAAATGTGCTTTGACTGTACCATGTACTGTTTTGCATTTGTTATTGTCTAATAAAATAATCAATCAAAAAAACACACACACACACACACAGGAATTCCAGAGATGCCTATGAGACACCAGTGCACTGCAAGCTCTCAGTGAAGACACACCATGCCTGCAGGTATGTCCACTCCGCAAGCATTACAAAGCCAGAGCTACTTCAGCGGAACAGCAGAGGGAGAGAGAGAGAGAGAGAGAGAGAGAGAGAGAGCGAGAGAAATGTTGCAGGCAATCTCTCAATCATCTTGGTTGATGATCAGTGTGGTTAAGTGAGATGTTGTCCATTCACAGTACTGCAGTGTGAAGACAGAAGGAACGGACAGCGAAATGATGATGGGAAGAGAGAGAGAGCGAGCTAGAGAATGAGTCAGAGCTAGAGAGAGGCAGTGAGAGACAGAGAAAGAGAGAGAGAAAGAGAGTGAGACAGAGCTATTAAGACAGAGAGGGTAATACGCTGCATTATCAGGCAGCTCTGACAGGACGGTCAGTAAAGCAGGCAAAGCAGGCGAGAGGAAGTTAGGAAAGCATGCAGTGGCGCATTGTACCGTTTCCCCATGTCTGTCTGTGTGCACAGGACACAGTCAAAACCTCAGTGTACATTTAACTCTGAGTGTATGAAATGGACACAAATGGACCATTACACATTACAGTTCCATTTTTAAACTCTCAGAGTTTAATTAAAACTGAGGATGTTCCTGTGTACATGTGTGCCAGCCAGGGAGCCCACACATGCACACACAGTAGAAATCATGTTCACCATTACCGTGGTTTTCATGTGTTGCCCCCCCCCCCCCCCCCATACACACTTTTTTTTTTTTTAATACTGTTTTTATTAGGCATTTTTTGTATGACAACATCAGAATATTATTGACAATGATAATGAGTAGTTCTGTTAAATAAAATGAAAAAAATAACAGGCAATGTAAATGTTCCACATACAATACATAATAAAAAAGACATATAAATGTGATAAACATGAAAAAAATAAAAACAGTTAAACAATGACAAGTGTGAACAGACAAACAAAACAGACAACAGGACAGACACTCTTGCTCTCAAACTTTCCCAACATGTTGTAAATTAAGTGAATTACAGACACTTTTTTTTAAATGAGAAAAAATAAAATAAAGAAAAATAAAGAAAAAACACTCAAGTGTGAGTCGGAACCTGTGCTTGTTTAACCCCCCCATACACACTTTGACCAGAGCTGCCTTAGCATCATGAGAGAGAAAGAAGGGGGGCTTCTCTCTCCTTCCTGCCCCTCTCTGCTCCAGCCCCCCTCCCTGCACAACCACGCCCCCCCTCCCCCCCCCCCCCCTCGTAAACCGTCCCAGTACCTTGCGCTTTTTATCCCGCGAGCGGTTTCTCCTCTTGGCCCGCTCTTCTTCTTTCTCTCTTGCTTGCGCCTCGAGCTGGGCTTCTAAATCCTTGTTCTTGCGGAGATGTTTGGCAGCTTGTGCCATGGCGGCGGCGGCGGCAGAGGTGTGCTGGGCGTTGGCGTGGTGGCGGCCAGGTCCCTGGCTGGTGGCTCTCTGTGAGGCTACAGCGCTGGGAGTCCTGGCACTACAGCACTGCTGCTGCCGTGTGCTGCTGCCGCTGTGTGTGCTCCTCTACGCAGAGAGCCTGAGAGCGAGCCCCTCGTGCCTCCACCTCCCTTCTCCTCAGCAGTGCAGTCGCACACTCACACTCACTCACTCACACACCGCAGCGCAGATCCCTCTTTCTCTCTCTCTTTCCCAACAATAGTGGTAAATTAACAACAGAGTCTATCTACGCCTTTCCTTATCTCTCCATATCTTCTAGGCTCTTAGTTTTTCCTCTCTGAAATTCCCTTGCTTCCCTGTGATACTACCCCCCCCCCCCCTCCCAACGAGTGGTACCCATGTAAGGTTGTTGGTGCAGTGTACTGTTTGTGAGAGTATGGGCAACAACATCACACCATGGCTGTCTATGGTGATACAGTCTGACACAGGTTTGCACAGTGCCCCTACTGTAACACCAGCAAAGCTAGCCATGGCTTCCTTCATTATATTTATGTCTTGCCCTCCTCCACTGGTGCCTGAGATCAATTTTTCATTTGCACACAACAAAAGGCAGAGGGTACGATGAGGACAGCAGAGGGAGAGAGAAAGAGAGAGAGAGAGAGAGAGAGAGAGAGAGAAAGACAGCCGTTTTCTGTATCTGAATGTGTGGTTTAGGTGTGTGTGTTTCTCTGTATGTGTAGCACAGAAAGGAACTGACTGAGACTGCACCTGTTTGTTGGAACTGCTATGCTTGTTTCCATCTCTCTCTCTCTCTCTCTCTCTCTGCCTCTCTCTCTCTCTCTCTCTCTCTCCCTCCCCCTCGTCCGTTTTCTCTCTCTCCCTCCCTCCCTCCCTCTCGCCTGTTCTCTTCCTCCTCCTCTCTCTCCACCCCCTGCAATGCTGCTGACGCAGGCAAAAAACATCCCTTAACATCTCTCTCTCCTTGGCTCACTATGCATCACACATATGGTTCATACTGATACTGTACACACATGCACGCCAACTATTCACGTGCATGGTTACACAAATGTCCTCACACATGATACAAGCACGGCCATTTGTGCTTCATGATGTAATCAAAGGGAAAGGCGACTGTTAATGACTGACATGATCAGGTCATTTTTTCCCCCACAATGTTTTATTGTCCACTTCTCTGTTCTCCTCCTCTACACTGTCTGCATTTCCAAAAATAATACTTAAAACATTCCTATTCTCTGTCGGTTCATATTTCAATATGAAGCTGAACTCATGGTATCGATGAAATGAGATAATCTTCTTTGTTGATTTTGTCTTTATTCAGTGGCACGTCATACAAGACACGTTATACATGACAACTCTCTCCTTCCTTCTCTTTCTCACCAATTCTGTCTATAGCCATATTACCAACCCAACTATTGCTCTCTTCTTCCCTCACTCTGTCTCATTGCTCTCTTTTCGCCCTCTCCCCTGCAAAGGTATCCCCTGATCAGATAGCTGCACTATGCTGCAGCATACAAATGAACATGGTGTTATTGCCTTGTGTCTGCAGTGTCACCATGCACACCAAGCGCTCTCGCTTGGAACGCTCTGACGCAAAAACAAACACAGACACGCGGCGGCCGCCGGCACTATGGGCAAGAGAAGAACACCAAGGCAAGTGGACCTACACAGTAAAATCCTCAGTGTTCATTCATCCTTTTGTACACTGCAGAAACTCAGACAAAATGCATTCATAACAAGGTAGGGTTTTCTGCTCGGTCGACTAGAGTGGTCTTCTTCGGCTGCGCTTTTTAATTATTATTATTTATTTATTTTATTTTGCTGAGCTAATGGAGGTTGTTTATGGTGGAATTTTAACACAACCAGTGGGACCACTTACAGCGACTAGATCATGTTAAGCTGGATTGGTGGTGACCTTGTGGAGCAGAGGGCTGACCATCCCCATTACATGATCCTAGTGGAGCAGAGGGCTGACCATCCCCATTACATGATCCTAGTGGAGCAGAGGGCTGACCATCCCCATTACATGATCCTAGTGGAGCAGAGGGCTGACCATCCCCATTACATGATCCTAGTGGAGCAGAGGGCTGACCATCCCCATTACATGATCCTAGTGGAGCAGAGGGCTGACCATCCCCATTACATGATCCTAGTGGAGCAGAGGGCTGACCATCCCCATTACATGATCCTAGTGGAGCAGAGGGCTGACCATCCCCATTACATGCTGACGAACAGGAGTAATGAGCGATATGTTAGGGGGATTATTAAAATGGGTAGGGTATAAATACCACTAGTACCAAAGTATATTTACCACTCAAATGATTATCAAAGTATTTACATTATGTGTATGGAATAAACATGTAATCTTAAAAGGAAATGGGTTTATATAGAGGGAGGATGGCCCCCGGAAGAAATTAACTATTCTGATAGGACTATATTCACAAATTGGAACTATTAAATATGTCTGGATCCCACAGAATCTTTACTCTCTCATACCGTAGGAGGGAGTCCAGATGTCTACCGGTGGCGTAATCGGTGACTTCTGTCGGTAACATTGCTTGTATATCCATATTTGATTCATTATGATTGTAATAGGCTCAATTTATATTGTTGTAGACATAGGGACAAACATAAATGTACACTAGTTAATAGGGCTTTGATTATTAAAACCTATAGATAATTATAACTCTTTGCTGTGTATTCATTCCAGAGGTTGGCACAAGTTTTGGACATAATCATGCAAAACGAACGCGTATTGATATCTGGTTTTCTGTCTGTACCTCCTTGGAGGTTAAAGGTGAAAGGCCAGAGGTTAAAATCTTCTCCAATGTCCAAAACAGGGCTAAGAGTCTAAAAGCCCCTTATAGGGGATTCACACTGAGACGGACTGAATCCGTTTCATTGGAACCGTTTCCGAATACGGTTGCCTGGTCCCCGATGGCCATGATTCACATTGCCCGAGATTCAACAGCGCATCGGGTACACTTGCATAACACACTTTAATCATCCTGATGACGGTGTGCTTGATGGCTGGCGCGCACGGACACTGACCATCAACTGTGCGACATTGTCTCAAATAAATCCAGACACACTGAATTGCATTGCCTCTTTGGCTTTTTGCCGTTATACTACTTCACTGTCAGCCTGCCTGCTGTTCACTGTGTCAGTCAGTTCTGTGCTCCAGTGTATTAGTTTGCTATGGATTCTACTTTAGCATTATTATTATTTTGTTTTACTTTGGAAACTGTGCCAAGCAAAGCCCAAGAGCCACGTGTAGTCCGCAGAATAAGATCAGCGCGGTGCTGCGCGTATAAGCAGATTCAACAGGAGAAGGGCGGCGTTGAGAAATGCGCTGGTGTTACGCATCGTGCAGCGGCTGTGTTTTTTTTTGTTGACGCTTTGGCTCGTCGACTAGAGATAATGTCACGTTCTTTAAAAAAAACAGTCCACTTCCTTCTTTAGGTACACATGCATTCACATTGGAACGATCCGTATCTGAATACACTTCAACGGTCCAGAGACCCACCCCCCATGCGGTCCCGGGGACGGTTGGGCGATCCGCTCCCGGGAACGGTACGCATCATTCACACTACCACAACATCTGCCAAGTGGTCCCGAGTGCGCACCCGGGACCATAGTGTGAATCCCCTATTAGACCCAATCAAAAATGCTGGCTGTCCTGGGCCATAGCTCAGAGGTCCAGGCACCTTGGCTGGTAATCCAGTCTGGCAGTGTGCCGCGGGTTCGACTTCCGATCCCGACGGCATTTACTGCATGTCTTCCCCCCATCTCTCTCCCTATTTCCTGCCAGCCTACTGTCTGTCCCTCCATAAAATATATAAAATAAAGTCGAAGTCGAAAGCAAACAAAAAAAAAGTAAAAAAAAAAAAGAAAGAAATGCTGGCTGACGTGTGACGCTACACAGTGAAATCCTGACTGTTCATTTAGTTGCTACAGTGGATAAATAAACACTGACATTGACCCCATGGGGTCACAAAAATAGTATGGTTCATCTTGCAAGCTAGCTATTAGATTATTAAATATATTTTGTGCAAAGCTGACATTTTGGCCTTTGGGTGGTGCAACAGGAAAGGCCATGGGGTGAACTGCAAATTCCATGGCAATCCAGCCAGTGGTTTTTGAGACATACCTGTTGTTTGGAACCCAACTGGTGGACAAAGGGACGCATCAAAGGGATATCGCCATCTTGAAGCTGAATACATGTAAACCTGTCCTGGCTTCAGTAGGGTGGCCTTTCACTGGACGTTCCATACTGTGGCCTGTACCTCAGGTGGTCCTACCTGTGGCAGAGAGGGACAGGTTGTTAGCCCTATAGGGGGGAGAATGAAACACACAGCTAATGCCCTAGCTCTCTTCAACATGAGGGCCAGCACCCGCTAGGACATTAGCCGCTCCACTGCCTTGCTTAAAACGGTGGCCGTACACGATAGTGCCACACACACACAGAGAGAGAGAGAGAGAGAGAGAGAGAGAGAGAGAGAGAGAGAAGGCAGAGCACCACAATCTCCTCACAGTGAAAGAACGTAACAGACAAACCTACTCAGCAGATTGCATCACATATAGCCCCCCCAACCCCCAGTATAGCAACAGCTCAGCGTGACACAGACTGTCAATCATCTGACTGGTCAAGTGTAGCCCTAAGCCCACTGCAGCGAAATGGCTCAGGTTGAAGTGATAGCCCTGGATGACTTACCGAAGGCAGAGCGCTAGTGAGCTGAATGACAGAATTATCTATTTACAACTTAAGAATGGCACAGGCATTGGCCTGAATTCTGACAGAATTCACTCACTGATGCCTCTGGAAGCTCAAAGCCATTTTACACTAATTCAGATTCAAACTCCACAGGTGAAAGGAGATGGAAAGCCCTGGGGATATATTCTCATTAAATGGTCTAATTTAGCCATGCTCTTCATCAGAGACAGATCACATGGGCATAAGGGTCTGTCGACAATTTCTAGAACAAACACTTCTTTAGATCAGGAGTGGGGCATTATGACTGGGGCATCAGTGACACGGTACCTTCTGCTTTTTATCAATTAGCTCCAGTCCAAACATTCATAGATACAGAAGTCCGACTTGCCATTTACATCATATTGCTAATGTTTTAATCCGTCTTTAATTGTCTAATATTGTACTTTCGACTCAGTAACAATACCTTATGAATTAACTACTTAAGCTGTAATGCTTTATGTAACATATGCTTTATGTAATGCTTTATGGTGTCGTCCACTCACAGTTAAGAGTTTTTGTATTGAGTTGTACTGTATTGTATTGAGAAATGTACTGTAATTCTGCAAACTGTTAATAAATCAATCAATCAATCCCTGTTTCAAATGTTGTGAAAATAGTAGATCTACAAGCTCACGTCACGATGCATTGTGAGGTTGCAGCATAATACAGCAATGCATGAAAAATTAATTTGACTTTTGAGTATTTATTACGTCTTTTTATTTTAAAGCAAGTACTCCAGTACTTTAAAGCAGCACTATATATTTTTTTTTTAATAAAATGTATAATTTTGTCCAATCTATATGGTAGAGCAGCGGTTCTCAATCTTTTGGGCTAGGGACCCCCGAAAATACTTTGGCCATGTCTCGCGACCCCTCGTGACTCAAGTACTGGGGTTGAGCATTTTGTACACCACTTTGTGTCATGATGTCAAATTGTTAGAGGTAGTTAGACAGGCATCTAAATGAAAGTGAAAAGAACATCAACTTTGGGCGATTTCAAGGATCATAAAACTGGTTTCCCTTTAAACCAAGTGAGACATTATGGCCTTCTTCACAGAAGATCAATTGCTAAATCATGGACATTGAGCAGTGGGTAACGGAGAGCAGATAGCACACTCTACTGTTGAAGGAGGGTGTTGCAACAAAGACAGACAATACAGTGCTTGGATTCAGCTTGGATTCAGCAACAACAAACATCCAGGATGTAAATGTTAAAACAAATCAAATCAAATCAAATATTCATGATACCAACATCAAAAAGACAAATGTGGCAGAAGTAATCCACATTTTCTCAAACGGACTGGCCTGCACCATAGCACACCCTGTGGTCACTTCTGGCAATGCTGATGCATGTGCACAGCAAGGCTCAACACTGCACTGCACCACACGGCCAAACTCAGAGCACAGGCACAATGAAGCACAGCTTAGAAGAAGTGCACTGATGATAAGCCACACAGACTGCGCACACAGGATCAAATGTATCCTCTAGGATCAAATGAGTAGGCTATATTATTAGATGAAACAAAATTGAACAAAATGGATAAATGCCCTGCACAGATTATTTGACCTCTGTATCTATGACCTTTAAAACGGCTTTGAGATTGTGTCACATCATTTCTGGAAAATAATTTCCAGTCTTCCCAAGTAGCTTTAAAAACATTTTTTACTATTAAATTGAACAAATTTGAGTTTCTAAATTGATAAGCAACTCAATGTCTTTCTGACATTTAAGAAACAAAAAAACATATTTTCAAGCACACACAAACATTGTGATTTACTTGAATTAGGCTCTCATTCCATTGTATTTGGCTGAAGAAACATGATAAAGATCTTGGGCTCTGTGACCAGAAAGGCTCCTTTGGTGCATCTCTTCACTGGCATGGCACCAGAAGAGAGAATACTGGATGGGGAATGCCATATGGCATGAAACAAACCAAGGACAGGTTTGACATCCACTCTCACATGGCCCAATCACCTCATCTAATCTGTCTTTCTGTACTCCAGGTAAGTGTGTTAAAGGTATTAAGTCATATTTTTGGGTGAATACGTTATTTATTTTTTGTAAAAATGTTGAAGTGCTATATTCTGACAGTAATCATTGCTATTTTGACCATAATGCAGACTGCATCCATCTTGCCAGCAAGGTGGTAACTAGGTGCAATAGCTACAATGCAAAACCAAACACGTTGCACACGTGGAGCCAGAGGCGGACGTACCATTGGACTAGGGTGGGCTGAAGCCCGGGGGCCCCCGACATGGGGGGGGGGGGACCCAAAAACAATATGATTTGAAATTGTTAAGTATTGCAATCCAATTCAAGTGAAATTTATGTTTAGTTATTGTATATTTATTATTATGGTTAAACATTGAGAGCTTCTGCTCTGCTGTCTGCACTGAGTGATGCCGTGTTGTGGGGTAGCTGTGGAAAGCCCTAAAGCCTGCCATCCATGCACAGTGGTCGGTCTGTCTGTCTGTCTGTCTGTCTCTCTCTCTCTCTGTCTCTCTCTCTCTCTCCCTCTCTCTCTTTTTTGGGGGGCTGGGTACCTCAGAATTACACCAAAATTAAAATAAAATGCCCCCAATATTTTGCTGTAAAGCTGGCAACTGCATTAGTGCACTATTAGTGGCTTTACTCTTTTCTTTATTGCTCATCTCTCTACTGTGATTTTATAGAGCAAATTATTTTGCTGTAAAACTGCATTAGTGCACTACTGGCTACTAGTGGCTGCATCCATTCAGCAACTGTCTGTCTGCCTGCCTGCCTGCCTCTCTCTTTTGGGGGGGCTGGGTACCCCAAAAATACAGCGAAATTCAAACAAAAAACCCTAATTTTCCCCAGCCGAAACGCACCATGCAGCCCAGGGGGGCCCTGTAAATCCGGCCCTGCATGGGCGGATTTATCCTTTGCCACAAATTTATGGACATTTGACCTAATTTCTCCTTCCATTGTCGATGGCAAATATGAGATGTGTGGGGACAAGATGACGTACATTTTCCCTTCATTGTCAATGGCATTTAATGTTTGTGTTGCGGACATTTTGTGAGGACAAAAGCTGTATAGGACTCAAAAAAGGACTTTAAACTAGTGATTGAAAACAAAGTAAACGGTTAAACAGTTATTTCTCCCCTTTACCATTATTGGTATTGTATTTTATATCATTTTTTTATCGATGTAGTCACCTTTACAACGAGGTATAGCTTGCAAGGATCGGGAATGAGCAACACATGTGGGTAGCGCCTCCAAAATATTTGCCAAAATGGCAAATGGTTGGTATTCACCCTTGTCCTTGCTTTGAGTTGCTTAGCCTTAGAGGATTGGATGATTGCACTCTCCCACAGTAATACGTTTTATTTTTTAAGAACAGAAAAAGTGAGGGGCGCTCTTATCATCGGACATCATCATGACGTAACATGTCGATTTGCTCAGACAAGTATACGATGTAAATTCTCCTTTCATTGTCAAAGTCATTTAATGTTTGTGTTTCCACAAAAAGCCAATTTGTTCAGACACATATGACGTAAATTCTCGTTTCAATGGTAAATGTGACAAGAGTTCAGGAAAAAAAGCTGTATTTTATTTTATGTTGTATATTATGTAATCTGCCTTGTAAGGATCTGGGGTGTATTAGTCAGTTTGGTATTCACTTGATCATTGTTTGCAAACTGCCATGTTGGTATGGGGCAGTATCTCTCTCACAGGCAAGACAGAACCTGTCATGATTTAAGGCAATCGCGAGATATCGTGAATTTGTGATGGAGATTCTGAAGCCAGCGGCGATCCCATATGTTTAGAATCTGGGACCTAAAGCCATACTCCAAGATGACAACGCTCGCCCCCACAATGCCAAGATCATAACAGAGTACCTCCAGAATTTGAAGAGAGGATGGAATGGCCTGCCGTGAGTCCAGATCTCAACCCAATTGAACACTTTCAGCTTGGGCATGCTGTACGTGCTAGAATGACCAACAGAACCATGTTGGAAATCCTGGTTGAGGAATAAAAATTAATAAAGTGTAAAAAAGGCCAATTGTGTTGTTTTTTCCTTATTACTGTGGGAGAGTGCAATCATCCAATCAACGAAACAATTTTGGCAATTCGTTTGGAGGCGCTACCCACACGTGTAGCTGTGTTGCTCATTCCAGGAATGCCAGGATCCTTACAAGCTATACCTCGTTGTAAAGGTGACTAATCAACGATGAAAACAATATAATAAACTAGAAATCCACTCTGTCAAGCTGCCAACTTGCGCCTTGCACACCATGAGGAAAACCCAATATTATATTGTATTGTATATTGTAAAGATGACATAATGATGTTGC
>NC_139710.1:10909128-10934128 GCF_964188405.1 Protomyctophum parallelum
TACCAATATTCACAAGCGACATTATAGAAAAACAAGCCAAAGGTCGCTTATAATAAGCAGACATGGCAACACTGGCTGAAGGAAGTGAAGCACACACAAGGAGTACATTTTCGCTGAAACAGGTGGATATCTCACCTGCAACAAGACACTTAAACACATAAACAATGTATTAAGACACATTTCTGTCCAACCTGCATCATCATTCACAACAATACAGGATGAGAAGCAGTCCCGGATTAACACTTTCAGCGCCAGGCAATATCAGTGAATTCACGGCAACTATACTTCCGGGGCACACAGCCCAATACAGCGAGAGGAGCAAAAAGTTGTACGAGCAGCAGCCGACATGTCTTAGTTTTCAGCGGTAATATGGGGGGCGCGATGCGATCAGAAATCACTATTTACATCTGAACAACTTTGGAGTATTTTTCTGAGAAAACAAGCAGCAAAGAAACGACAATGAGTGGATCCTTATGGGAGGAAATTACCGCTGTGAGAAATGTAGAAGAGAATTTCCTGAGTTCGAATATAGACTCAATATAGCAGACATTCGTGGCGAGAAATTGGTGTCATGCTCCCAGTAAATAGTTGAAGTCCTCCTGCTTGCTTGCGCACTAGTAGGTTTATGGCCTACTTGGGTGCAACAAGCAAGTAGGCACTCGACAGAGTGCAGTTCTAGTTATGTCTGTGTCCCTTTCATGCCCATATATGGAGTTCTTTGTCACGGATGCCCAAATGGAGTCTATGCAGATGCCAGAACATCATGTTATGCCAGAACAGGCCAGCTCCATATATGGAGATATAGGGCCTAAAAAAAAAAAAACTTTGGTTTCCGATTGGCTGTCATTTTTGGGCTGAGTAGGTAGGGAATTTATTTTATTTTATTTTTTCGTGGGAAGGATGGGTAGCAAGGAATTTATTTTATTTTATTTTACTTATTTATTTTTTCGTGGGAAGGATGGGTAGCAAGGATTTAAAAAAAAATCCTACGACAATGATGGATAGGCTTCTACATATTTCATATTTTGGCTATGTGAAATAACTGTGGCAGTTTTAATGGTTAATACAACTTTACATTGTTTTCATTACACAGTGACATATACCTGGAGTAGAGGCAGCAGGTTTAGAAAATAGGGTTGCTGATATTTTCTGCTGCCCTGCGGTTGGCTTTTGGCTTTTTTTTGGTGGCATTTTAATGTGCGGTGGCAGTGGCACCACAACACACACGCAACAGAAACACAACAATATCGGCGTGTGTTATTCAATGTGTGTTTGTGTTTCCCATTGAACCGGGTCTGCATGTCACGTTAAAACATGTTCCCCTAAATATTTCTGTCGGAGGCAGCGCGGTTTAGTTGAGAGAGTTGCGACATCTCCGTTCACTGCTTATTCGTGGGGCTGCATGCGTCATTGATCAGTCCATTGTCGTCACTCTCTGGCCCTCATTTATCAACCGTGCGTACGCCAAAATATGGGCGCACGCCGAAATTACCGACATTTTCGGCATTTAACATTTCCGGCAAAGCTTGAAATTGAACTTGAGTAGGACAAATAGTCACGTCTGGTCGCGAGCTGGCGTACGCTGTTTTTCTGTTTTACACAAGCGGAGCAGCCTTGTCTGAACTGCTGAGAGGCTGTCACAGGCATCAAAACATATATGTATTCACTCCTAAAATGTTTATATAAAAGGTATGTAGGCTATAATGTATATGGGCTACATGTAAAAAATAAATAAATAAAAATGTTAAGGAATACATGTGTCATATGAAATTAGTAGGAGATAAAATCGCGCAATTAAAAACAATGTTGCAAGAGATGCTTAAGCCATTTAAACAGTGTTTTGCATGAGCGCATACATGCGAGGATTTGGGCTGTCTGTGCTGAAATATTTCCATGACGGGACGTTGGAGAGTATAGTGCAGCAGCTGCTGCAGCTCAGCTGCGGAGAGTCCCAACGTGCAGGTATCCTACTGTAGCCTAATCTACAGCATGAAGGCCGATGTCTTTCTTACGGTATGTGCAATATAATAAACCCGACGCGTCGCTCGAATGCCAAATGTACCGTGCCAGGCTCCCAGCGCAAGTGGGAACTGCATCGGAGATATAGGTATATTACCCAGCCAGCCCATGCACCAGCCACATGAGGCTATGGTTTTGGCTGCACATTCATATAACAGTGACTAACGACTGCGAGGCAATCTAAATAGACTGGCGAACGTCGGAACGTGCATGGTCAGTTGGTCACGGACGGACCACTGTGATAGAGAGAGACAGACAGACAGACAGGACAGAAGGAGCAGCACCTGCAAAACAGCAGCGTGTGTGTGCCTATTTGTTATTTAATTATGGTTCACAGGTTCAGGTTTTCGTTCACTAATATATCTTGTTGTATATTAAATTAAAAATACTTTAATAATTTAATATACAACTAACAACACACAGTTAAAGTTGCAAATAGCGATATGTGCGTGCGTGCGTGCGGGGGGTGAGGGGGAAGCGAAGCGAGAGGAGAAACAGACAGCTTTATTTAATGTGTCATGTAGGTGCGTGCGTGCATGACAGCAAGGCAAGCGAGGTGAGAGGGAAACAGACAGGGACCCTGCATGAATTAAATAAAGTTGTAGGCCTACCCTGTCACAGGGTAGGCCTACAACTTTATTTAGTTGTCTGTTTCTCCTCTCGCTTCGCTTCCCTTGCTGCCCGCCTCACCCCCCGCACGCACGCTTTATTTAATTCATGCAGGTGTTCGTTCTTTATTTGTTTAACAACACACCAGTTAGTTGCAAGTTGCGTGTGCGTGCTGTGCGTGTGTATGAGAGAGGGGGGTGAGGCGAGCAGCAAGGCACGGGAGAAACCTATTTTTTCATGTAACCATGGTTTCAGGAAACGTATTGCCGTTGTTCATGTCGCAAAAACGAGGGCGAGGCTTGATTTCTTAGGGCGTGCCAGATCAAATTCAGCCGTGACATTTATTAACGTGAGAACAAAATTAAGGAAGGATCAGCTGTTTGCGATCACTTTATAAATGCCGTGGCGACGTGGGTGTACTACGAAACCTGCACTCGAATCTGTGGCAGATTTTACACTCGATTGATAAATGAGGGCCTCTGTCTCTAAACGGCTCTAGTCTAGAGGCTGCGCTCCGCTCCCCGGTCAGAGCTGAGCAACATGGCGGCGCACAGCGCGCTGTGTTGACAGTGTTGTTACAAACGATAGTGGTTCTACAACTATTCCTACGTGGATTTAATTTTTTATAACGTAGGATGAGGTCGCGTGTCCCGATGGTCTCATCAAAGAGAATTTTAATGATCAAAGACCTTTTTGGTCTTGACTCGGTCGTATTCTGTTTTTTTTTTGTTTTTTTCACCAAATGCCAATAAAATAATATGAGTCGCGCATATTTAATAGAGTCGGTCGGCAACCGGAAACCAAAGTTTTTTTTTTTTAGGCCTAGGGTGATCAGGTCCAGAGCTCAGGCAGAGGCTTTTGTGCTGGTTCTGGACAACAGTGCAGTGCCCGTCACCAGGCACTCCCTGTGGTGGTGTGGAACGTGTGTCGAATTAGTCGGTGGGGTGAACGGAAGTGGATTACAGACGTACACACGTAGGTCTGTACGTACATATAGAGACTTGGTGCATTTATAGATAGATGGACAGACGGATGGACGGACGGACGCATGGACCAACAGGGGTGAAAACATATAGGGCTACATCTTGCGCCACCCCTTAACCCTTATCCCTAAACTTATTTGCCATTTTGACTATTTAAAAAAACCTTTTAAAATACCGGTAGTTCAAATAGCTGATCTACAAGCTCACAACATGTAGATGTAGATTGGCTAGTTGAACTATATTAAAATGATTTTAAAAATAGTAAAAAATAAGTTTAGGGATAAGGGATAAGGGATTAAGGGTGGCACAAGATGGAGCCCATAGTCTCCACCCATTATAGCTGGTGCCACACTGTTGCAGACCAAATTGGTACAAATTGTCTTGTGAGTCATGTGCAGAGATGGACAGTATTTTAATAGTATTTTCTCCTGCGATTGGTTTACCCACCCTCAGAACAAATTCAACCACTAACTAGCAAAAGTGCTCGTTGGAGCACAGGTCAGCGAGGTGCACAAATCGGCGTCATGGTGGCGCTAAATTCGGGGCAGCCGGACACACTGACGGACAGGTGCAAAACATAGTCTCGGCCATGCCTTCGGCCTGGCGGAAACAATGAGAGGATAGGGTGGGTCTTGCATTACAGCATAACCCATACATACAAGCCTAATATTTGATTATTATTTGTGATGCTAAGTGTCAGTATGGTCAGCAACCTGGTGTCAGTACCCTGATGTCCGTGTCAGTATCCTAGTCAGTATCCTGGTGTTAGTACCCCGTTCAGTCAGTATCATCCTGGTGTCAGTATCCTAGTGACAATATCCTGGATGTCAGGATGTGCAGGCCAGAATACAAGGTAACTCTCTCACTCTCACACACAGTGGTAAACATTTTGCCATTAAATATGGTAACATCTGGTAATATATTGTAGTGAACCCTAGAATCCCGGAACACCTTTGGTGGCTTGTAAAAGTAATGTAGGAGGCATTTCATTATAGCCTACACATGTGTTGTATTATCCATATTCTACTTGATTTGGTTATCTATTACATATGATTGGTTCATATAATGATTGTGCTATTTTCCATTTGATGCATTATGTTAAATTTGTAATCATCTTCAGTTTCGTCTTGGATGACTGATGAATGACTAAGTAGGCTATATAAGTTGCTTCCTTAATTATGTTTTAGTCAGTGTTACAGCTGTGTAAACCAGAGAGAGCACATCCGTTTTCGACCATGCATACATGCTGTATTTATGTGTGTTATTTTGATTTGAGTTTTGAACAAAACACATCCATGTGTCAATATATGCTCTGTACTACTGTTTTTTTAGCCGGTTTTACGGACAAAGGAGGAAACCACACTTACAAGTAATTACTGGTTATTTGCCACCTTGTGTAACTGAAGCTCAAACATACAGTGACCCCCCCCCCCCCCCCCCCTCTCCCCACCGACTTTGTCCCAATCTGTTCATTTAGATGGCTACCCGCCTCCCTCCACCTGTCCCCCTTTATTCCTTTTCTAATCAGGCATCCCTGCCAATCAATTTCATTGCCATGACGACAGCATCTCCCAGACTCCTACGCCCCCCCCCCCCAAACACCCACCCACAACATCCCCCATAAACAAAAACAAAACTGAATTCCGACAGCTATAGATTGATGAGGAAGAGTCCTGTCAAAGGCCGGAGATTAGATCAGGACTGCACACACACGCACGCACGCACGCACACACACGCACGCACGCACGCACGCACGCGCACACACACACACACACACACACACCATATAGTGCACAGTACAGAGGCAGCAGGTGCTCTTGGTTAAACCTTAATTACATGATCTCTGATTTCTCTAATTGATATGGTAATGACTATGTAATTAATGCTAAAGCAGAAATACCAGCAGCTATCTTAATGAATGGATTTATTTGATTATAGATCCTCTTGCATATTTATGCATGTTGGTATGCAGAGGACAGGAAGACAGATTAAATGGTTGTTTGAGACTGTTGCCAACTTGTCACAGTGTTGCCACAGGGATGCAATGGATTTGGTGCAAAAAAAAAGTCACAGACAGATAGACAGGCAAACAAATCCTTAGCAGTTCCGTACAAATGTAAAATCACTGTTTTATAGTAGACCTATAAATTTGCAAATATACTAAATATATAAAAGGGGGAGCTATTTTGTTTTGCCAATAGGTACCCAGATTGTAAATATACAAACTGAATTTAGATAATTAACACACATGCCAACTGTGGAAGTTCTGCAATTTTACAGGTAGGTGGCACTCTAGAGCTTCCCCATATACAGCTCCCTGATGAAGTGCGGTTTGGTGCATGAAGATAAAGTTAAGTTCAACTCCAATAAACCAACACTTAGTACTTCTTTGCAAGTACTTGCAATAAAATGAGGCAAATGTCATGCAACAATAACATTAAGAAAAATCCAAATTCTAGTTTAGATAAACTAGACGAATTCAATACAATCCACATCTGTCAGCTAACTGGCTATCTTCACTGCCTTTCACCTCCCCATCTCCTCTTACCCACCCCTAGCCCCACCCCCACTGAATACACTTTATCACTGGTATAAGGTCAACAGTGACAACTAGATTTTGACCCTATACATTACTCTCAAGCCCTGTGCCTGATGGGAATGAGAGGGGCAGATATTTGGGGAGAGTTTCAGGGATGACAGAGTCATGGTCACCCTCTGAGGATGGGAAATCATTTGTCCTACTCACAGTCTCTCCCTTCTGTTCGGAGACTCTGAGTCTAATCTATGTCTTTCCCCTCTCTGCTCTCCCTTGCTGGCTGGAGGGACATTTCCTGAGATGCAAAGTGAAACCACATGTTGGCCCTGTCCAGGTGTGAAGAGGAGAGAGAACCTCATGGCCCTTCCAGCTATGTCGGACTGTTTTATGCCTACACCTGGCAGCCCATCTCTATGCCAGCCAGTCATCACTCTAACCCATTTTAGGACCATGACAGAGAGTTCAGGCCCAACACCATTAGCATCCATGTCCAACATTAGCCCAAACATTTAACCCTCTACGAGATTCTAAATGTTTGGGCTAGTCCAACATCATTAGAACCAAAATCCACATAGGGCAATATGCAATATAGGCCTACTGGTTAAGACCAGACTGTCACAATGGCAGGATAAGATATTTTGTGGTCAAAAATCAATTATCTAATTAGAAGTAATTATCCATTATCTAATTAGAACCTAAAAGAAAAACAGCCATTGCCATTCTTTATTCGTTTCAATGAAGATGCAAGTTGTTCTATCAGATTTAACAGGCTAGACAAAGATTAGACATGAATATAGCACAAGGATGCACTGGGATACATTAAAAGAGGAATGCCATATTGACTTTTGAAGCACAGGGGAATTCCGTTGTAGGTTTGTCTCACGTTAGCTTCAATGCTACACCGTCACGGCGTCACCACTAGAAATTCATTAAACTAAACTACGGGCCAACGCACAGCAAAAGGCAAGCCCAGACAGACCTTATGTTGTGAACTTGTGAAGCTGAAGTAGGCCTAGCGTACGGTAGGCTTCCGCCTTGTTTGAGACAGACGCGAGAAAAGCTAATGGTCTCCCAGTCCTGAGTCCCATCAATGGATGGTTGTGAGCGGTAGTTGGTTAACTAACTTACCCCTGAATAATGTGTTTCTTACGGGGGCACTTGGGCCACGGTTGATGGATGGCCTTACAGAAGCTGGGTCAATTAGCCAAGCTGGATTTCCCTCCATGTCGGTTGCAGACACCACGTTGAGAGATCTCACCGTCACCGAGCGTGACTGTAATTAATCACCGGTGCGCGGCCTTCTCACCTTCGACCGCAGCACGCAAAAACAGCCAATACTCGCATTTCGCCTAAATTAGATGGCCACTCCTTTAATCTTGCTAATTGTCAATATTATAGCAAGAAGAGATGAAAGGTTCATGGCATAAAACTATCTTAACTAGTAGCCTAGTAGTTAAATTTGTTCCTTTGCAATGCCAAACAGGTCCGGTCCAAACTTGTCCAGGGGGAGGCTGCAGAGTGTAGACAAATAAATAGCTGTGAAAAGCTAGGGGGGGGAAGTAACGTAATGTATCTCCACTGAGTGCAGTTAACTTGGGAAAGCATAGTGTCGTGTTTTCAATTTATTACTGAGAAAACAAAATAAAATATTTCACGGAACGAGGCTGTTGATCTAAAATCCGCTGAGAAGAATGTTTTTTCCTCGGAACACCGGCAGGAGCACTGTCTTCAGCATGGAATGACCTATGGCAGTGGTTCTCAACCTGTGGTACGCGTACCACCAGTGGTACTTGAGCCCCCCCCAGGTGGTACGCGGAAAATCTTCCCAAAAGATCAGGGATGCCGTGATCTGATCCACAGATCGGATATCAGGTCGATATCAGCCAAAAAACGTGATCTGGATCGGATCGGACTACAGCGAAAATGACCGATCCCAAGCACTGCAAGCACTCCACTCCAGTCCATTCCAGTACTCCACTCCAGGCCATTATTCCTCCAGCAGTGTTCATAGACTGCTACAGACACAGTCATATGGACAGTAGCAGTCGCAGACTGTGCAGGCTGCTAGGCTAACCACTAGCCAGCACTGCTGCTCAGAAAGCATTGAAGCAGCACTCACAGCCGCTCGCATGGGAGTATTATATATTATAAAACGAAAAAGACAGCCGAGTGCAAAAAAAATAAAGGGATGGATTTGCCACCGTGGCAACTACAGCAGCAAAGTTTCAGCCTTAGCTCCATGCAAGCTAATCTTTAGCATTGATTAGCATCAACATCTTAGTAGACGAGAGAGACGGAACAGCGCAACAAGCTGACAGCTGAGCATGACGACATGCTCATGTTCTTAAAATTATATCTCCCCACAGTCCCCAACAGTTTTGTTTGACAAATATGACCGCTGTTTGTCAATACGTATGTGACAGACCATGCTATGATGCTAATAACTGCTTAAGTGCTAACTGCCAACCAATGCAATAGAACGGACATCACTATAGCTACATTGTCACGGACATGCTGTGTATAGGACAGTAGGCTACACGGTTTTTAAAGTGGGATCAGGGGTCCCCACTCCCAGCCAAATGATAGGTTCCATTTGTACACTAAGAGTTAAATTGACATTGATTTTACAATATAAACAAATAGAAAATAATAATTTGGGGTCCCAGAGATACAAATGGCTGGGTCCTTAATATTAAAATGATGTGAATTGATAGATCCATAAAAACACACAGCTGCTGTATTGGGGCAAATGAGTTTCAAAACCTGTATTCAGAATTAATGTGTATAGCCTACCTATGCTATTGATAAATGTATTAACTCAAAAAACCTGGGGATGCCTGTATGGCTCCTCATTGTAAAGTAGTTAAAGTGCCTGTTTTGTACAGCATGATTTTGGCTGACGTCTGTGAAAAATAAATATTCTTAATTTCTTATTAGGAATATTTTTTTTCTCCTGTGTGAACTGTGCATATATGTATATATTTTCACATAAGTTATAATGGTGGTCATATTGTCATTATCATTTTGATAACAGTAGGTAGGTACCCGAAATCCATCATAAACCCGCCAAAAAAGCATCAATAACCACTAATAGCACGCGCGTGCACGTTTGGCGGTGGTGGTACTTGGAGTGATAGAAAAACTCTGAGGTGGTACTTGGTGTAAAAAGGTTGAGAACCACTGACCTATGGGAATGACAAACTGACGTTTCAGTGCTTAAAGGGATAATTCACTTTAAAAAAAAAGTTTTGATCATCTAGTCAACTCGGGTTTATGCGAACACGAACACCCCAGACAGTTTTAAATTGCTTGATTCTGTACTCCATTTTATTTTTTAATGTTAGATTAATCGAAAACACACTTCCTTTGTTCTGGTGTCTGACTGATACTGCCCTTAATACGTTCGGTGCGCTTTTTCATTTATTCATCACCTAATCATAGCAACATGAGTTAGACTTTAATATATTAGCGCCCCTCACTTCACACGGGTGTGATTTTTATTTTTATGGAGCTTTGTTCGTTCCCTGATGCTTTTCATCCAATATAATGATAAAAATCATAAAACTATAAAGTGCCCCTTAAGGGGCACAGGTCTCCACCAGGGCAGGTCAGGTTGTGGCCTCCTGGTGGCGCTATAATAGGCCAATGTGAAAAGGGTGCCATTTCTTCTTATGCCTTGGATGGCAATTGGATGATTTGAGGCAATTTCTTCCAAAAATGTGTTTTGCTAAAATCCACCTGTTGGTGGTGCTATAACAGGCCAATCTGAAAAGGGTGGGATATATTCCTCAGCCTAGTAGAAAAGTCTGTGAAAGATTTCACGTAAATTGCACGCTGCGTTCATGATTTGAGACTTTTTGTTCAAAACGGGCCAATCCTGCAAACTTTGAAAGACAATTTGTTAGCCAATTAGGATGGAATATGAAATATCGGACAGATCCGTCTTGAACACAATTGATTTGCGGGATATTTGGACAGAATTTGGAGAAGTAATATCCAAAAATGTATCCAAATTAGGGCAGAGGTTCACCATTGGCATGGTGTGTGTGCAAAATGTGGCATCGACCAGGTTAACGGTGCCGGAGATTATCTGGTAACAGACGGACAGACACACACACACACACACAGACGAAGTGCAAAACATACTCGCTCCCCATGCCTTTGGCCTGGTGGAGACAATAAAAAATCACACCCGTGTGATGTAAGAATTTGCGTCCTCACCTTCGTCTTCAATGTTTGTGTTACGCAATGTTTGTGTTTACACAAACACTCAAAATTGTCCATTCATTGTCAATGGCATTTAATGTTTGCGTTAGGACAAAGTTTATGTAGGTACACACACACACACACAGACACACACACACACACACACACATACACACACCAAAAGCTCTACATAGGGGCTATCGCCCCTCAAAGATAAATGAAAAAAGTAATTAAAAACACGGGCAAATCACGTATTGAGGGCAGTATGAGTCACTCATCGGAAAAAAGGACAGGTGTTTTCGATGAATCTAAAATTGATACAATTTGTATAGGAAGGGGCCAGGGCAGCTAAAATGAATATCAAATATCTAAATACTGAATCGAGCAACTTAAAAACTGTCTGGGGTGTCCACGTAAGCCTGAGTAGTTGATGAAATGACCAAAAGTCTTTTTGAAAGTGAAATCTCCCTTTAACTTGATCTTGACTTCACCTTATCCCATGATATTGGGAAATGAATCTCTTTCTCTCACACACTGCAGATTGAGAGGCAGGGACAGAGACGTCACTATTTTTGTTGTTGGAACACACTTCTGCGGTGTGGACAAAAGCAGCGGACTGACAGATGAGGTTTGTGTCTGGGGGCAGGGTAGGGGCACTACGTGCTGCCACTGCTGTGTGTGTGTGCGTGTGTGTGTGTGTGTGTGTGTGTGTGTGTGTGTGTGTGTGTGTGTGTGTGTGTGTGTGTGTGTGTGTGTGTGTGTGTGTGTGTGTAGGGGGGGGGGACATGGTCTCATGGGGCAGCTCTCTGTCTGTCCCATCTGCCACCCCACTCTACTGACACCCAAGGGAATGGCATAAGGGGTGGGGGGACAGGGATGGGGGGGGATTCATTTTGGAAAAGGAGCAGGGGTCCGGTGGTCTAATGGGCAACAATACAGGGGTTTACTGACTGGCCAAAGGCAGTAGACAGTGGTTGGGTGGGTTGGGGCCAATCTACCAATCTATTTGACAACACAGTAGGCTTCCCTTGTCAAGCTCTGCCTCAGACAACCTAATAAGCCAAGTTCCCCCTTAAAATTAGGCTTCAAATGAGAAAGGGGTGTAGCATATCACACACACGTGTGCGCGCACGCATATGCGCACACACGAACACACACACACCCACCCACACACACACACACACACACACACACACACACACACACACACACACACACACACACAATCATTATACACACCCGGGGCTAATGTCAGCCTAATGCATGGCCATGCTGTGGCCACAGGGCTAATTGAGTATATAAACACAAACACATCCCTTGAGAGAGGAAGAGGATATTTTGTGTCCTCCCTACACTTGTGTGTATGTGTATATTCCACACAAAGTACCAGTGTGACTTTAGTACAGGACATAATTAATTTTTGTATCAGTATTGATGCTGAAAGATATGGCATGATGTTGTAAAACAATCTAATGTTGATGCACATTTGAAGTTGTGTGTATTGTATGCTGCATAATGGCTCTTTGGGGCAGGCTGTGTCTCCTATGGTATCTCGCAGATACTAGCATTTAGTACTTGTACTTGTAGGAGATTCTATCTCTTCCGTATCCAAAGTGCAATCAGAAAATCAGACCGTAAATATGTTGCCTCTCTGATCCTGCAACCAACAAACACGACAGCAACAACAACAAAACATTCATGTGAAAGCGGAGCATATGGCTCCTGCACCACTGGGCAGAAGGAGCACTCAGGAAGATGAATGCTGAGGTGCTGACAACAAAGCTGACTTTAACTTGTCAAATTAGCAGCATATCAAGACATAGAGACAGAGAGAGCACAAGAGAGACGGAGAGAAACGAAGAAGATAGTCAAGATACAGCCACTTTGACTTCTTTGACAAGAGCCACTTGGCGATAACAAAGGCAACACAAAGAGTGGTGACTCGCTGGTGGGGCAAGCTCATTGAGAGAGTCACTGGCCTAATTTATACATCGCTGTACAGCCAAGTCAGTGCTTCACAGGTTTCTCTGTTGAGAATGAGTTATCTTTGGCTTATATACTTTTATTGCTCCTAAGTAAGTGTCGAAGATATCTTACATATATAGAATACATAGGACTACAATGGAAACAAGCTCTTTTGTGTTATAACATCATTAATCGTACTGCTGTACTTTTTGCAAACTGTTAATTAAGTATTCAATCAATAGCAACATGGTCATACGCCAATGTACAGTATAAGCTCTGGCCCATTGCAGTCAACACTGCAGTTTCCTATACCTTATTTATTCAGAAATGCACTATAGCATCATAGCCACAACAGTGACGTACATGCAGACATGCATTCACCCCCCCCCCCCCCCCCCCCCCCATGCACACACAAACTGCTTTGAGCCCCACGTTAATGAAACAGTTGCTGTTTCCTGGCATAACATTAATTACACGATCAAAAAAGAGTGGGTAATTAACTGCCCTTCTTTACCAGTGCTAATTACATTAGCAGAGAAGGGCCATTAAAGGGGTGTGAGAGCAACAAAAAGAAAAAGAAGGAACGATGATATGATTCCAAATAAAGACTGAAAGAAGGAAAAGAATGGTATTGTGCGTTGTTTCAAGAGAGGGAGAACGCAAGAGAGAAACAGGGAAGGAGGGCACATTCAAAAGAGACTTGCGGTTCTCACTGGGGCCCCTAGAGGCTTGGTCCTCAGAGGAAAGGAGGCTTACTGGAGAGGAGAGGGATGTGGGGGGGTTGTTTATCTTGACATGCTCTGCTCAGTCTTTAACGCTTGCATCACAATTAAGATGCTGCGGCTCATCAGCTATGTATACAAAACAGTGTAGCACACTGCATTAGCACACAGGTGATGAGCACAGTCAAAAATAGATGTAGCACAATGTGGAGATACAATATGAGCCATGGAGCAAAATCAGTAAGAAGATATGATGATATGCTGGGATGGTTCGATTTACTGTGTTTAACACTGTACTTGTACACAAATGGACCACACAAATATGCATTTATATGTCTATGTCATCATATATGTAACTTAGTAACCGAAATATGCCAGTGATTTATTTCTCTTTTTTCTTTTTCTTTTTTTCTTTTGTTTTATTTGGAGCACAAAATATAATTACAACTTGAGATATACAAATCACATTTGCAACAACCTTTGTACCATAAAAAACAAGATGGCTTCAAAAAACATAATATTACAATTGCTAATGATATTTTTTAAATAAATAAAATAAACAAAACACAAAACATAAAAAAACAACATTTTAAATGATGTCAGCTACTCCTCGTGTTCTTCTCATCCTGAGTATGGTGTTTGTATTATGTTGGCTGAAATCATTGAGAACTCTATTAGATGGGTTAATAGACACTCCTTTCACCCCTTTCTTTTCTTTTGATTACTTGGTGTTTTCTAGTTCATTTACTGTACTGCATAGTGTCCAGAAACAGGGCTTAAAAAGGGTTCCACAGGGTTGGGAAACTGAGGTGAAGTGATAAGAGAATTACCTTTACCACATTATTATACACAGTTTTCTTTGTGGAATGAAATATCAGGGCATTTGTTTTGAAAAAGCATGCATAAAAATGAAATTAAGAAGGATAAGGCTAGCTAATGTTTCATTTCATAGCAAGGACATTCACTTTCTTTAATTGCAGGCATAACAATATTATGTTATGCAACCAGCAAATTGTCCAGTTTTATTGTTGATATTTACTCCAAATAAGTGTGCTATGGTTTACTTTACTCCCTCTAAATAATAATCCATCAATTTCCATTCATTTGCAATTATAATGACAATGTGGCAATGACCTTATTTTAATGACAAATGCAAAAGGACCACATTTATAAAGTACGTTTATATTATTCCCTAAGCTAACTATAATAAGTTAAATTGCTTGTTCTTAAATAAAATCAATATATGAATTCCTTTAGTAATAACCCTGGGGACAAAGCGTTTTCCCTCAACAAAAAATAAAGGGTCTATAATTCTGGAATGTAAATTGTCTTCAAAAAGTCTACTACAAAAAACCTCTTGCTAACTCACAGACAATGTACACACATGCCTTTAATGGTGTCCATACACAAACACATAGCACCCTGCTTTTTAGAGCTTCAGAGTTGTCCAATCATCGTACAAAGTTCAGTGCTCTCACAACAAATCATCTAGCCAAGATTCTTGGCAGGTGTGGAAAGAATCAAATACTGCACACATGATAGAAGGCCAGAGGTAAGTAAGTTGGATGCTTTTGAAGCTTGTGGGGAGACTGTGACCTGTTTACCTCAGCCTCCTTTCAAAATGCCACCTCAGACACCTCATGAAGCGCCCATCATTACAGTTCCAGTCGACTACTGTTGGCTAAGGAGCGTTTTGCTTTCATTGCAGCTGTTGTGAATGGTGGGAATAATCTCCTCTGCCTCGGGAAGTGGGTGGCTGGTCTTTGGATATTTCATACCCCGTCATATTCATCCAGCTGGATGAAACATGGACTAACAAGTGGCAGGGGCTCAGGGAGGATAGTTATGTGTGGCTGCTAGTTCAATGTTCCATTCTCCCTGCCCTCTTAGTACCAAGATAGGGTTTAAGTTGAGCAGTGGCTTGGGGTGGATGGGGATGGATGGGTGCTACATCGGGTGAACAACCAGGCCCGTCATTGCTGGAGAGAGAGAGAATATAGAAAATCTATGATTCTTGTCACTCAGCCTGTACGTTGCATTATTGTATACCCGTGAACAGGCCAGCCATATGCTTCATGTCATGTTCAGTCAAGATTGTAGTGAGGGTTTGGTTTAGTGGGTTAGACTGCATTTGTAAGTTCAGAGAGGGGGGTCAGATAGTGAGTTGGATGGCTACCTCTGAAGCTGTTCCCCCCTGAAGCTGGACAGGCAGGGGAGGGGGAGCCCTGGGGCCTTAGGACAGGAGCAAACGCGCTCTTCTGTTTGGCAGCAGATGGGAAAGAAGAAAAAGGCAAGAGAGACGAGGAAGAGCTGGAGCCGCCTGGTATGGTGGGGCTAGATGGCATTACTGTGGAACAGAAAAAAATACAGGTTTTACTTAATTAAAATCAAGAAGGAATATCGCAAATCAACCATCACAGTGACAAATCAACCTACAGACCTTTACTTTTACACTTACAGAATATGCTCTGTTGGTCTGAGGTAGACACTGACTTAGAAAAATGTAACGTGACTAACGTATGCCTGAGTACCAGTACATTAAAATGTAAGTCGTTTTAACAATACTATACATTCTAGAATTTGTTGAAAACAAAAAGGAAAAGCAGGTGAGAAAGCACAATGACACTCACTGCCATAGGGTGAGCTTGTAGGGGAGCCGTTGCTGAAACCAGGAGATCCAGGAACTCCCAGGCTCGTCATGGGCACTCCATAGCCTCCAGTCATCCCCCCACTCCCATAGCTTGACTGCTGAGGAGTAGAGGCAGAGGGGTATCCCCTTGGGGACAAGCTGCTGGTGTTACGAATATAACCTGGAGAGGAAGAAGGAGGCCGGATTAGAAAATCGGAGAGAACACAAGTGCTAAATTCTAGAAGTGAGAGATGTGACTCTGTAGTATAACAGTGAAGGTATATGGCCTGTAGGTCATTATCCTCACCTTGGCTACTCTGATGCTCACTGATGCTGACGCCCAACTGAGAGGGGTAGGAGCCTAAGCCCATGACACTGCCGTGGGCTGGGGAGCTGGGTAGTGCCTGCAGCTGACTGTGTGGACGTGGAACACTGTACAGGGCCTCAGCAATGTCTGCCGCACGCTTCAGCAACATGTCCTGCAAAAGGAATGATATGGAGGGTTAGCAATAGTTCTATACACACAGAGAGGCTACACAGAGGGAAACACTCCTGCGTATTAAGCACATCTAAACAGAAAAGCGCCACTACTGAGGTCGTCTCAATATACCAAATCAAACATCTATTATGTCATTTATTTTGGCATGTCATGAGGTCTATATAGGAGCCTTAAGATTTCATTACTAGCTTATATTCAACATAACCTTGAAATTAAATGTGAAACTAAGGAGGTTTGTGCAAGTGACCGTGCCTGGAAGGTCCATGTGTATATGGGGCTGACACTGGGAAGTAATAGCATATGCATTATTGCTTACCTGATTGCTATGTGGGTTTCCATACAGGGCCTCCACAAGATCAGCCGCTCTCTTCAAGAGCATCTCCTACAGGACAAAGATTTAGACTCGTCTTTTAGGGAATATAATATATATAACAGTTGCTATAACATCATAACTAGGTGACTAGAGATGAATTACAGTATCTCTTCACCAAACCTTGATTCTTTAGCTGAGTGTTTAATTCACAGAAATGATGTATAAAACCTGCTGTATAAAAGCAATAGAAAGCATGAGGTGTTTATAGTAAATAACTTCACAGATAATTTACACATACACTACACTGACTACAGCGATGTAATTTACTGTAGCTCTCCCTCCAATGTTCTGTTGCTTAAATCACTACCAACACTATCATGTGGTGTGTCTTATACAGGTAGCTCCTCACCTTGGCTAGTTTATCTGGATCACCAGGATGTCGGGGAATGACCTTCTGAAGACGCTGGAAACCGTAGTCTATGGTTGGCTCATTCAGAGCTAAAATCAAATAAATAAGTGTAAATCAAACCATGTTTCAGTGGGAGCCCACAATGAAATACCCACATGCTATCATGAAGTCTGTAAAAAGACGATGATGATGATCTCTCTGCTCACCTGTGTAGATAAAGCGTCCAGGCGCTCCCTTGCAGAACTGTTTGGATTTGTAGGATAGTGTGACCTCCACAACCCCTGGGATATGGCGAGGAGGTGTCTGAACACGTATGGCATGCGGCGTGATCAACTGTAGGGACAGGACAGGGACTTTGTTACAAATCAAACAACATATGATACCCACCCTTCTGTAAATAATCTACATTATATCTAGGCTAACAGGAACACCCTAGAAAGAATTATATTAGACCACTCATGAATCATTTCAACAACGAGACAAGCCATATGCTCTATATATAGCATTTCCCAATATGCTTTACCAGTCATTAGCGGGACATTTTGGACAGAATCCCTACCTCGCTCCACACCAGCATGCTGCCAAACACCACCTGCAGCCCATCAAAGAAGTTCTCACCGATGACAATGACCATGGCCCCACCGGTGGTCCAGCCTTCACTGGGGCTGATGGCTTTGATACAGGGTGTAGCTAGATAGGAAAGCATGCTCTGGTTAATTGAACTTCAAGGTATTATCTAAGGTAGGTCGGGTGACCATATTTTGAAATATACATTACTAAGTATACTATTTTATAAAAGTAACAAAAGTAATAAAATGGCCATTGGCCACTGAATGAAGGGGTGCCGCTAATAAGTCAGATGACCTGACCTGTGATGATCAGTAGTAAAGGTAGGTCGATGCCTTACCATACTCCATAGAATTCTCTGCAGACTCGCCTGGCTCCAGCCTGCGGGCTCTTCGACCATGCTTTGAGTTATTGTGGACAAACATGTTGTCGGACACAGCAAGGACATGTCCATCTACGCTCACAGTGCTGGACAGGACCACCTAAGCCAAGGGAGAGGAAAATATACTTAAGAGAGAGAGAGGATGTGTGTGTGTGTGTGTGTGTGTGTGTGTGTGTGTGTGTGTGTGTGTGTGTGTGTGTGTGTGTGTGTGTGTGTGTGTGTGTGTGCGCACGAGTGCGTGCGTGCGTATGTATGTATGTGTGCATGTGTGCGTGCGTGTGTGCGTGTGTGTGTGGTGTGTGTGTGTGTGTGTGTGTGTGTGTGTGTGTGTGTGTGTGTGTGTGTGTGTGTGTGTGTGTGTGTGTGTGTGTGTGTGTGTGTGTATGTGTGTGCATACACCTGTTTGTACTGTACATGCATGCGTGTGAAATATAGGGGATACGTGTGGGTCTGTGATGTAAGCTGCTGTCTCCGGTTACATCAGCAAAGTCCCATAACAACAATCCATTATCACACACAGGTGATAGTAATATTTCTCAATAGGTTCATGTGACATCCATAGGATCTCCATGATATGTTTACACTCCTGTGATCCAATTCCTTTTCCCTCTTCCATCAAGTCACGCTGCCTGGCTGCTTGTTTTTAAGCTCAAAATGCCTGTGTGATCCAGCAGCATACTGAACTGGTACTTGTCCAATCCTGATCCCTCAATGACACCAAACATATGGACTGAATCTCCCATTTTTACTGGCTGTTAAAGCACTGGATGATATATTGGGACCCTAATTTGATTTTCTGGCCAGAACTTATGTATACCATCTCTTCATGCATCTGCTCTCATTGGATGACATGCATAACAAATATGTGGATAATATTACATTTATACGGTCAAGTATTTATTCTTTGGAATGGGTCCATTAGAGGGGGAAAGTCATTTTAAAGACTAATCCCTAAACATTTCTCAATAGGCATTTTAGAAACACAAGAGAGCAGAGACAAAACATTATACCTTTCACTAAAGACATGGAGTCGTTTTTATTTTTATTTTTTGGTGCAGAAAGACAGAGCAGGAGTGAGCTAGAGACAAAGAGGGAAAGCATATGTGCTATAGGTGGTGGAATGGGAGAGGAATCTTTGTAAAAATAACTGTAAATTATCGATCAAGCAGCAGCAGGCTCCTGTCCAGCTCTGATCGCCTTTTAACCTTGAGATGAGGGCCGTAGAGCGCTCATAATTTCTCAGCATGTGTCACAACGTAGGAGTTAAAACAAACATGGAGGAAGACAGAAAAGCGAGAGAGGGGTAGATGGAAGAGAGAGAGTGAGGCTGCCAGACAGGGGCCGATGGTGCTGAAAGACAGCAGAGGAAGTGAGGCGGGAGTGTCCCCTGTGACCACTTCCTGGGTCACGGAGCATGACCTCCCCCATCTGGAGCCAATCACTCAATTCTTGACAACTTCCTGAAACACCTCAACCTATTTCCTGCCCGTCTCCCCCTCTGGTCCCCCCCCACACATCTCACCCCTTTCCTCTCTACATCTCTCTGTCTTCTTATTGATTTTTAACTTTCACCTTTAATTTTTGCCTCTTTAATTTTCCACTGTAAATTATGACCAGAATGTATGAATGGGTATGAATGTGACTAGAAACGATTCAACCTGGACACATAATAAATAAGGTGCATAATACGAGGAGAGAGGCGGGCATTTTTATTTAACTGTGATTTTTAATCAATCATTCATTCACACATTCACTTTATCGTGTTCTCTCTCTCTCTCTCTCTCTCTCTCTCTCTCTCTCTCGCTCTCTCTCTCTATACCTGAAATCTTCTCATGTCCCTCGGGTTCCCAGCTGTCTTCAGGCAATTCTGGTTACACTTCAGGAAGAACTTCAAGAAAAACCTGCAGATGTAGATAGGATGACACAAATTTGTACATCAGCAGCTGAGAGATAACATGAAAGCATTTTGTATGACTATTTGGTGCCCAGCAATACAGTACTAATCAGAGGAGACATTAATTATGGCTGTCAGAGAGACATGTGGACGGTGTGTGTGTGTGTGTGTGTGTGTGTGTGTGTGTGTGTGTGTGTGTGTGTGTGTGTGTGTGTGTGTGTGTGTGCATGTGCTCTCACATGCATGCAGAAACATTCATGCATCACATCCACGCATACATGCAATGCGTGCATGCGTTTTGCAACTCTGACATCAATCACGGCTGTTTAGTTTAGTATCAGAGTCAATGTTATTACACTTTAAATCAAGTGATGATAATTTTGAAGCGTAGTCCAGTGAACACCACTGCTGTGTTTCAAAGTAAACTGGAGACAGTGATGTATGCCAGGGGACCCTTGGGACTGTGATATCCCGCGATGCTGTATTTGAACCCCCACATGGGAATGGTGAGGAGAGCGTAAAAGAGACAACTACAGAGAAAGTGAAATGAGGAGGTGGAAAGAGAACAGTAGAGACAGGGGAGAGCGCTGGTATGGACATGCGAGGGGAGGGAGAGTGAATTTCTGTTTTTATGTATATGCATCTCATTATGTGTGAGTTTGTGTGAGTGTGTTGGAGTGTGGCGACCGAGAGAATGTGAGCCAGCGGAAGGAGCGCATACGAGAGAAAGGTTCTGATAGCCTCTGCTATAGACCAAAGAAGACCTGAGAGAGATGGAATAAATGGGAGATGGGGGAGACTACGTAGAGAGAGAGAGACTCCAAATCCCAGGTGTACGCGGTTCGGCAACAGAGCCCGCTGCCATGGCAACGCAGCTCTGCCGCAATCCCAAAGTCCCCATGCTGAGAGGCAACACAGAGATGGGAAAGAGAAGGCAACAACAAGGAACACATTCCATCACAGAGTAGGTAGAGAAAGAAGGGAGAAAGAGGGAGGGGAGGGCAGAAGGAGAGCCTGGTCGAGAGAGTTGGGAGAAATGGGAACCAGAGGTATGAGGAACGAGGGGATATGATAAGATGCAAGGAGGTTGGAGACAATTGCAGAGCCCTCTCCCTCTTTCTCTCTGTCTCTCCCTCTGTCTCTCTGTCTCTCACACACACACACACACACACTGACACACATACATACAGTATATATTATTTATTTATTTACTAGACTAGAGTCAGTAATGATGGAAGTTGGAGATCCATGCCCCACCCGGCTATGCAATACCCGTTGCTGTTCCACCCATCTGTCTGTGTCCCTTTTATGCCCATATATGGAAATTTCTGTATCGTCTCTCTGTGTCCTTTATTCCTATATATGGAGTTCTGTGTCAGGCATGCCCAAATATGGACTGTTGTGATGTCAGAACAGGCCAGCCATATATGGAGCATGGACAGGGCCCGAGCAGAGGCCTTTTGTGGTGGTTCTGGACAACCATAAGTCCGACCGACTCGACACCGGGCACTGCATTCCCTGTGGGGGTGTGGAACACGTGTGTCAAAGTTGTGAAGTCGGTGGGGGGAACGGTTCTCGAGTTACGTGCATTACAGCCGTGTAGAGACATGGTGCATTTATAGATAGATAGATTGTAACAGAAAAATAGGCCTGACAATTCAGTTATGATGCGATTAAGGCAGTTGGCAAATATACATGTAGAGGGCCAGATGTCACTGATGTAAAGTGCAATCCTGCCTTTCTTTTGAAAAACAGGCCCGTTAAAGGTCCAATTAAATAAATAACAACAGCGACGAGGGAAAAGACTGCAGAGGGAGCAGCGGTTTGAAACCAGATAGATGGCTCACACCAATCCCACCCACATTGTGCTCTCTGCAAATATAAGTCATCTTAATGTAGAGATGTTGTTTGGAGAGGGACTACATATTGGCCCCACAGTCTTGAACCCTCCCATTGAATACTAATCTCCCCTTCACTCTGTCAGCTCCACCTCGTTCTCCCATCACTCCCTCCAGCTTGTGAACGGGACCTGGCTCAAAACTCACGTTAGGTTCCAAAAGTATGTCCAATACTTCTTGATTTGAGCTATTTCAGAGGAGGACAATCAATATTGTTGTTGGCGGAGGGTGATTGTAATTTATCAGTGAGTGTTCGGACCTCCAACCTCAAAGTTCTGCTTGAGCTGCAGGGCTCAGAATGGAAGTGTGCTAAAGGGTACAATACGGAGCCTCCCCTTCCCTTAAACCACTTCCTCCTTCCATCAAATTTCTGATCTCTTGTCTGGCTTTCTTTCTCTTTACATTTCTTCCGTTAGCTAGATAAACTTTGCTGTTCTTCGGGTTTGGTCAGAATTGTGCTTTAAGACCATGTACTTGATTCTATGTTTCATTGAGTAAAGTTTCATTTATAAAACTGTTGAAAGGTCCTTTGATGGTCATACTGAATGTAAAATTTATCTTGTGCAACGACTTTAATATTATGTCTCAGGTTTGAGCTTTGAGGGGTAATTTGTGACAGCAAGTCACCCACTATGGGCTTAATAACCATGGCCATGACTTTGTCTGACTCTGTGTCAGTCACACTCCTCTCTTTGCCACCTGCTCTTTGGTCACGTCAGGTCCCCCAGGATGCAGTGACCACTCATTCACTGACTCATAGCAGGGATCAACTGCACCATAGTGATGCTTCAGTTTCCCTTCTCCAGTGGTTGGACATTCATCACAGGCTGTGTGTATATTAACCCTCCCTTGGTTCCTGCCCCCGTTTGTTGACTTCTTCTCTTCCTTCACTGTATATGACACAAGATCACTCTCTCTCACTCTCTCTCACACAGACACACACACACACACACACACACACACACACACACACACACACACACGTGCACACTCTAAATATCTAACAGCCCCCCCACAAACCTTTGCCCCCTCCCAAAAACCCATTCAGTCAACTTTTCACCCCCCTCAGTTCGGACGCACACAGCTGCAAATGCTGAAATTAAAGCGAGACGTTGACGCATATATTAGCATTCATTAGCCGCTTCCCCCTGCCCACTTAACATGCAAATCTCCCAGCCCCGTCGCCTCGCACCTTCTGCCACACATTCATTTGCTGAATTATAATTAGACTAATCTTGCATAATTAATAAGAAGTCGAGGACCCTCTGTTTTTCCCCCCCCCCTCTCCTCTATTGTGGTTGCAAAAGTTTAATATCGATGTTGTTTGTTTTTGTTTTGGTAATGTAATACACCCACACACCTCCCGCATGCACACGAACAAGATGAGGAGAACATGAGGTGAGCTACATGTCATCGGGAAACTGCAGACAAGTGCCTGCTTTCAAAGAACTCCTTAAACCACAGCATGTTCCTATATTTGTATCTGTGCCTCATACATACATTTGCTGTTGTATGCCATAATAAAACACACACAGAGCTACAGTATGCATCTGTTTAATTTGAAAACTGGCCAACGTAGTACAAATAAAGCTAATTGGGAAGCACTATTATTTGACTTAGAAATGTTCATATACGTATTATAGCATTCAGAATAAGTCCAGTAAAGGGTTGACGTAAGCATGAACAGCTTTAATCGTAAACTTTAAATGACCAATGATGCTTGGAATTTAAAACATAATATCTTGTTATCTGAAGCATTATCAGTAATGTAAATCAACCTATACAATCAGCGCAACGGACGACTTCTACCCTCCACAGAGACACTTACAAGGAAACACAAACAAAAGGTAAGCCCGAGTCTTAAACCTTAGGATCGATTTCCACAGAGGCACGACAGGGAGTCTGTTTTTTCTGTTCTGCATCTCTGTCAGGGCCTCCACATCCCCTTTGTCTACATCTGCTTCAGTTCTCAAGGCTAAATGCAGGCCACGCAGCATGAGGGAATCCCAATAGTGACAACTTGCTTAACTAAAACCAGTAAAGGAAAATAATAAAGAAAGACACCAACAACATTGACGCGGTTGTGTAATTGTTGCACGTCTCAGTATTGAGCCTCGGTTTCACAGCGTTCAGTGCTTTGAAGCATCTGTTACAGATAAGTGCTACACACTATGCTTTACATATGGCCTTAATCACATAGCGAGCACCTAAGCAGTAAAGGAGCTCTAACAAAATGTTCATAGGCATTCATCAACACTAATCACTGTTGACATAAACTGCCTTTTCACATAGGCATAAAACACATCGCCCTCTGTGCTCAGACTAAATGGGGGGGGGTGGTTATTAGCAGCGATGGATCTCGAAGCCATGATAGAAGGCTGACAAAAAATGTATCACAGATTATACGGTATTCAGCAGCACGACTACTATTTGGATTGGTCTCCATGTCTGGCGCTTGTCCTCCAGTTGTGGGTCAACTGCACAGATGACACATTTATGTCCAAATATAAACTTTGGAATTTGGAGCAAAAATGTTAAGGAAAACAATGGAGGATAGATTGACAGAATTTTAAGTTTGGCAAAAAAGTAGGGGTCTGTTCTCTATCGAAGACACAGAGAGGTAGCAAGAAAAGAGTAATGGAGTGACAGAATAGATCTGGCTGTCCCCCATCATAGACCAGTCACTGATCTTCAGCTGACAGACATGGGGGACGTTAGAACTTAGAAGCATGGAGAAACAGAGAGAGAGAGAGAGAGAGAGAGAGAGAGAGAGAGAGAGAGAGAAAGAGAATGTTGACGTCCTGTATTCAGGGCCATCACTCATCAGCCATCCTCTCCATCACGCCCCTGCCCCCCCACACCCCCACCCTGAAAAAACAAAACAGTGTCCTGACATGGTGGGGGAGAGGGTTAAGGGAGGAAAATTAGGAAACCAGATGTGAGACATTAAAACATACTGACATGCTGAGGGCCTTCCTCTGCCACACTCACACACTGAGAACACTAACTCACGCACAGACAGTAATACATGCACACATACGCGCACATGCCATGCATGCACATGTGGCACACACATATGCATATTCACACAAAAACACAAACCCACACATTGTGACATTGCCTCACATGTTTACACGGACAGAAACATACACAAAATGTAAGCAGATACGAAAGCATGAAAGTGTAAATGAATATGGTACACACATAATGCTTCGTGAACAAATCTCTGTGCATGGAAGTCCTGTGCATAAACAGTATTCCAATGGGTTTGTTTTAGGTTTAATGTTTTGTGTAAACCTCTTGGCTCTTGGCTATAGACTGAGATTTGGATAAGCCAGTGTTGACCTAAGAATGTTTCACGGCAAAGCA
>NC_139710.1:10939128-10951628 GCF_964188405.1 Protomyctophum parallelum
TTGCAGGCTCTCCCAATGAAAACAAGCCAGGCCTGTTTCAAGTGTCAGGGTTCAAGCCACAACACCCAACTCTGCAGAGCAAAGGTGACCAAACACAAACTGGGTATCTAACCTGCCACTCATGATACACTTCCCGTGCCTGGCTGGTTCCCGGGGCCTCCCCGGTTCACGGGAGAGCGCGTCACGAAAGGCCTGCATGCCCCACGAAAGGTCCTCAAACTCATTTCTCACAAGTCTGACTTCGAGCGGAGCTCTCACTATTTCAAGCAATACCTGTCAATGTACTTGATATTCTAGACATTGCGGTGTCTCTCCCTGTCTGTCTGGGTGTCATTCTCCCCAAGTTGTATCGCCCCCTGGGAGGAGCACAGCCCCACCCCCCATCCCCCAGTCCTGTACCAGCTGCTCAGTGGTCGAGCCTGTGTGCCGCTCCGCTGTGTAAGGCTGTGTGCACTGGAGCCTCAGCGCCCTGTCGCCACGCTGCCTGGCCTGCTGCCTGAGGGTCTCCCTGACAGGGGGTCTGGAGGGACTGTCCACTACCAGCCCACCAGGGAGATACCTGTGACAGAGGATTGAAGGGAACCGCGTGTGCCGTGTGTGTATATGTGTGTCCCGTGTGCATGTATCCTGCAAGGATGAGAGACAGGGAATTTATGTATATGTATGTATATAGATGTACAGTATGTGCAATGTGTATTCACGTAGGCGTGATCTGCTATCACACCATGACCCACTGTGGCCCAGTCAGAAAGTACGTCTCTTACTTATTTCCCCTGAGCATTTGGAAAGGCAAAGGCCTACACACACTAAAAGCCTGTGGTTACATTTGTACACAGGATTTTACAGTGTACCTGATCCAGAGTATACAATATTGTGGATTGAAGTGCTGTACGTGGCTTTGTGGGCTGGAAAACGAGGCCCAGGCGTAGTGGGATCAGCTTGTATATGGATGGTTTATAACGGCATTGATCTGTGTAATTCAGACAGAAACCCCATCACTGCTCTGCCCCCATAGGATTCATCCTCCCCCTGACTAATCTTCAAAAGAGCAGTCTTCGAATTAACCAGCATGATGAAAAGCGTTAATGGTGGCAAGAGAACACCATGCCCAATATCAACAAGGCACAGGGGGCAAGGAGTTCAACTCAGCAGCTGAATGAGAGTCAGATATTGGGATTATGAGAAACAAGCTCCCAAACTGACACTGTTGTCTCATACATAAAACTCTCATGTGCATATGATGACATAACAGGGCTTCTTGGCAGCAATATTGCAACATTCATCTGGGAAAGGGAAGGAATTCGACCCCTCGCACAGTCCAAAGAAATGTTGCCGTCCTTATTCTTTAGACGATAGTTTAATGTTGTTTTCCCAAAGCCTTTGCAAGTTTTCCTGTGGGGGGTGGGGGTTGGAGACACAGGAGAGTGGTGGTTCCCCACCATTAGAATTACAAGGAGGAGTTATCTGGCTCACCACAGGGATCGGGGGATAAGTCAACATAACTCTACAAGCACAGTGCTCAACATGGGCAGGGCCCAGATGTTAGAGGAATACAAATGCACAATGCAAACACATAGACTGCTATGTGAACTTTCAATGAATTCAAGGGCTGACAAAGGTTGACAAAGGCTGATACACTTTAGATGAGAGCTTATCATCCTTTTAATTTCAAGGATCCCCAGTTTGATATGAATTAGGCCACGTACGGACTCATATTTGATACAAAGTTCATCTCTGTGGACCCCAATGTACACAGAGAAATCCTGTGTTCATTTAACTCATTTGCTTCCTAAATATCAATCATTTAGCTGGGGACCCCCTGGAATCCACTCAAGGACCCCTGGGCGTCCCCGGACTCAATGTTGAGAACCAGAGCTGTAGATAACAAACTGTGACATATAGGCATGATACATGATAGTGGCTGAAACCTGCATTCGGATACAAATTTAACAAATGATACCTGAATGGTTTATTGTCAAATGGTCCAGACAGTGTAAATCTGTAAAGACCCATAAAGATGGTTGCAGTTTTACTGCACCAGTGGGAAGACAGTGATGCGTGATGTGATGTCACTCACTGTGAACTAAGAGTGTGTGTGTGTGTGTGTGTGTGTGTGTGTGCGTGTGCGTGTGCGTGTGCGTGTGCGTGTGCGTGTGCGTGTGCGTGCGTGTGCGCGCGTGCGTGTGTGTGTGTGTGTGTGTGTGTGTGCGTACATCCGTACGTGCGTGTGCTCGCATCCGTGTAACAATAAGTGTACTGTATTGTTGTTACACTGTACAATTTATTTAATGGGAACAACATACTTGGCCTTATGGATATAGAATTAACATAACCATAATCACTATTGAAATGAGGGCTTTAGTGAATAAACAGATAAATTATCTTACTAGAGATTGATTGAGATTCAAAAATAGCTCTCTATCGCTACGATGACAAGATAAAAACAGACCTATGATACTTGTGCATAACTAGAAGCAAGACTATACAGATCAATATTGCCCACAACCTAAGATTAAGAGCAATGGATTCCTCTTAGAACCGAGTATCTGAAGTCAGGCCATCGCCTGAGAGCACTAATCATTGTTCAAACAGTAGGGTTTACCATCAACCCCACCACTAAAATTAGCCTTGTAGGTCATACTGTATAAACACTGGTAAAATCGCTGGTGTATTCAAGACACACACACACACACACACACAGATTTTGCGCACGTGTGTGTGTGTGTGTGTGTGTGTGTGTGTGTGTGTGTGTGTGTGTGTGTGTGTGTGTGTGTGTGCGTGCGTGCGTGCGTGCGTGCGTGTGCTGTCCTATATATACAGTATATACATATATGTATATGTATACCTGAATCATCAAAAAGGAAAGCTTATGTATGTATGTTTGTGAGACTTGACTTGAATGTGTGTGTGTGTGTGTGTGTGTGTGTGGGGGGGGGGGGGGGGTAGCCATATTGATGACATTGGAAAATTCTCATTGATTATTCCTCTTTTCTCTGAGCACCGGCTTGTTAAGAAAGACCCCTCTTAGAAACACGATCAATTAGTGAGATAGTGCTTGCCATTGATCTGTACCCCCCCTTCCTTCCCTGTAAGGTTCCTGCAGCCTCACCACGGATCCCTCCCACCTCTCCTTATGACCAACTATTGATCTCAGCTTTCTAGCCAAATATAAAAGCACTGAGAACTGGCTCCAACGCACCACATCTGCCCTTCCTACAGAAACTAATACTAATACTGACATCTGCCTGTCTCCATTGTAAAGTCACTTGTAAATACAGAGGCCAGCTTAGGCCAGGACTCATATAGTTTCTTATAGGTCGGAGGTCAGCGTGGTAATAATACCACCATTAACAGACCTATCAGTGTGGATATTGAGGAAAACTCTTCAGGATAGACTAGAGCTCGTCTTTCCAGTACTAAGACAGAGTATCAGAAATAACAAAATCACACCTGTGTGAAGTGAGGGGCGCTCTTATCATCGACACATATGACATAAATTCTCCATTCATTGTCAATGGCATTTAATGTTTATGTTAGGACAAAGATCTACACTATAGCTGATTATAGGAGGGGCTAGCACCCGTCAAATAATCACACTTGTGTGAAGTGAGGGGCACCCTTATCATCATACATCACATTCCGTGCTCAGCCATCATCACAAAAGTCATTCCGGCCAATAACTTTTGGCATCTTCACTTTTCTGCCCTCACTTTTATCTTCAATATGTACTTTGCTCAGCCAATCAAAACATCGCTGGGGTGATCAGCCAAGTCAATGTCCTATGCCCGGAAAGCTGGGCATAGGACCACTCAAAAATATCAGCATCACTTTAAAAATCACACCTGTGTTAAGTGAGGGGCGCTCTTATCATTGTACATCATCATTTCATTGTCAATGTGTAGAACAGAACTTGCCAATTTGCTCGTCTACATATGACGTAAATTCTCCATTCATTGTGAATGGGAATTTAATGTTTAAAATTGACACTATAGTTGAATATAGGAGAGGCTTGCACCCCTCAAATATTACACTTGTGTGAAGTGAGGGGAGCCCACATTATTTATATCAGCCACATGACGTGTTATGTCATACTTTAGTGCCCTAAATAAACATTAAAGTCCATAGACTGACTTGGCTGGCAAACGATTTATGTCATAAGTGCTCTAAACAAACATTGTAATATCCTTAAAGTCCATAGACAGCATTGGAGGGGCTAGTGCCCCTCAAAAAGGTTACCCGATTTGCCAGGCAGTCACATATGTTATTAATAGAACAGGTACAAGTGATGACCTATATTGTAAGTGTTCATTTTGTGCCATTTGCACACTCTTTGGAGTTAAATTAACACCAAGGATTTTTACTGTATAATATTATCTAACAAAACTGCCATAATGTATTGAAATACTCTTCCACGAGCAGGAAACACTTGTAAGGATAGCTAGTGAGGATTTATGATGACAAGCACAACAGAGCAAATAAATCAATGAATCAATCTATCGCTCAATCAACCAACCAATCAGTGAGCTAGCCAGTCCATTCATCAAAGATAAGTGATGTCCTCCAAAGAAGGAAGTCCGACCAGAAAAAAGAAGGAAAAAAAAAGAGCAACTGCAAAACAAGACAACAACACTGGAGCCAATGGGATGTTAGGCAGGGTGAACCCAACCCACAGCAACACATGGGCAACTTAAAAAGTCATCTCTCTGTCAACGATCGCCCTTGCTTCCCTTCAATCCCCCCACCCCTTCCCAACGGATCAGCTGTGATCTCCTCTCTCCCCTTTCACTCAAATCAGGATTAGGGAGAAGGGGGGAGCGTAGCAGAAGGAGAAGGAGGGGTGGGGGGGGGGGGGGGGGAGTATAGGGGGGGGGGGGTGAAAACCGAAACAATATGGAAAGGAGATTAGAAAAGAGGGGGTTTGGGCCGTTTGGGGAATTGCAAACTCCCATGTGCTTGGGTAGGTGTCCTAATGACACTGCCTAATTATTGCAAAATTAGACAGGCTAAGAGAGAGGGAGGGGGGAGAGGGGAGGGAGGGCATTGGAGGAGAGGTTGGCAACATGAAGGAGAGGGGATAGAGAGGAGGAAGAAGGAAATAGGGGGTAAGAAAAGTAATGCTTAATTTATGTCATCGTACAGCGGTGTCGTGCACCGGAAATAGCAGATCCACAATCTCGAAAGGTTGACACGTTGTGATCTTGTAAATAGCCAATCCCTTTTGGCATGCGACACATAGTACAATGAAGTATAAATCCCACCTGTATAACCTGTATAGGTGAACTAAAAATACAGCTTAGGGAAGAGAATGAGAGAGAAAATGAAGAGAGGGAGGAAGAAAAGGAATAGAAAGTGATGTCTGGGAAGTAGGAGCGGGTGGGCCCCAATGCACTGCATGTTAATTGGAGAACAGGTGTTGGGGCTGGGAGCAGGAGGCTGATTACTGCAGCCACAGAAACAGACTGTCTCCTCCAGACACGCACGCACGCACGCATACGCATGCGCATGCGCATGCACGCACACACACACACACACACACACACACACACACACACACACACACACACACACACACACACACACACACACACACACACACATGAATAATTTAGGATCCAAGTACTGACTGGGGGAAAAGGTCAGTTCAGGGGTCACAGAGACACATAGACAATCTCACATATACTATACATAAATAAACATAGGTGGAACCCCCACATACACAGGCATGAAACATGCATGAAAGTATACAGAAATTCAAAGATGTTCAATCCTTGCAACATTTTTGCTCCGGGAAATACACTGTGTATACATGCACGGAAACAACAAGTAAAATGCACATTGGTGGCACGAAAGGACACAGCGCAACAAAATTCCTCTCGGCTTATCACAAATTAGCTGGCTGCTAAAAAGGCTCGCTCCCTAAGGGAGGACTCCATGGGCCCTGGCAGGAGGGAGAAGCCTCCACTGGGGAGGGATATGCCCAGCGTGATTAGTGAGTACAGTAGGTCAATGATTCCATTTAGATCAATCCTTCCAGCCACAACATCAGCCCGCATCAGCCAGTCACACAAGGATAAATAGATCTCCCCCTGTCCTGTCCTCAGTAGCCTCGGTGCACCAGTACTCATGAAGTTATGTCAAGGATGTTATAGAAGTAGACGCAGGGTGATGGTCGGTGGGGATGGGGGGGGGGTTTGATGGACATTGGGAAAGTAATGTGCTAAATGAGAAAAGCAGCTGTTCCAAAGGCATTCTGGGAAAATCCAAAAGACAACAGTCCCCGATTTTTCCGTTATATGAAAACTATCTTCGGCAGAGATCCTCTGAGACACACTGTCAACAGCCAGCCAGCTTGAACCGAACAGAACGAGAACGGAAGAGAGAGAGAAAGAGAAATAGAGGGAGGGAGAGACAAAAAGAGAGAACGAGAATCATAGAGACAAGAAATACTGAAAAGAGAATGGATTCCATTTGAAAACGAGAGTTTTCTGGACAGACACCTGGAACAAGGGAAGGTGGAGGGGGGAGAGGGGAGGGAGAGAGGTGAAGCAGGAAAGAGGAAACGAGGAAGAGTGAGGGAAAAGTAAAAAGTGATGAACAGATGACATCATAGAAAAAGTATTTTACACAAGGTCTGTGTGAACATTCATCACGCGGTTAATGCCGGACAGACCACTGTGAGATCTCCAAATCCCAGGGACGTGGAGGCCCTCACACACGCCGATTACGGCCACGGTCACCCTCTCTAAAAGCCTGATAACTGACTGTCAGGAGGAACATTTACTACACATGTGAGCCCTCACACAGTATGCCAGACCCTCCACATGCTCCTATACTCTCAGAATATCTATGTTTTTTGTTTTTTTTAAGATGGTCGATAAGTGACCGAAATTGAAAGATGGCAAACAGAGAGAGATGGCAGAGATAACAATGTAACGGTGTAACTGAAACCAGACTTGTACTGAATTGTAGCACTGATGCATTGATACTCTGTTGTAGGAATGTTGACTGATGAGGACCCTATGCATTAATGTTTACGTGAAACAGACATAGGCACAAACAGAGATGCATGCATGAGCACGCACGCACACACACGCACGCACGCACGCACGCACGCACGCACACACACACACACACACACACACACACACACACACACACACACACACACACACACACACACACACACACACACACACACACAGAAGAAGTTCTGGGTCTCTACCTTCACACTAAACCATAATCTCTCTCTCTCTCTGCGCTCTCTCACTCACTCACTCACTCACTCACTCACTCACTCACTCACTCACTCACCCCTTCTCTCACCCTTATAGTATGTTTACGGAAATAAGGAAATGTGTGGAAGCCCATGTATGCAGGCTGTGTGTTGTTTTTATGAAGGTGTTTATAGGTGAGTGGGTACAGGCATTGTATTTTTGTGCTTACCTGTCAATGATGACCGGGTCAGAGGGCGTCTCATTGCGGTTTCCACAACTTTTCTTCTCACAACAGCGGCTATGATCGTGCAATTAAACAGAGAGAAAACAAGACAAGTCAGTGAATTAACCAAAATAAAGAAACACCAATCATTTGTCTAGCCCATGTCGCACACACGCACACACTCACACACACACACACACACACACACACACACACACACACACACACACACACACACACACACACACACACACACACACACACACACACACACACACACACACACACACACACACACACACGCACACACGCACACACACACACACACACACACAGGCCCAGACTGCTTTTCTGCCGTCGGCGGAGATCCAGGAGCCACACAAAGGAGGCAGGAGAGGGGAGGGGAGGAATAGACAAAAGAATAAAAGAAAGAGGGAGAAAAGGTACAACAACACACCCTACAAACAGTGAGAGACCATTCACAAGTGAAAAGCCAGCCAGGCAATCTGTCACATTGATTTCAGAATCAAACTCAACCCCCACTCTGCCCCACTGCGTACACGCGCTCTCTCACACACACACACACACACACACACACACACACACACACACACACACACACACACACACACACACACACACACACACACACACACACACACACACACACACCGTCTCTCAACATCCTACAATTCGTCAGCAGTCCTGTCCGAGGATCCTGCTGGCCAACCAGCCGCCCCCCCCCACCCCCTCCCAAGTCCCCTGCATAACAAAAGTGCCCCCACCCCTAACCATCTGCCACCCCTACACCTCGCCTCACCCCTCTCGTGTCCCAGCTTGGCCCTGCCCTGCCCCCCTACGCCCCCCTGTCAGACGGCCTCACTCCCCAGCTGTGACGCTTGCCCTCTGCCTTCTCGGCTCTGTTATTAGCCAGCTGTGAGTCACATTCGGGCATCTGCTGGCCACACAATGGCAAAGCCTACTCGGTCTTAGCCCCTCTTCCCAGGCACCAGCCCCCTGTCCTTTCCCCTGCTGGCGTCAAAAAGCTTGGGTCACTGCCCCACTTCCAGTCCACTCTCTCTGTCCACCCACGCTTTTAGCCACTTTCAACCTGGTGTCTCTACTTTTGGGCATGTCTATAGGTGAGCAAGTATAGTATATATATATATATATATATATATATATATATACCATATACGTATATTATACGTATATACTATACTTGCTCATATATATGTGTATGTATATACAGTGGCATATTTGGAAACATGACGAGTAAACCAAATTATGGACTGAATCAGTTAACAAGCTACTTATTTCTTTCTTCCAAACGCACGAATAAAAGGCTGTATAAAGATTGGAGTTGTACCACTGCTTTTATCACAAGCAAAATCTCGAGAAAGCTCCTCCACACGGTTAAGCATGGACTGCTGGGGGTGCTTGTAGGGGAGAGGAAGTGCAGTGCTCCCCTAATGTGTGTCTGATACTGACAGTCACAGGAGGTCTGACACCAAAGCTCCAGGCCTGAGTGGAGCTCCAGGAAGAAACAGGAGCTGGCCAGGGACATGTTGTGTTACAGCAGAAAGCAGCAGGGCTCTACCACTGTAGCAACCACGATGATAGGCAGGCGAGACGTACAGTCCAAACCCACTTTGTTGTTTAGAACAGTAGGACTCGGAGCATTGCCCAAAAACCACATGTCAGACGCATTGAGAAAAGCCAGAGTGATGGAGAGTAATGGATACTTGGATTGTGTGTGTGTGTGTGTGTGTGTGTGTGTGTGTGTGTGTGTGTGTGTGTGTGTGTGTGTGTGTGTGGGAGAGAGAGAGAGAGAGAGAGAGAGAGAGAGAGTGAGTGTGTGTGTGTGTGTGTGTGTGTGTGTGTGTGTGTGTGTGTGTGTGTGTGTGTGTGTGTGTGTGTGTGTGTGTGTGTGTGTGTGTGTGTGTGTGTGTGTGTGTGTGTGTGTGTGTGTGTGTGTGTGTGTGTGTGTGTGTGTGTGTGTGTGCATGCGTGCATGTGTGTAAAGGTGACTCACCTGCACATGACCTCATGTGTGAGCAGAACTCTGCACATTTCTGGATTCTTGTTCTGTCCCTCATACGCTATGGGCTGAGAAAGGAGGAGAAATTAGAAATGGGAGCGATTAAATTACATGTACAATCAATCAAATTCTGGTTAAGTACATATACATGTAGTTCAGATGCCCTCATGAAGACTAACATAGGAACTAACCTGTTTAGTGACAGAGTCAATAAGTCGTGCATAAAGATCCTGTTCCGTGCGAACCCCTGCACAAAGACATAGGAATGAAATCATATGGTTAGTGCCAGGTTGTTATGATGATCAAAAGGTCCAACTTCAATTATACATGGAAAATATGTTAGTAAGCTGAACAAAACATAATATTATCAAAACATAATACTTTAATAACCTACCAGAAATGGAATAAACATTAAAGAATGACCAAACTATCTATAATGAGCCCGATCTCACCCAAACGCGCTGAAATATCAAGGATTGGCAATTCCGTACATACACGCCTAGAAAACAGAAAGATCCATACAATATTGCACCACTACAGTTTTGACTGCTACGGAGGCGTGGCTTTCACTAGTATTGTATGTACGGAATTGCCAATCCGTGCTGTTTCACCGTGTTTGGGTGAGTTCGGGTTTGACATTATTTACGATTGGGTTACTACCGAACTGCACAACGTTCGACACAGCACGTTCTCGTGGCTCAAGTTCGGTAGAGACGGCGCCTCTCCGTCACAGTTCATAGGGAGGATTTCAGTGTAATATGTACGGATTTGGGGGGTTTCTAGGCGTGTATGTACGGAAATGCCAATCCATGCTATTTCTCGGTGTTTGGGTGAGACCGGATTGCTATAATAAGACTACAATGAGACATGACCAGCAATGAATTATTGTGCATCTATCTATTTATAATTTGTTTCTTTCATATAGGCTACAATAAAGCACAATAATAAGAATAACAATCACAATAACAATCACAGTAAAGTCCCAAAAAAAAGATGGGAAAAGGAAGGAGGATGATTTCTCACAAAAGCACTGGACCCTGTCAACCCAAACACTGGGGGATAAAACTGGTATGCAGTTCAGATTTTGATTTTTAAGTGTTTCTGGGGGAATATAAAGTCATTTGATGTCTGAATGATTATTATTAGTCATGCTCTGGCTCAAAGCCAAAATGTAGAATCTACAGTAATTCTCATAAAACTGTCAAACTGTCCTTTCACTGTGGCTGTCTTCCTGTGCTTAACTCCACAGACCCTGTCTGCCAGGGGACTACAGTTACACCCCAGCAATGTCACTTGTTCAGCACATAATCTGAAGGGAAACATTCGGTAGTGACACCTGTACTATGAAATGAGTCAAACTCAGAGGCTTTATTTCTCCTGTGTTTAACAATTTCCTCATCCTGGGCTGAAATTCACACATGCAGAGAGGCATATTACGAATCGCTTCCTAAAGTACAAGATGCTTTTATTAGTACTTTTTATGGTGTAGAAAGCAGTGTTTTTTTTTAAATGTGTTCCTCTCATCAAAGTCTCGATCAAGATGCCTTTGATATGGCTTGAGGGAAAGGGGGTGAGATGAGCGGGTACAGAAGAAATGCTGTGCTGTTCACACGTATGTACATTTGTGTGTGTGCGCGTGCGGGTGGGTGTGTGTGTGTGTGTGTGTGTGTGTGTGTGTGTGTGTGTGTGTGTGTGTGTGTGTGTGTGTGTGTGTTTGTGTGTGTGTGTGCGTTCATTCTTTCGTGCATGTGTGAGTGCCTGCATGCGTGTTGAGGGGGTTTGAGGGGGTTGCTGTGGAACACGTCTTTTATCTTCTCTCCCATGGGTGCCACAGCGATGGCAGAGTAGGGGCAGCAGTGGCTCATGGGAACCAAACCTCTCTCTGTATTTCCTATGTGATGTTGAAACACCACGGGGGGGCACAAAATGTACCTAATTTCCCTACATAATATGTGCCCGGAAGTGGCTTCTTTCATATAGTGCAGATTCAATGATCAAATGATGAGTGAATGATACACTATAATTTACAAGCATCCTAGAGCGGTGTAAAAGAGCTAGGGTACCTGTCCCTGCGAGGTGAAAGGAGAGAGTGGTGCGTGCACATAAGTAAGAATGTTTTCCAATTGCCAGTGATACAAACATTAAACTCTAGAAAGTGCACAGATGCACATTCAACTTTTTTTTCCTTTTTTTTTCAAGGACCCGCAGTTCGATATGCATTAAGCCACAGGCCACCTCCGCGACTAAGATTATTTTTATTTTATCTCCGAGACCCCAATTTACACTGTCAAATCCTCAGTATTTATTTAACTCAGAGAGTGTACAAATGTATACAGATTTGTATACTCTCTGTGCAGACCTGTAATGGTCCATTTTGTTCCTAACTGTCAATCATTTGAGGACCCCAGAGGAGGTTACATATTGTGTGGTCCCCACACAATAAGATCCATTGGTATACAATCAACAAGTACGGTCTCCTCAAAGGCCTTTGATGGTTTGGTTGTGTGTCGTTTCTTACCATTGCTGTAGAGGAGCTGTAACTTGTAGTGAGTGCCGTTGTTGGTCTTTTCACCCGTCTGCTCCTTGTACGTGAACGACAAAGACAAGAGAGATGCGGAGCATGCAGTTAAGCACCTTTGGGGTCACAGTCACATACTGCTGGGTCTCCCAAGCACAGTTAAGCATGGTCAGAGTCCCATAATCCTTCGGCTTGCCCTCCCCTTGGAGCAGCGTAGAGAACAGAGGGCCGTAGGCTAGGTTCAAAGCCCATATGGGAACTAACATAGTGTTCATGAGCCACGTGCTTAACCTTGAATTGGTTGCTCTTTTTAGAGGTTTAACTATTGTGTATATTATGAAATCCTAAAGCTCTGTGATCAAATACGGTAGTCTTCTCTGCAGCCAAGACGTTTTAAACTATATCATCTATATGCATGTGTGAATGTTTGCGTGCACGTGCTCACCCGCACCTATCTGTGTGTGTACGTTGAATGTTTTTTTGCAAGTGGAAAGTACTGTACTG
>NC_139710.1:11689128-11711628 GCF_964188405.1 Protomyctophum parallelum
CTAGAGACAGCTGCTGCTAGTGGGATCCTCCTGCTGCTTAACGACGACACTGTTTGTGTCAGACTCTTCTTATCTAAACCAACCTATCATGGATTTTTTCCAGGGATTTTTTTATTCCACAACACTTTATTTAACAGTCAATTTGTAACGTAGGCCTATAGTGTTTGTTGGACGTTACGTCACTACTTGGGTCTAAAAATAGCTACACTACAGAAAACGCTACTTGGTTAAAAGGAGCGACGCTACTGTCACGCTACTGATAAATGTAGTTAAGCTATGTAGCGTCGCTACTTGTAGCTAGCTACTGCCCAACACTGCCTATCCCTCAAAAGTAACTAGTTACAAATTTCACGCCCCTTGGTGTAACTGTGCGGACCAACTCGCTATTGTTACATTGCCATGACATCCTGCATAAATGACATTCCAAATTCAGAGCACTAATACCCCCATTAATCAATGTAGTGTTAAGGAAACAATACTTTTATTATCTGGACATCCTGTCAGATGTTTTATTTTATCATTTTCGTTCCCATAATGTGGGAGGGACTGCGTCACATGCCCATTGCTCGATCGCTGGTTTATATCCCACAGCCTGGAGGACCGATTCCAGGGAGAAATACACTTAAAAATTCATTCCTCTGGTGACGAGAAAATATTTGAATGTGAAGGGTATTTTTTTATGATGAATTCTTACCTCTAGATCCACAGTCACTGTAGCGAAAGCTATGGTAATCTCTCCATCAGAAAACTCTTTCAAGTCCTTTGTCAGCAACTGCTCCATGTCTATACCTGGTCAACACACATCCACACACATACATGGATGTGTGCACACTAATGTGTTTGTGTGCATGTGTTCAGCACATGTGCGCATGACCACACACACAGATGCATGCACATAGAACAAGAAAACTAACAACTAGATGAAACACAGAAATAATTCAGTACACCTGTAACAGTAAATTCCAAATTAAAATTATTATAACATGCCTACGGTGGATTTTTATTAAACAAACACTTTGCAAATAGAAAGAGGATAATTCAAGCTTTTTGTACAGCTGCAATGTTGGTGAGCTTGGCGTTGTTTAATACAATCAGATAGGACTTCTGTTTGGATGAATGGGCTGTCAATGGGAAATTGCATCTAGTTACCACCTTGCTGGCAATATGGACGCGGTCTGCCTATGGCCTGTTGAGAACTCGAGTTTTCACCGGCTGCCGGGCGTGGCGGCACTAATAACTTTGGGGCAGGCCCGTCTAGAGCTTGAATGGACAGGTATCAGTCAAAAAGGAGACATCGAAGAGAAAGGATGGATGAGGAAGGATCAACATATGGAATGTCAGAACAGGACGGTTCTGACTTAAATCCATATATGGAGATCTTACTACGACATCAGGGACATCACTGATGATGTCACATGATGTCACGAGACCTGGGCACCATATATGGGGGCTTTCCCCATGTATGGGGATTTTGAGTGATACACTGACTGATTGAATGACGGACAAGAAAAACTTACGATTTCATAGTAAATGCAACCTGTGGTAGCAATAATTATATTATGTTCCCTTAACGGTCAAATGCTCACCTGACAGCTGTGGCTCGTCTTGTCGTTGACGCACAGTGGCATGTCGCCGTTCCTCCAGCGAACACATTAACTCTTCCAACAGTGCTGACCGACGGCCATGTTTGATCCACAGACTCTCACTCTGAAGCCGCAAAGCCTCTAAGAATGCAAACAAAACACCAGTTAAAGATGCATGCACGCACACAGACAAATGTTAAAATGCTTTTTAAGGGTACTTTAACATATACTTTAGGAGATAGCCAGTGCAACAAATGTTAATATCTGGGGCATCAGGTTGGTAACTGGAACGTTCGCCTCAAAATACATCCGCCAAGCTGATCTCTATTACTGCACTAGCGGATGTCTTTTTGCAATGGTTTTCAATGGGAATGGAGCATTTTATTACCATTGCGTGTCTTTCTGTGTGTTGTGCACACCTTGCATTTATGCATTCTATGTGTCAGTGCATGTGTCTCCAATAGAGAAGAAATGCTTGAGACAGTTGCTGCTTCACCCCCTTTGTCCCATCGGATGAGTTGAGGCTGCACTGGCTGCACAAAACAGGTAGCCCTAGTCACGCACAACCTGCATTTATCAGCCTGCAATCAGTGTGCAGGTGTGACCCAAAGTCTGTCTGTCTGTCTGTCTGTGTGTGTGCGTGTGTGTGTGTGTGTGTGTGTACTGCGTAGGTATTTCTTCCATAGCTGCCTCATGCATATTATCATGTCCTTCAATAAGGCTCATAAACAGCTGCAGGCTTCACAGACACTGAATCAAGTAAAGTGCATTGTCCAGGACACTCTCACAAAGTGATACAAGAACAGCATAACAGCACACGCGCGCGCGCACACACAAACACACACACACACACACACACACACACACACAGTCTATCTACACAGGCCCAGGAAATGAATCCCAATGCATTTTTCCCATAGACATTTCAAAAAGTATTTAAAGACCTTTTAAGTCGTACGAAGCCAACTCGAGTCGTGACAAATCATGACAACAAACCAGTCATGATTATAGTTTATTTTGCTAGCTTTAGTTATAATAATCACATGTACTACATTATAACCATATAAAATGAAATGGGAGTTAAATGCTGCAATTTGTAAAAATGGCAAAATATGACCCCTAATGTCGCTGAAGTGGGACTCATAAAATGTCCCTGGGACTCATCTAAAAGACCATCCCTGCATCCCGGGACTCATTACATTGAAAACCTATTTACATCACTGACAAACACAATATTTTGGACCAAACGAATAATTACAAATAAGAAAAACAACACAAAAAGTGTTGTAACCTGCCGTTTTTTTCTACTTTCTAATTCTTTGTTTGGCCCAAAGCATTGTGTTTATTGTCATGATTTGTCACGACAAGAGTTGGCTTTGTCCGCAGCGTATATTTCTGAAAAGTCTATGAGGAAAATGAACGGGGATTTATTTTCCGGGTCTCTCGAAGGGGCGGGACTGCGACGCTCTATAGTGCATTAAAATCACATTTATAAAGCTTCATTATGGCCCAGGCCGTAGCGTAACGGTCTGGGCACCGGACTGGTAATCCAGTCGCAGTGTGCCGCGGGTTCGACTCCCGAGCCCGACACGGCCTTTACTGCATGTCTTCCCCCATCTCTCTCCCGTTTCCTGTCAGCCTACTGTCTGTCCCTTCAAAAATCAATAAAAGGCGTAAGCCGCAAAAAAAATATCTTAAAAAAAATAATAATAAAGCTTCATTATGATGCATAACTTGGTATAACAAAGACACTTTATAACTGACTAAGTTATGGTAGTTATAATGTGCTGTTCCACTGAGCTTATAATGCATTATGAACAGTACTTATGTTATAAACATTGTTATAAGTTGCCATATGATTATAAACATTTATAAGTGTTATAATACCTTACCACAAAAAAACCTGTGTAATGGATCCAAAGTAGTTATTATTTAGTCATATATCAATATTGATAAAACCCACAGACATACTAAATCACTTATTATTTTGTGCAAGTCATTATTACTATATGCACATTTTCCAGATCTCTCAAAAATAGCAAAAATGGCAGATCACATGTTCACAATGTGATATGAATGTGATGCATTCATTTATGAACGGAAAAAAATAAACATGAAGATACAAGGTTTCTGCCTGACAGCAACACATTCACATCTCCATGTACCCTTCTTGTGTTTCTTGCACTTCTTGTCTTTCTCTTGTCCACTGATCCTTTATAGCATCGTCCAGTTTAGTCTTTTTTTTCTCTTTCCTAATTCCTACACAGCAAAATGTGAAGTGTTTATTTAACTCAGAGAGCTTACAAATGTAATGAAATGGACACGAAAGTATAAAATAAAACTGAGGATTTTCCCGGTACAAATGGATTCTGCCCTTGCTGGATTTGTCTGTGTGTGTAGAGTGAACTTTTCTCTTGCTCAATGGTATAACATTATAAACCATAAATGACCTCAAAGTAAAGAACTCGATGTGACTCAGTTCTTTTTTTCCCCTTCCTGTGCATCCCTCTGTTTTATTCCTCTCTCTCGTTCTCTCTCTCCTGGTGAGTGTTAAGCGAGTCATGTCAAGGGATTTGTGTGTGTCCTCCTGCATCGCCCCATTAATCCCCCTGGGGGGCGCCTGCGCCTCCCTCACCTCCGAGAGTCTCCCCCAGTGCCGCTCCGATGTGCTCCGATGCCTCTTGAAGAATCTCCTTGGCGACTGCCGCCGTGGACGATGCCCCCCACTCCTCCTCCTCCTCCTCCTCCTCCAGTGCATCCCGCTGCCCATGGCGACAGACCACTCGCACAACGCTGGACGCCAAAGTGCGGTACTCAGAGCTGGGAAGGGAGTGAGTGAGGCAGGGGGAGAGAGGAGGAAGGGGTGTGTGTGAAGGGCAGATGATTGTGAGGCATCTGCATAAATACAACTCCCCCCAGGGATCATAAAGAATAGAGTCACACACACACACACACACACACACACACACACACACACACACACACACACACGCATGCATATACTGTACGCGTGCATGTCTGAAATACACACCCAAACATACTATTGCAAACACAAACATATTTTTGCATTGGCCAAAATTGCATAAGAATGCAATAAATGTGTGTTTATGTGTGTGTGTGTGTGTGTGTGTGTGTGTGTGTGTGTGTGTGTGTGTGTGTGTGTGTGTGTGTGCGTGGGCCTATTTGTCTGTAGTGGTCCTTCATACTAAAACAGTGTGAAAATGAAATAACGAAACAAATGTCAAGACAACAACATGAACTAGTCCATTATTTAGAATTTTAAATGGTATCATAAAATGAAGTGTATAAAAAACCCAAACCATAACCCACTCAGGAGTTGGAGTTGGAGTTGTGTACAAGGCATAGTTCCCGAATGACAATTTGAAGGGCATGTCCTGACATTAAACTTTTCTAACTTTTTGGTCTTTTTGTGGTTCTCAAACCATTTTGGCTTCAGTACCCCTTTTTCCCTGATACCTGAATTCAAATACCCGCTTTACCCAACAACATTTGCTTAGAGAACTGCAAGAGAAAACCATAGCCAACATATGAATCTATAAATCAATGATAAGTGATAACCTACCTTTTGAATATAACATTATATTCAAATATTGTGCAAATAAGTATTACTTTATTTTAAAGCTTCACAATGTAACTTTGACCTCTTCCACCCCGGATTTGAAACAGGTGTTTTTTTTAACACTGAGCTATAGCCTGCCGCTTGTTCAGGAGATAAATTGAATCTTGATCATCATGTCAAAATGCATGTCAGATCCTGCGTCTAACCCTGGTCCCTGACCTTTGACACAATCTAAATGTCTCAATAAGGAGAGCTGGAAGACTAAATATAACCACCCCAATTGTATAAATTGTATTGTATATTCCGGACTAACCATTTCATTACCATAATCTGATGTTATTATATCCAAGAACGATAAATCACTCATTTTGATTGCTCGGACATTCAACATTGTTATTTCTACACATCTGTCTTGACCAGATACGCTCCACAGTGTTTTGTCCCAAATGGGCTGCCATAAAAAGGCGAACTATGGGCTGCCGTAAAAGGTTCTAGTTCTAGTTGGGCTGGCCTGCTAAAGGTTAGAAGTGCCATTTTTCAGCTGTACCCAGCTGTAAGTTAGTGCTGCACATGATCTAGTAATATTGTATCGTGGTGTATCATTGTATCCTGATGTCATCGCTAGGGACACAGGCATCAGTAAGCAGGAACTGGGGATGGCAATGAAGGACCGAGAATGTCCATGATGATGTATCATGGACATTCTTAAATGGCTGTTGCTCATTCAGTGTCCCAAATGAAAAAACTTACAGCACCTGGTATTCCCAGGCGGTCTCCCATCCAAGTACTAACCAGGCCCAACACTGCTTAGCTTTCGAGATCGGACGAGATCGGGCGTGTTCAGGGTGGTATGGCCGTAAGCAACAGCAGCTGTGGCTGGTCGGTCTTTTATAGCTGACAGCGGCACCGCGCCGCGCACACAAGAAGGGAGCATTACAATGCCCTGCTGTGGCTTTTATTCTAGTTGGGCTGGCCTGCTGAAGGTTACAAGTGCCAATTTTCAGCAGTACCCAATAAGTTAGTGCTGCACATGATCTAGTAATATCGTATCATGGACATTCTTAAATGGCTGTTGCTCATTCAGTGTCCCAAATGAAAAAGCTTACAGCACCTGGTATTCCCAGGCGGTCTACCATCCAAGTACTAACCAAGCCCGACCCTGCTAAGCTTCCGAGATCGGAGATCGGGCGTGTTCAGTGTGGTATGGCCGTAAGCAACGGCAGCTGTGGCCCGTCGGTCTTTTATAGCTGACAGCGGCCTCGCACCGCACACTCATAACAGCATGCCCTGCTGTGGTGTATATTATTACTTGCGCAAGCACAGCACGCACATATTGTGGTCGGATCATAGACTGTAAAAAATATGGACAAAGCGTTCCACAGGTCTAACATGAACGTAAAATGAAGCCTGTCAGTCCTTGAATTGTAAGTCGCCATCTTTCTAGATCCGTTTGGGCCCAGCTGGCCATTGGCTGGCCCAGACAACGAGGCGGGACTTCCCCCCTTCTTCTTAGTTGTTTTTTATTTTGACTCGAGTGGGTGGGGAATCCCGATCATAGACTGTAACGGTAGCCACGCCCCTCAGAACATGCGCGACTTTATGGTCATTTTTTGACCATCATTTTCCCAAAAGAATATTATGACATTAGAAATGAGACTTTAAACTACGTAGTGACTGGAAGCAAAAAGTATTCATGACCATGTTTATTAAGGTGATACAGTCTAGGTGAAGTTGGGCCCAAATACATGGACGTCTATGGGGCTATGGGTTTTTTTGGGCCCAATGACAGCGCCACAACAGGTCATTATATGAACTTTCAGGAAATCCCGATTTCCTTGTGGCTTCACAAAATATCTGTCTGACCTGGGTCGGATGGACAAAAAGTGGTATGTCTGTATGGTATGAATACCCCTAATTGGCTGTTGATGGTGACGTAATTAAGATATGTTTCAATGTTGGGTGTGTAAAAGGTAACGTATGTATACATGTATGTCGGTAAGAATGGTGGTCCCTTATTGGCTGTTGATGGTGACGTAACTAAGGTATTCTTCAAGGTAGGTATAAGGTCAATAACGGGTCTAAAGGATTTAGTCATTTAGAACAGTTATAATAGACATTAGTTAGTTAGAGTGCATTACTAGTTTGCACTACACACATACATGCACGCACACAGACTATTTCCATATTCTCTCCAAAAGTGCAGAATGAGTAGCCATGCAAGTCACAAGCCCAAAAATGTAATAATAATAATAATTGAATAATAAGTGAAGCTTTTAACCATGTAATAAGTAACATCCGAATGCCAATGTAACAAACTCGGAAAGTTTGGAGCCAGCACTACTTGATATGGACCATGCGTGTGCTTTCTGCTTCCAAGTAAGTATCAGTGGAGGAAAGTACAATTTTGAAATATTTCCATTACTTTTACTTCTACTCCACTACGTTCTCGGATCCAAATATTGTACTTTTACTCCACTACAATTATTTGAAAACTTTAGATACTTTGTAGATTATTGATTATTATTACAAAACATACATTACCCACTTCAGCCCTACATACATTTCAGCCATTTTAAAATAGCCGATCTACAGGCTTGTGAGCTTCCACATTGATCCACATTGCAGTATTGATACTTTGACTAAAACATGCGAGTACTCCTTCCACCACTGAGTATGGATGTGTGCCGTTCTACATGAGTGTACTGTGTGTGTGTGTACCTATCCAGGACATCGTCTCTGAGCAGCGTGAGGGACAGTTTTCCAGCGTGATGGAGCTTCACCAGGTCTACATCACTATGCCACAGCAGTGAGCTCTCATGCACCCTCACGCTCTGCAGATACCTCACCGTATCCTCGGGCAACACAGCAGCGTCACGCCGATGGACGCACAGCACAGGCACGCACGTGCCACTTGAGGGCTCCTTCTGGAGAATTACACAAATATATATATATATATATATATGCATGGAATGAGTGATAGGCGATTCCGCAAACCGCAATTTGTGTCAAAACAAAAAGGGTGTTTTATTTAACACAGCAGAAAATGTAAAGCACATTTCTCTTGAATTCCTTCGCAAATTCCTTCAAAAACACAGCAATAATATATATAATATATATTACACACACACACACACACAGGAGGAGCCTCAGTCGAAATAAATCTTACTGTAATGCTAAATCTAACCTCTAATGCAAAACATTCAAGACAGGTTTGGTTTTACCTGGCTGAGGTGCAGTGCTAAGCTGAGGGTGGAGGCCACAGAGTCTACGTCCAATTCTGGTCCTCCTAAAACCGCATGTAATCTGGTACCATCTGATCCTCCTGCCTAGATCGCGCAGACGCACACGCACAGGCGCAAACACACACACACACACACACACACACACACACACACACACACACACACACACACACACACACACACACACACACACACACACATTACTCTTGTGTACACAATATGTAACAATACAAGACACCTTGAACATCTGCTAGGGCTCAGTGGTTAACAATGTCTGCTGACATCTGACATCATTAGATATACAGTATAGTGACACCGAATCCCCTTGCTTTAATCCGTCATCTTACAAAGCCCCCTGCCTGCTGTGCATTACAGTACAGTACAGTGGATCTGTATCAAGATGATATTACTGTATATTATTGGAAACGCATTGAGCCAGCATGACTGTGCTGGATGACTGCAGCATTGAGAAATCAACACCATGCATTAATAATGAAAGCTGGGTGTTGTCAAAGGTTTAAGAGTAAGACATCTATGAAAGAGAATACTGGATATACTGGGATTTTTTGCACTTGAGGCACAAACAAGGACAGAATTCACAGTGTACTTATGAAGAAAGTAAATGTAATGTGAATGGATGTATAGCCTATAAAGTGAAATAATGTCAGATTTTGTGGACAGCCTTCAAAGGAGACTTTACACTTTAAATAACAACCATCATCCTGTTCCATCCTGTCTTTCTTTGTTGTCTTATCTAGCCTAGGTAAGTCCTTAACCATTAGCCCTTTAATCAGCCATTAATCAGGAAGGAAAATGTGAATAACATGTCTATCTGTGGTCCATCTTAATGGGCTTATAGCCTGCCCTAGACCAATGCAATAGGAATGGAAATGGTGGGAGCAGGAAGAGAGGATAGAGGAAAGAATGGTGGAGAGGTAACAGGAAGGTGTGTGTATTACTGATGGAGAGAGGACTGAGGAGAAGGGAGGCTGGAGAATGAGATCTAAACTAAGCATGTTTGTTGACTGACAAATGCCTATATGTAATGAGATTTATTTGCATTATTTTGTCTATGATGATTAAATCTGACTTTCTGAGATGCTATATTGCATTTCCCAGTGGTTTTACCAACGCTTTAACGATATGTAACCTCGTCAATAAACAGTGGTAAACACAGGCTTACATTATTCACAAAAAAGACATTATTGTAAGATTTTTGTGTTTCAAAAGCCCACAACATTATTTGCGCATAAAAAGCTTCAGAGCATATACACTATACAGTATAGATGGCTACATATAAATGATAGATCAGTGGAATACATTTTTATACTCAGGGTTAAATTAACACAGAGGACTTGACTGTGCACAATCCTTTAAGTAAGAGGCCCGTATGAGTGCCTGGAATTGGATAGATGGGTGAAGGATGACATGATGATGCTGGTGTCTGGTTTCTGTCCATAGACACTCTTGTTTTTGAAAGGGTATAGACAACGATGATGATCTAAGACTGTGAGAGGCGAGGGGAGATGATAAAAGTGAAGGATGGAGGGTACATGGAGAGAGGGGACACAGACAGAAAGCACAGAGAGGGAGAAAATTCAACAGAGTGGGGGAAAACCCATACCTAAGACGAAAGGGAAGAGGGATGGAGACCACCCAATTCGACTGTTATCAATAGACAAGACCGCAGTGATCACTTAGGATCAGTACGATTGTTTTCGACGAGTATGGGCATGCTCTGCCGACTGAAAAAAACCCGACAGGATTAAGGTTGGCGAACATGCGTTAATATTAGGACCGCGCTGCGACAAGCTTGCGGTTAAGTTTAGGGGAGGGTATGAGGAGGCTTGTCGTTTTTAGTAGGCAGTAGAACAAAACGACAGGATTAAGGTTGGCGAACATGCGTTAATATTAGGACCGCACTGCGACATGCTTGCGGTTAAGTTTAGGGTTAGGGTATGAGGAGGCTTGTCATTTTCAGTAGGCTCCCAGCATGTCCAGTAGACCTGACTAGACCAATAAGATCGGTTAACGTGTCATCAACGCCAATCGCAGCCAGTAGGCTTCAGACAAGCCGACCGGCTGGATAAGATTGCCGTAATAAGTAACCTACTGGGAATCATCGGTTGATTTTCGGTCGAAACGGCTGTGGAGACAAAGCTAGTGCAAAGGGTGACGAGAGGGGCTGTGACAGAGAAACTGACATGAGAGAGATCTAGCAGGGGGGAAGTAGATGGACAAACTGATTGGGAGGGAAGGATAACGAAAGATAGGGAAGGATGACAATTTAAGAGGGAAAGAAGCTGGGGAACGAGGTAGAAGGCCTGTGCAGAGAACAGGGGGAGGAGGGAGTAAGAAACCGAGAGGGAGGGATGGAGGGAGACAAGAGGATGAGAGGGGGTTGTGCTGAAGGCTTTGAATGGTCGATACTAGATAGCCAGAGAGAGGAAGAGATGCATTAGCAGGGGAAAATGCCACTCTCACTGTGTGTTCCACTGCAGTGGGAGAATGTCTGTACCAGTGTGCACGTGTGCGTGTGTGTGTGTGTGTGTGTGTGTGTGTGTGTGTGCACATTTCTATTCCAAGGCTGTGCTCTATCTTCTTTTCATTTTCTATTTTCTATTTTTCCTAATTGTCTCTGTTCACCTGATATCTGTCCATCTACATTCTACATGCACTCCTTCACTTTTGCCTTCCCAATCTTCCCCCAGCTCTATCTCCCTCTCACAGCACTGTCAACTAATATCTCTTCACTTCACTCTCCAATCCTTCTTCAGTACTAATGTGCCGATTCTGTGTGCCTCTGATGCCAATTTACCCAGAATAATCTCTTTGGTGCAGCACATTTTGATGAACGCAGACAAGTTCTATCCTACAATCATTGTTTAACGTTTACGTATGACTATTTTGGTTGCTGAGACCACACTACAACTGTGTTTATTTAGCCGGGATGGGGCCATTTTTCTACAGCTTTCACCATAAATCTACTTCTGTAATCTTGTGTAGCGACTTTGGTACTTTGAGGGAATTTTGAGGTATCCATTTGTCCAGAACCACCGACCCATATGGGCATATATTGAGGACATCAGTGATCTATGGGCATAAAAGGGACAAGGACCGACAGACACATACTCAAGCTCTCCATATATGGGCGTAAAAGGGACACGGGCAGACAGAAGGGACACAGAGAGAAGGGTACAACCGGTCCTGCAAAGCCTGTAACACTATGACTAAAGGTCTGGGGGCGATATTTTTGAATACCAGGGCGGTGATTTGTAAAAACAAGTTTCCACATCAGCAATGAATTTCCATGGAGCAAAAATGCATGTTATTTTATCTCTCTGCTGTCAAATTTTGTGGACATTTCCTGGCGAATGCTACACCTCTCTGACCAATCAAAATGCAGCCCAAACTGTGTTTTGGTCTACAAACAGCGGTGTACCGTACAGTATTGTACACTTTAAACTAGGACAGTGCCCATTGGGGGGGGGAGGGGGGGGTGATCAGGTGTTGAGGTTGAGCATCATTGTGATGTCAGAACAGGCCAGCTCCATCCTTTATGCCCATATATGGAGTTCTTTGTCAGGCTGCAGGCATGCCCAAATATAACCTGACTCTGACTGATGGTGGCAGTATTGAGTTCACAGGCAGTGTTGGAGAACCTGTGTGTGCGCGTGCGTGCGTGCGTGCGGTCGTGTGTGCGTGCACTTGCGCATGCATGTGGGTGCATGGAGAGAGATGGAGGGAGATCTACTCCAAACTTTTCGGCTGACTATAAATATTTGAACAATGTATGTATATCTGTAATTATATCGAAATGCATTTTGACTTTTTCATTTCCGGAATTGGATATTTAATTGCAAACCATAAAAATAGCTCTGCCACCCAAAGGGAGTTCTTGAATCCTGACCACGGGTTTGGAAATCACTTGTCTACTCAGCACATTGCTCCAGATCCACGACAGAGAGTTAAGGACTAGGATGGGGCTTCAGTGTGTGAGAGTCTGAAAGAATGATAGGTCCGGTAAGCACTAAGGCCCCGGCCAATTACACATATAGATGTTCTGGATTGCAGCCACCCAAATGAACAGAGAGAGTGAGTGAAAGGGAGACAGGGAAAGGAAGGGACAGTCAGGTGGACAGAGAGACAGGCAGGCAGACAGAGAGAAATAGCCTGGGGGAGGGGACAGAGAAAGAATAACAGAGATACTGTATGTACACAGAGACGGAACAGGGCAGGGCTAGGAAAGAGTCATATTATACAGCATGATATCTTGCATGATTCATCAGTCATAATCCTTATAGTTTACAGTACAACAGTGCATTTACAAGGCATGCACACCAGATAGATAGAGCATGGATCCCTTGCTCAAGTCTTATTCCCAAGATACTGTAGTGCTGATATGATCCATATCTCACTCATAAACGTATATGGTGGTAAAGATTGTACGGGATTTTTTCCCCATTTTTTAAAAACATTTTTATAATAGCCAATTATTTTCGTCCCTTTTTCTCATTATGCCAATTAATTCCTCCCTCTCACTACTGTAAGTAAGTAAGTAAGTAAATGTTATTTATAGAGCACCTTTTGAAACAATGCTGTACAACAAGGTAAAACAATCATGTTAAAACAAGGGCATGAAACAAACAATAGAAGGTAAAACATTGAGATGCAAATAATTAAATAAGTAAAAATACACCATAAAATAAAGTGCTGACGAAATAAATACGTTTTTAACAAGTTCTTAAAACCGTCGACAGACTATGCATTATTTAGCTCAAGTGGCAGGGCATTCCACAAAGTGGGGGCAACCACTTCAAATGCACAGTCACCCTTTGTTTTGAGTCTAGTTGTTGGAATAGACAGAAGGCCTTTTTCAGAGGACCTGAGAGAACGTATGTTTGGCTTTGCATGCAGTAGTTCAGAGATGTAAAGTGGAGCCAGTCAGTGTAATGCCTTATATGTTATTAAGAGAATTTTGAAATTGATCCTGGATTTCACGGGCAACCAATGGAGTGCAGCAAGCACGGGAGTAATGTGAGATCTGCGGTGTGTGTTTGTGAGAATCCTGGCAGCTGTATTCTGTGCTAGTTGAAGTTTATGGATTGAGGAGGAGCTGAGGGTGGTGTAGAGTCCATTACAATAGTGGAGGCGGGAGGAGATGAAAGCATGGATGATTTTTTCTAGGTCTTGGGGAGTGAGAACTGGTTTGATTTTTGAGATGTTACGAAGGTGAAAGAAACAGGACTGGGTGACCTTCTTAACATGGGATTCTAGGTTCATGCAGTTGTCGAAGAGGACACCCAGATTTCTAGCGGAATCATTTATATTGGAAGCCAGAGGACCTACTGTGTGGCGTCACTACACAATACTCCCTGTCGACACGTCCCGTCCCGTCCCAGCCCGTAGCAGTACATGCAGTGACAAATATCACCCTCCCCACCTGCGGCCTATTTCACAAAACCTGGATTACCTAATCCAGGATTTAAGACAAAACCAGGTTCGTACAGCCTGGTTTATTCCGTTCCATTAAAGCCCAAGGGGCCAGCTAGGCACTCCAATGTTGAAGCGCTGGGTCCTAGTGGTAAGAGGAAGGACTGCAGGCGGACCCGTGGATTCATGACGAGGAAACCCCGTGCAGCTGGGCTTTAACATTGAGCGCTCGGTTGCACTTCCGCATTTGACCTCCAAATTTTGGAGGTCAAATGCGCAAATGCGCCCAAAAAGGCGGAAATAGACGGTCTCTCCGGGTGCTTCAAAACGCCACTGAGCAACTTCCACTGACATGAATTGCGGAGGGGGTGGAGCTTCGCGCCAGATCAGTTCTATCCTTTTAATACTCTATGCTAAAGCCTAGCGAGGCTGAGAATGGGCGGATTTATCAAGCCAGGCTCATAAAGCCTGTCTGAACATTTTCCCTCACTAGACCCATGCGGTGGAGCACAGATTTACTGATCCTTCTTCTTCGTTTGGTAACGAAGACCTTTACGAAGGGTTACCTTACCCGTTGTGAGATATTTGGGAGTGATTGGTGCAGGCAGTAAGGAGTTACAGCAGTGTTTCTGACAGACACACACACAGACACACACACACTCAGACATTGTTAGAATTATAGTATGATGATAGTATGATGATGTCCGTTGACATCCTTAATAGTTGCATTACCGCCGCTTCTATTCTATTTCTATTTATCTCAGTATCTTTACTAATCTATTCCACAGACTTACTGATACGAGGAAAGAAATACTGCTGCTGTAACAAAAGAGAGAAAATACTCTCAATAGTGGATAGACTGAATGATTAACTTCCCCAAAAATATAGTCTACATTTAACCACTACTCTTAACTTAAAACTTCATAATGAAATCGTCATAATAATATAACAGAATTCTTAATATTGTAAGCATAATGATATTGTAACGTTGTAATATTTGGCCATGACTCCCCGTTGTTTCCCCGACTGGTGAACTGTGTTGTTCATGGGTTTAATCCTGGCTTGGGGCGATGCACTTCTTGGCCGTTGGTGTGTGGAATGTTACAATCGTAATATGTTGTATAACAATGAGTAATGGTAACATTTAGTAATGTTTTCACTTTTACAAAAAAGAAATTAGATAATAATAATAATAATAAACAACTACGGAATGTAGCACCACAGCAAACCTATTCTAGGGGAACATTCACCAAAAGTAGCTGATCTACAAGCTCACAAGCTGTCATGATGAGGTTGTGCAGCCTATATATTATCATTCTATGATTTTGTATATAGGGCTTAGGTTAGTCCTTTAATGGCAATGTGTACCTATATGATGTTTTAATGCAGACTAATAAAAATAAGGCAACATAAATAAACACATAATAATTGAGTGTGGGGAAAAAATATCATTGGTTTGTGATCAGATTGACTGCTTAATGAACAGTAAAGACATCAGGATTAGGTTAAACCTCAACATATCCAGGTTAACTGGCTGAATTAATCTGGCAAGATTAACCAGCTTTCATGAAACCGGTTAATCGCTGATCCAGGATATATTAAACCAGGACATCTGTTAAATCCAGGTTTAACGTCTAATCCAAGTTTCGTGAAACAGGCCCTTGGTTTCCCTCTCCTGTCGCCTGAGCCCTGAACACAGGCCAAAATGTGATGCTCGACAAACCCCCTAGACCGACAGGTACCTCTGCAACACTTTATGCTGAGTTTTTGCTAGATTATTCTGACGGATGTTATGCTCGCACAGTATTCTGTGTTTAGGATGACAATCCTAAACACAGAATACTTGGGTACCCAAAATAAATATGAACATGATATGCTGTGGATGTACTGGAAACACACACCCTTACATTCATCTCAGTTTTGTATGCCCTTTGACTCTCATGGCATTAATGAATTGTGGAAAATTACTCCTAGTTTTTTGTTTCATTATTTTGGCTAAAAAATGTAAATTGTTGCACACGTGATGTCTGAGACCGGCAACTATGCGCCACATTCTAAAATTGAAAACAGCCGATCTACAAGCTCACAACAGGTTGTGATAGGCTGTGAACTTATAGATCTGATATTTTCTGAACATTATCAAACTTTTTCAAATGTAAAAGGAAAGGAAAGGTACTATGTTTACCCAGGGTAACTGGACTAAGCTCAAGAACTTGTTTACAGCCAGGCCCTGCTCATAGAACATTTCATGGTAGGGGTTCAATGCCTTGTCCAAGGGCACTTCAGCGGTGGTAATTTTAACGTGCCGGTCCGGGGATACGAACTAGCGGCCTTCCGATATCAAGACCGCTCCGCAAACCGTTCGGCCACCGCTGCCCCATGACATGTCGCCTATGACATGCCCAAAATTGGGATTAAATAAAGTGGTTAACCAGGGCCAGTAAGGAAATCTTGCCGTCACCTGATCTGGTACTGTACAGTGTACATTACAGGTGACAGCATGCTACTGTAGCTACAGTAAGCCTCTATTACACAAGCCTTGTGCAGTAGAAATTCATGAATTTCACTCCAATGCATTTCAAAGACAAATATGGTACTTTTGACTCCACTACAATACTAGGAATGGAAAAAGTACATGTGTATGTATTAACCACTAAAGCCCTATTTCAAATAATATATAGTGAAAATATATCTACTTGTAAGCTCAGATGTTTGTCACTGGTATTGATTGATATGTTTTTTGTATTTGTTTTGGAAAATGTCTACATTTGAATACAGCAATGCATTGATATCATAAAATGCACTTTGTAATTTGTACTTTTTAAAATATTTCTAAAAGCAAGTACTGAAATACTTAAACTCAAGTACAAATTTGACTGAGAAACCTTCACTTGTAGTAATATTTGACCAGCAGTCTATACTTTGACTCGCGAACTGGGGTTGTGTACTTTGTCCACTAGCCTTGTGGAATGTGTTGTTTAAAGACTGATAAAGTTCCCTCATCACCACATACAAAACATATTCTAATGCACAGCAGCGTTATGCAAAACATATTCTATCACACAGCTTCCTTTGTTAATCAGCAGTTTTGAGCCACTGCCACTTGAATGTTGTTATTGCTAAAGAAAATATAATATACTCCAGAGTCCAGCCAATATCCATATTGAAAACAATCAAAATAGGACATTCAACATGTATGCTTGACACCTTGAAGTATATAATTATGGATAGGACTGGAACATCTGATGATGTGTGTAATTCACATTAACTCTTCTAAAATCTACACAAGGTAAGGTAAGACGAGTTTCTTTGTATAGCACTTTTCGAACAGAATAGAAGTTAAATGCTCTTTAGAAGCCCTAAAAAGTAATTCCGAGACATAAATGAATTTAATAAATAAATAGAGAAAGGGGTTATGGCTCAATTATAGTCTGGATTTTCGGTGCTGAGGTGACCACCGGAGCTGAAATACCGAATACACCGAAAATGAATTACACTTTAGGCTTAGGTTAAAAGACCTCAAACTGCAGTTATAGTTTGTCATAAAGTTTGACAAACGGTGAAAAAGAAGGCGTTGACAAAATTATCTAGCCACCTCACACTAAAAGACTTTTTTTTAAATAGGGTACATTTATTCCTTCCTGCTATAATTTCAGTAACTGCGACCTATGTTTTCTTGTGTGGGAGTGGGATATATCTCTGTTCCCATCAATCCAGGAGCACAAGATTTTATTGTAAGTTGTCTAAAGACCTTGTACTCACTGTTTGTTCTATACTATCAAGATGCAATTGAGCAATGTATAGTTATGCAGTTACTAGTTAACCCATTAGTGGCCAACATATCACAATCGTGGCGTTACTAGACAGCACCATGGTTTAATCATTATAAGAACACTGGATAGATATATTCCTTATATCACTTGTGGCTTTACTAGACAGCGCTATGGTTTAATCATTATTTAAGAACATTGGATAAATATATTCCTTAATCACTTGTGGCTTTACTAGACAGCGCCATGGATGGTTTATCTCAACTAAGGACAATGTACTAAATACATTACATATACTTACCTCTGACAAATTGTGACAATTACTTCTTCATACTGTACACCTTTGAGTGGCCACCCTATAATCTATCCAGTGAGTCAAATAGGCCTACCCGTACAGTTTCAGGCAAATGTGTGCAAATATGACCAGATAGCAGCCTATAGCCTACGGTACTACAGAGTATCTGAAGAGAAGGTTTGCTACATATAGCCTGCATCTGTAGAGTCAGTATGCAGGCAGCAGGCTATATGTACATATTGTACATGTAGCCTACAGTATAGACTACATCCAAAACAATGAGATGTCACATGAAATAAACTTATAATATGTACTGTGGGGTGGCACTACCAATATCTCTTGTGGCCATTAGTGTGTACTTTTTGTGTACTAATATACATTGTTGTGTATAGTGCCCATGGGCGTGAAATAAATGAATAGTTGGAAAAGTCCCTTTTTTCAACTACTGTATTCAATGAAAAATAGAAGAGAGTTCTCTGTCACCCAAACATAAACCCATGCCTCATTGAATTGTTGATTACTATAGGAAACAATTCGGTCTTATACTAGCCGAAAACTGAATTTTCATGATATTTTATGTTAAATTATTATGTTCAAGATTAAATGCAAATCATATAGTGACAGTAGCCTATGTGTATGTACAGAGCAGTCAAATGCCAGGGAAGCACAGTCGCTGATTGAAGATTTAACTTGTTGATGTCACATTTCTGCCTAATCAAAATTCAGCCGCTCGCTCATTCAAATTCACAATCACAGATTCACTCTTTCAAAATGCAACAACGTTGAATGGGGCCGGTGCGGTGACATAATGTTTTTCCCACTCGTATCAATTTCTCAATCTACAGGTGCTTGGCTGGGGGACCAAAGAAACAACAGGAGAGACTATTGCTCTGCGTTTTGGTCAGCAACAGGAACGCAGCCTGTAGCGCAGCAGTAGCAGCCCGTGTACGACACGACAATGTTTAATGCATTGCCATTGCCAACAACCCCGTGTTATTAAGTAACACCGCTGGCGCTGAGCATTTGTGACTCAAAACTCACCCCTAGCGTGCTCTTGACCCTCCGCAAATAGTCTTCCATGTCGGCCTACGGATTTGGTGCCGCTGCCGATCTCGCCATGAACCAAGTTTTTCGTTTCGTTTACGCCGCGCTCTGATCTGTTGTGGGTTTTTTCCGCCTCTGCCTACCCTGCTGCGCTAGCCTCTCACTGCAGCACTGGCTGGCTGCAGCGTGCGCTATCGGTCCTCCCTTTCACCGACACACAACACAGTGGGTGTGACGGGGGGAGACTAGGAGATCCAGCGCAGCGGGTGCGCGCTCGGTGATTTTAATCGAGCTCCCTGCCCAGCCTAGCACCCCAAATCTCTCTCCCCCCCCCCCCCACCCCCTCCAAAACACTGAACCAAAACAAAACTAGACCAATGGATGCATGCCTTAATTGCTGCAAGGAGAGGAGAGTGCTGCTGCCATGGACAGCCCTCATGATCCCAGTTATGACATCATGCATGCTCTATGGTCAGGACTGCGGGAACGGTTTGATTAGTAGGCTAGGCTTAGCCGCAATTTGCAACTCTAGATTTCTTTACAATCTAGAGTTGCAAATTGCGGCTAGGCTAGGCTAGTCTATAGGCATATAGGTTACTTTTATTGGTTAAATAGGCCTACTACAACTACAATGACCGTTGGAAATAAAGCACAGCGCGCTGGCAACTTTGAATACTTACTAGGGCTATTTTATGTGTATTTTTACACACATAAAATAAATGGCTGAACAAATAAACAATAATCACACAAAAACACATGTATCCCCTCAACTAGCCTAGTAAGCCTACTGATGATGAGTAATGTATTCTTCTACTCTACTGATAGCTTGCCTTAAGCCTTAAGTTTACTGTGGCTATTGTGCAGATGATACTTAGTATTACTTACTGATACTATGTCTGTCAGTTTGGGTATCAACATGTGACAAAGTGGCGCTGTTGAGCTTCACACTGCATGATGGGAAGCTGAGTTTTTAGTGTAACCATAGGCCAAATTCCAATACCCAAAATCTCTGCCACTCGCTCACTCCAGCATGGTGGGGTTACGGTAAAATTGGTGACCTACTGAAATATGTGACAATCATGTAGACAATCACATAATGTCAGTGTCCGAATGCAAATCATTGCAGTTTGTTTATTAGCAGAGTTAAACCTAGTGGTATTTAGGCCATGTATTTAAAGACCTCCATATAAGTTGTGTGAAGTCCACAAGATGGTCACATATTTCGGCAGGTCACCAATTTCACCGTAACACCGCCATGCTGGAGTGACCGAGTGTGAGTGAGCGAGTGGCTGAGATTTGGGGTATTGGAATTTGGCTTTGGAGTATATATTTATAGAGACCACAGAGAGGAAACACTGAAGCGCAATGGACATGGTGGCCAAAAGTGGTATTGCAGCACTGGGCCATACGCGAACGCCCCGCTCAAGCTGTGAGCCAATACACAACAGCGGCGCCGCTCGTTCATGACTCGCTCATGACTCGTTCATGACTCGCTCGCACATGCACGCACATACTGTACAGTAGAGAGTACAGTACTGTACAGTACCAGTACATACTTGTACAGTTAAGTACAATATGCGTACAGTATAGTACAGTATGCAACATACAGTACGGAGTACAGTACGAGTAAAGTATGCATCATACCGTATGAGTACAGTAAGAGTACAGTATAGTACAGGAGTAGTACAGGAGGTCAGTACAGTTCCACCGCTTTCTTTCTTCCTGTATCTGTTCTGATGTAGCCTACTGCCAATAGCAATTAACAGAATTGCCCCCGTGGGATCAATAAAAGTCTATCAACACATTTCCTAATGGTAACATGTTAACACAATAACGGACCAATGATAATGACAAACACAGGCACGGTATGCCAAACTAGACGTATACACCCAGGAGCCTCCACCTATAATGCCTGAAAAAGCATCTGTCAGAAAAGTACAAAATAGATTTTCCTTTTTCTTATCTAATACATAAAGGTAGTGGGTCGCACACACCAAGAATTCAGTTCAAAATGTTTATTTCATTTTTCTGTTTATTTAAAAAATGAAATAAACATTTTGAACTGAAGTCTTGGTGCGACCCACTACCTTTATTTATTTGATGTTTTGAACAGGTAACACACCTAAAGTCAGAGCGCGGTGGTCACATGAAGAGCCTTTTTCTTATCTATAAATATAGCTTGTATTTGTTGATGACATACATTCTCCAGTTAATGTTCTATGCTCTGTTGATGAATTGAATACATACCACAATTACAATTGAGAGAATTCCACATCCACAAAGCGCACAATTTTGTGCGCCAGTTCAGGAGGCTAAGTCATAGACCGTGACGTATGCGGAGTATGTGGAAGTGGCGTTCACGCCTGTGCTTTCTGGCCGTGATGCTAGTGTGGAATCTCTTTCGGGTTTGAGTAAATGGCCACGCCCCCCCTCCTGGCGCCGTCTCAAGCGAACTTGAGCCACAAGAGACACCACTGAACGCACTAAAGTTCTCTCCCTCTGTGTTGAAAGTGGGGAAAGGTAAAAGTACCCAGCAAGGACAAAAGACTGCCACCGCGGGGCTTTCCCACAACTGCTCTGAAACATCAGCACGGATGCACTTGGATTCTCTATCTCTCTCTCTCTTATTCGTATGTAGAAAAAACAACATGGAAAAACATGGAAACAACACGGTCAGTTTAACATGCGATATTCACAGAGAAACAACAGCAACACTGACCGTATGGCGTTAGACGCGAGCATGCCACAAAATTTTGTAAATTACTAGGTTATATTTATCAAATGGAAACTAATGTGACACCATATGAGCAAGAATTTGTGTCTCTCTCTGAAGACCTAGATCTCTGTTACTTTTCACATTACTCTACTGACATTTAGGATGCATAGAGAATATTTTTATGCAAGGAGAGAGGAGTCCTGATGTTATGCATTAAGATGAGATGTAGATGAAGGCCTTGAACACAGTCAGGTATCACCTACCTCCCTGCTGCCTGCATTCTAAAACACCAGCACACACGACCACACGCACAACAGACATGCATGCTCTCACACACGCATGCACACGCACACACAGACACATGCACGGACACCTTTAGAGAGCAGGATGACTGGGATATCAGCCAGATATGGAACTTTTATATTTAAAATGGATAGTGCATTTACCATTGGGTCAGTAGTATATGCCACCAGACATCAAATGTTCTCACTGTCAAAGTGTTTGATGTTGATGAAATGTCACTTGGTCATGATATCATGCATGTTTTTTGGCACACTAGCAGTGGGACGTGTTTGCTGCACAGAGCACAGAGTTCACCTCTCCTAAGTCTTTTTGAAACTTGCTAATAATAATCATCAACCCATGTCATACAGTGCGACAGATACATATTCATTGAAAATAGTATAACACAATAAAGTAATAAATAAATAAATGAATAAAAATAACATATACTGTACTAGGTTTTGTCCTACTCTTGCTATATAAAGAAATAAGATGGATCATATCCAAGATAAGTTGATCTTACCAATGTTTTTGGCACAGCTATTTATTGTGAAT
>NC_139710.1:11721628-11889128 GCF_964188405.1 Protomyctophum parallelum
CCTTTGGAATCATAATATCACATGAAAATCTCTTAATCAAAGCCGTTTAACATTATAACTATAAATTATACTAATTTCCAAATCCAGGTATAGAGACACATCCACACACGGATATACATTATACCTGAAAAGAAACATTGTTTTTGTCTACCTTTAATAAATATTTGGGAGCTTTGAAGACAGCGCACAGATGTCTCTCCTCTACAAGTATTACTTTTCTATCCAGCAGCCGTCACAATGTTTTAGGAATAAAAATTGGGATGAGTGCACCACTTGAACTGCAGTTAAAATACTGCTAATTTCCAAATCCAGTCCTTGCCAGTTGGACAAAAGCTTAACTATATAGCTCAACTACTGCAAAAAGTATGAAATTGATTCAGAAACGACTTGAAGACTGAAGAAGTAAAGTTTGTTTTATCATAATAATACATGTATGTTGTAGATTACTTCCTATTTCCCATATACTGTATGGAGACCCTATCCCAAATATATGAAAGCTGACTAAGAGGAAATCCTGAATAAATGTAAATTTATTCTAATACAATTATTTCCACAAATCTTTTCAACAATTAATTTGTTAACAGTTTCCCAATTTCCCCAAAATGCAAGTTTTCTTGTATTTTTGTGAAGGCATCTGCAAAGTGGTAAATGGTGCATTTTTAGGCAACTTGGCTTATCTAAAGCACTTTACACTTTACAATGTACATGAACTCAGTCACACACACGCAAGGCACCAACCTGTTCATCAGGAGCAGTTTTAAATGTCTTGCTCAAAGATACCTTGACACCATAACGAGGTGAACCTTCTGTTTCCCAAGCATGCTGTTGTACCTCCTGAGCCACTGCTGCGTGCTCCTGCAAACTCAATCTGCAATGCAAAAAAATAAGTACAATCTAATTAGGAAAAACATTTATCTTGCACATACTAAACCATCCATTAAGACCTCAAATGGTTAACAGATATGAATACTAAAGGAGGACTATACAATTGAGATAATATTTCATTTGCACAAGTCAAAACATACTTCATTTGATGAAAAAACTTTATCTTCATGGGAAAAACCGTTTAACATGAGTAATTTGAGTTCAAAATGAATAATGAGAATGAATAAAACATTTATGTCAAAGGGCATTTTACTGTCGACCCTCAGAAGCTAAACGTTACGGTCTTGAATAGAATATGATACATTAGCAGTAATTACCCACACTTCATTGGGGCCAGGGTGGCAAATTCTACATGCGTTTTTCTTAATGACCAACAAGAGTAGGCCATCATAATGAGCAGCTTAATTCATTAATGTGCCCTGTCATTCACATTCAGTCCAACACACACACGCACGCACGCACGCACACACACACACACACACACAGAAATGAAATTGTATTCTCTATTCCATACACAGCAGTCTTTGCTTTTGAATATTGGATGTCATAGACTTGTGTTAACTTGTATGAAATCATAATTGCATTAATAGATTCCTCGTGAGCAACAATTACAGTTATCATTATACAGACTCATAATACAGTGCTCCAAGCTGAACTACTAGGCATAAGACTACATTACTCCAACTAGTCCCTGTGTCAAACAATCTCAGAAGATAACTGTGATATTTCAAATTCACAGTAATGCAAGTTAATGTTAAAGTAATCTTCTTCCTCATTACCACAACTCTATATTTGAGGAAAGCACTAAAGAGTGAGAGAGAAATAGATAATAGGACGACAGGGAGAATAGAATATCCCTACTAATAAGAGGAAGTAGAGAAAGAAGTGGTGAGAGAACAAATGAAAAAGAGCTACTACTCAAGTAGAGAGCTATACAAGGTCACACTCTCTTGGTGAACTAATTAAATTCTAATATTCTTAAGAGGTGTCCTCTCTCTCCTGATCACAGATTAGAGAGTGACCTGTGACCATCTGAATTCAGTCTATGATCTGTAGCTGAGGACCTTGTCGGAGAGAGAGAGGGAGAGAGATTGAGAAGAGTGCAGCAAAAATAAACTGTGTAAAAAGCTAAAGAAAGAGAGAGAGAGAGAGAGAGAGAGAGAGAGAGAGAGAGAGAAAGTGTGCATTGCCTCCTCAACATTGAGCATAAAATAATTGTGGTAATAATAATTCAAAATAAATATAATAAGATTCAAAAGTGAGAATAAAGAAAAACAGCAAAAAGCTATAGACATATGTACAATTAGCTATTTATATGATTAATGCAATCAAATACAATAAAATAAAATAGCATCTGCACAACTGTAGTGAAGCTAGGGTCTATAGTTTATATAGACTATTAAACAATTATATTCCTTAAGCATAAGGAAAATAAGTATTAACAAATGGATCCTGACACGTGTGTTTCCTGAACCATAAACTGGACCTTAATCTCCATTAACTATGTTTACTATGATTAAACATAATTGAATTATGTACTGAACAACACTTGGTTTGTCTTCTCTCAAAATGAATTAAAATAAATCTTTATATTTTACATGGCAGCTGTATCAAATACTGTTAATATTTGTAATAACATTCTTGTAATTTTGTTACATTTAATTTGCAACACTCACACTGGTTAAAAATAACTTTAAAACCTCTATACCAGGCCAAGGACCCCTTAACAGAGAGAGATTATGCAGGGACCCCCTGTTGAAGACCCCTGCTCTACTGTTCTCTCTCTGACTTTTCAACGAGTAACCAATATTAAGCACTAAACCCTTTCCAGAAGGGCTATGGTTAGCATGTTAACCTGCTACAGCAGTACTGTAGTAGGTGATTCACTGTGAGCGGGCAGCAGGCATACAGGCTACATCTGCTATCTCCTATCTCGGTAATGGCGGCTTCACTATATTCTCTGCTGCTGGTCTTTAACAGCGGGACGAGGGGACAGTTAGCTGGCACGTGTCGACCGGCGACATTGTCAACCAATGAAAAGGCCATTTGAAGTAGATTAGCATATTGGCATTAGGCCTGGAGACAGAGAGAAGCTGTCATGTGAGAGAACCCTAACGACAGGTCACACAGGTCGCACATTACTATAACTCTTTTACTCTTTCCACAGATGCTCCCTCCGGACCCTCCCTCACTCCACCCGTTCCTCCCTCTCTTACACAGTCTTTCTCAGAATCAGAATTATGTATGTTTGCATCTGTGAATGTCATTATTGTGTGTGTGCATATACTGTAAGTTCATGTGTTTCTGTGTATCTTTTCATTATACATTGTTTCTGTTCAGCCTTTCTTTTTCATCCATGCATTTCCCCAAGAAGAGTGACCTTCTTCTTCTTCTTTCTGTGACTATCTCTAACAGAGAATTCCTCTCTTTCTCTTAGCATTGCTATCTTTCTTTATCTCCATCTGATAACAAAATCACAGTAACAGAGATGAGCAATAAAGAAAGAGTATGCAATGTGAAAGCTTGATTTTGTTATGCTTCTTTCAAAGGCAATCCAAACAGTTTACTGTACATGAACATGACATCTAATGTATATGATGCAGAAGTGGTGGTGCGTGTATGTGTGTTGTGTATGTGGAAAATAGCGGACACAGACAGTAGGCGGTCTTTGCAATGCTGAGGAAGGCCTGCGTGCAGAAACGCGTTCGTTTCTCTAGGTGGACTGCTGCTGTGATTTTGTTTCATGAATAAAGAAACTCATAAGAAACTTTACTCAAAAGAGTGCGGATATTCCCTTTTTTCCATTGGTCTTTAGACCGGATCAGGCTTTCCACAGCACCCCACAACACAGCAGGCAGTATCTGCAGTGCAGACAGCAGAGCAGAAGCTCTCATTGTTTTAACCATAATACAACGAAATATACAATAACTAAACGCAAATCTCACTTGAATTGGATTGCAATACTTTACAATTTCATCATAAAAAGCCCACCCTAGCCCAATGGTGCAAAGCGAGCCTGTCTATAGACCAGGCTCGCTTTGCACCCGGCAACTGAAGTATCGTCTCCGCTGTGTCCTTTGAGTAAGGTCTTCTGACGTAGCTCATTATCTTCTCCATATTTAATGGGGAAAAATATTCTACTTTATTAGCCATTATTATACTTTATCATGGGTCAGTGGTTCAGCCTTTCTGGCCTCCTTCCCACCATTTCTCCTCTCCAATATACACTATTTCATTTTCTCCTGGTGTGCAAAGTCCAGACTGAAAAGAAGTTTCATTGACCCTTGCCAAGAACTTCTTGAACCTTTACAGAATGTTAAGTGCTTTATGATAGAATTAGTGCTCATTGAGGCTTATTTATGGCCTGGACAATAAAGAATAAACTGAATTAGCAGTTAACAAAGTGTGACTTTCCCTCTGCTGAAAGTTTGTACTGTTGTAAATGTTGATCTCATCATAATATCAAAACATCGTCATTGGCAGCGGTACAGGGAAAATGTACGATTTGGCATGATGGCCTAACCCCTCAGGAAGGGTAATTTTGGTCAGTTCAAAGTCTTGAAACAAAATTTGAAGGGAACTTTTCCTTTGGGGTCCTTTGTCGCTTAGGATCAGAATCAACCCAAATCAGTGACTTCCTCTGAATTCTACTCATTTCTAGTGTAGAAAACTGAAAGAGCCATCTCTTAAAAAAGTAAAGATATCCATTACAACTTTGCATGGATGGAAGGTGAAAAGGTCTCATCTAGCTCCAGGCAATAGTGGCAAAAGGAATGAAGTTACAGTGCCTACAAGAGACACTTACAATGAGATCAATCATAATCCAAAGAGAAAATATCAAACAAGAGACAAATAAGTGAAAGGCTCTTGAAATGCAGGTACTGTACGATTATTTTTCTCCATCAACCCAAGCCACCGCAATCAAGTGAACCAGAATTATGGTAGACTGGAAACATTTACAGAATCGGGAGAACAATTTAATTGTGGGCCCCAAGACATTAATGCATTAGACAATATATAGAACATTTGGCAACAATGTCCTGTTCTCTCGTTAGCCTTAATTGCAGCTGTGACAGCGTTTAAAGGCATGGTCCTGTGATGGCTCCAATCATTTATCTCTCCATTACAGAGAGCACTCTGGGTTTTTATTAGTGTAATAAAGATGGTCTTCACTCCAACAAAAAGCCACCTGACCTCTGGGCAGTCCTCGGGCCCCTGGCTCCTGTACTGTATATTCATCATTCATATGCGCAAGCACACATAGGTAGGCTGGTGTACTGCTGTCTTTAATTGCATAATTACTATTTTTGTATCTATTTGCATGTATAGCCTCTGCCTCAGGCTACAACTAATATTTTAACCAAGACTAAAACAAGGTTTGGGGTCTCATTGCAAATGTAATTAACTTCTACCCTCTAGTGGTGGAAATGATCATACAGTATCTGATACAGTAGGCTTGGGGCACTAGGGGCCATACTGTATATCCCCCCTTATCCCTTATCCCTAAACTTATTTGCTATTTATTTTTTTACTATTTTGAAAACCCTTTTAAAATAGTTCAAATAACCAATCTACAAGCTCACCACGTGTCAATGTAGTTGAACTATTTTAAAATGTTTTTCAAAATAGTAAAAAATGGCAAATAAGATTAAGCATATAGGGGTAAGGGGTGGCACAAGATAGGGCCCCTAGATGTTCAATAGGCTGTATATCATGAAAATGTTTAATTTGAACAATATTACAATATTGTTATAATTTTAATATTGTTCTAATTATGATATTGTTTACATTTCTCTGTTAATGTGTTTACATTTAACATTATATTGACAGCTAGGAGGGTCAGTAAATTAACCATAATCCTTTAAAGTTCACAGAAAACTGTGCGTGTGTGCGCGTGCGTGTGCGTGCGACAGCCTTTCAAGTATAAAGGTCTCTGTGTGTTTGAGGTGGTAGGTGGTGTCAGTGGGCATGGGGAGTTTATTTTTGAGCTAGAGGTCAGCTTTATGAACAGCCCACAGTGATGTCATCACAGCTAGAGAGAGCTTCACTTTTATTTAAGGGGTGTAAAATAGCAAAGCCGTCATGTCACGGTGTGTTTAGTGTCATTTATCACTTAACAACTAAACAAACAAAAGGTAGGGGCACACTCACACACCTGTATTGTGGCTGTGCTGACCACGCACATAAGATGCATAAGATTAAAATCAAAAGAAGAGGTCACATGACTCGTAGCCACAATGCAGAACAAATGTATTAAGCGGAACACAGTGAATGTTTTGAGCGCTGAGGACTTTTTCAGGGTTTGACCATGACCCTAACCCTGAAAAAGACCTCATTCGCCAAAACGTTGAGTTGTTCTGCTTAAAGGTAGTGTACAGTAAGTTATATATTATGGCTAAAATAAAATGTTTTTATTTATTTTTTTGGAAAAAGTAAAAAGTCTATACATCAGATTCAATCATTGCCATAGAGTGTTTGTTCAATTCCAGCAGTCGGTCTCCCATTTCCAGCTCTTTAATAAACAGAAAATACTCAATACCCAATTTCATCCCATCAGGAGCTATAGTACCCATTTACCAGCTTCAATTATATAGTGTTCCAGTTAATTATTTTCCAAATGAAACCTGTAAAAAGTATTATCCTGTAGCAACATGCCCTCAGGTCGCCGGCTGAGGGTGCCCACTACAAAGACTAATCAGTTAAAACTATCCTTTGTCCCGGCTGCTATTCAACTGCTGAACAGCAGATAGCACTTTATTCTTGCCTCTTTGCACATACTGCCCACTAATGCACTTTTGCTGACTTTGCTACTATTGAATGTGGTGAATTCTCTGTCTCTAGTACCCTGTTCTTAGATCCTAGTCTTGTATTGAATGTTGTTGTTCTGTGTATGTGCATGCATGTGTGCGTGTGTGTATGTGCGTGCGTGCATGTGGGTGGCTGACCTGGCTGTGTGGGTGGCTGTTTGTGTCGGTAGGGTGATGGCAGGCGGTGACCAGTGATGCAGTGTCAATGTTTAAATGTACGTCACTAGCCATGCATCTAACACACAGACACAACATTCTCCAGAGAGCCGCAGAACAGAACCCAACAGGTAAGTAGAGCCATAGCCTTTTTAGAAACATTTTAAACATTTTATTATTGAGAAAGTCAGCAACGGCTATCAATTTGATTTTGCTGAGTTGTATTTCAAATGTTATAAATTCATTTAGGTAGATAGATGACACTCATCATTGTAACAATGAGATTTGGTGGTCCTTCTAGCAGGACCTTTTCTATATGAAGCATTGGAGATTGTTCAAATTACATATATTCATTATTCATCCTATCATAAAAAAAAGTTTAAACAAATAATTGGCTCACACTTAAGTGCCTAGATTTTGTACTGAACTTGTTAGATCTGCCTTTGATTTCTGTACGCCAACCCCATTGGTGTACAGAATGTGATGTATTCCTGTAGGATACATCAAAATTATATGTTGTCTATGGTTCTATTTAGAATCTTGGTGACCAAACGGGTCACCACAATGTCATTATTCTATATTATTATTTTGTATTTGTTACAATATTGTGATTTCTTAAATAAATATTATCAACACACTGTGATGTTGATTAATATGAGAATGTTTTTTAGATAAATTAAGTAAATTAAGTTTGAATGAATGAATGACATTTTCTGAAAGTTTTCTCATTCTTCGTTGCCCATTTTGTCTGCGCAGGAATTTGACCCTGACATTGCGGTGCCTATAATTCTGTCACCCTTGCTGAGAAACGACAATGTGGCTGCTGGGAAAGATCAGGGAAGGCATGGCGACCATTCCCCTCGATTTGAGTCAACATGTGGCAAATGGTGAGGATCATCTCTCTGCCAAAGCCAGTCTCTCCAGAAAACTGCACCACAATGTCCTCACTCCAGAATCCATACCGGAGTTCTGTCTACCTCCAAGACTCTACAAGAGGGGCCCTCTGTTGGCCACTGAGAGAACTCAAGATTACACGCACAATCAGAATGAGATGCACAGGGACCATGCTTCATCAAGCACTATAGATGTAAAGTTTAAGGATGTGGCTACAGTAACTACTGAGTCCCGAATGGCTAGAAAGAAGCCATTGCCATTCTCTGCAGAGGGATATGGCCTGGCAGGGATATATGAAAGCCCCAATACTTTGCGTAAAGAGTCTCTTTTTCACTCTAAGATTCCTGGCTATATTTTGGATAGAAGCCTGCCTATGAAAGCAACCAAATTGTTATATGAAAGAAATCTGCAGAAAACAACCACGGCTTCACACAGATTCTTGCCTTTCTTCTCACGTGAAAGCCAATCAGATACAGGAAGCACAGAGAGTATCATTCCTTCCTCCAATGACTCTTCGCCCCCTGGCTCCCCACAGAATTCTTCCTCAGCAAACTCCCTCTTATTAGACAGTGAAGAAGACAACTGTCAAGGGATGAAAATACCTCCCACTACATTAGTCTGTCAGTTGAAAGCAGCAATATCCTGTCCTATGCTATATGACACTAGACACGAGAAGGGGGAAAGGTGGAAGAGGGAAGCATCGCCTTTAACATGCTTTCCCAATCACTTACCTAAATCAGTGAGCAGTTCAGTGAGCCTGGCCCCACCCATACTCTTCCCACTGGATGTTCTCCACTGTCAGGAGCGACATCAGCAGGAGCACATCCTCCCACTGCCGGGACGTGGTAGGATCCGCCTGTCTGCCCTCACCTCCTCCACCTTTTGCTCCCTCTCCACAGTCCGAATTCGTGTGGTGTCTGTGGAGGACCTGAGGGATGACGGAGACCAAAGACCTTTGAACTGTGCCTTAAGTCTTTGTTTGACCCCAGGGAAGCTGCAGTGTCAGAACAGCACCACCATCAGGAACTGCCGGAGTCCTGTATTCAATGAAGATTTCTTCTTCACAGAGCTGAGTCAGGAGAACATTCTCGTACTGGATCTCAGGGTGAAGGTGGTTGATAAACCAAGATCAGCAACACTGCGACGAGGGAAAGTGGTAGGAGTAATCACTAAACCATTAGCTCAGTTAATCTCTGTGAAATCGGCAGAGCAACTGTCAACTGGGCAGACAAACAAATAAATAACAAATAAAACATGCTCAGTAGAGTGCAGACATCCACCTTCACCTCTGATGTCATGCTAACATATGTGTACATATACCGTATGTTTTTACGGTATGCGCATAAACACTTCTATTTCCAAATGTATACTGTTATTCCTTTGGATGTATATTTAATTTGGTCACTTACTTGTCATTGTAAATGTTTGTCTGTATACAGTTCTAGTATTCAGTAGGACTCCTTGTTTAATAAAAGGTTGAATTAAATGTCCTATGACATGCTGTTTAAAATAAATAAAAAAGGAAAATATTACCTTCTTGGCAGAGATAAAAGGTGCATGCCCATGGAACAGCTGTTATATATGTGAACCAGCACAAAAGCCACTGCCCGGGCTCTGGCCCTGTTATCTTCATATATGGAGCTGGCCTGTTCTGACATCAAATTATGTTCTTCTGAGTCTGACATCTGCATAGACTCCATATTTGGGCATGCCTGACAAAGAACTCAATATATGGGCATTATGGCATAAAAGGGACACAGATATAATAACTGGGTGGGGCATGCATTTCCAACTTACATCGTTCTAAGTAGGCCGGCACCGCTCTAGTTTAAACTAATAATGAAATATATTGGCCTAGGTTACTTCTGGTTCTAGGCCCATGAGTTGACAATGTACTTTCACCTCTGCTATATGCCTTTGTTGGTCTAAAAGCTCGCTTTGAAAACACGTGTAACACATAGGCCTACAAATGCATGAAATTACAAATAGTTCAGTCAGTGTACTGTACCGAAGTAGTGGGTCTATAAGTGCTTTGATTCTTTGAACTAAAAACAAAACGTAGTAGTTGTTTACCTTTGCTTTTACCTGACATGATCTCACCCACGGTGCGTAAAGTCAGCACGTTCCGCCCACTGAACGTTGTCATTTGACGTCATTGATATATTTCAGGAAACAGGGTAAGCTTTCATCATCAATACACTAGTCCAGGCCATAGGCAGTCAGTGGATGTAAACATGGTGACAAGGAAGAGGTGAAACACACGGACGGAAAGATGGTCTTCGAAAGCCTGGTGGTAGATGTCCTCAACAGATTTTTAGGGGACTACGTTGTCAACCTTGACTGCTCTCAACTCAAGCTCGGCATATGGGGAGGTAGATAAACATGATCAGACATTTTGTGTATTTTAGTGGGCTCACCAAGGCAAGCTAGCTAGCTAATAGCTACTGTTAGCCAGCAGGCATGTGAATGTCATCATGCAGCTGTCAGTGTGTACAGTAGTAGGCTGTGTCAAAATGGACTAGCCAGTGACAGACAACAAGTGCACTTGTTTTCTACTATAGTAGCTACTGTACATGTCTATATATCTTTAGCGAGTATCGTATTGCTAGCCGCTTGGGCAAGACGTATTGCACAATGCAGATTCGTATTTTTACATTAGAGGATTAGAATTAGAAAGATAAACAAAGCAGTCAGAGAGTCACACTCACACCCTCTCACAACCACGGTTAGGAATGCTTGGCCTCTTTTACAGAGCTAGTTTGTTAACTGCAGAGAAAAAGCTTCAATTGTTGTCTTTTCTAAGAATATTACAAATCCAATTGCTTATGTTGCCACTTTAAGTAAACGTAGTTATTCTGAAAATGTCATGGATACAGTAAAAAACGAGCTATATGCTTTATTCATACGGTTTTATTGAATGCACAATCAATTCTCTCTCATCTGATAGAGCATTTGAAAGTAAACCTTTTTTTCTACTGTTATAATTAGCCAGAATCTTGACGGGGAGTGAGTCATAGTCGTCAAAGGTCATTTGATTCTGATTATGGTGCTTTCTATTTTCATGTTTGTACACACACACACACACACACACACACACACACACACACACACACACACACACACACACACACACACACACACACACACACACACACACACACACACACACACACACACAGGTCTCTCTGGTGGCTTATACTGTATTAGGGATTTGTACTTAATGAATGACTTAATAATTGATGATTCAGAGTCAGACGGCCTGGCCTGACTGTTGACCTAAGTCAGTAGTATACGATGAACAAAAGCTTTTACTGAATGGTTAGGTGCAGTCAGACATTGCTTCTGTCAGACATGGCTTCTGGTAAAACAGCACTAATCCATTTGCCTTGAAGCGATTTGTGAAAACACCCTAAACAAATGCTTCTTTACCTCAGGTGATGCTGTCCTCAGAAATCTTGAAATCAAGGAAAATGCCTTGGTAAGTTGAAATGATTTAGTTACTACTGTGCGTAACAATCTAGGTAGGTCTATTAATATTTTTATCTTGTATATCATGGAATAATAGTAGAATAATGTATACACTTTTACACTTCTCTTTTCAGAGTCAACTTGACATTCCTTTCAAAGTTAGAGCGGGACACATAGGTGAGTTTCTGGTATAGCACTTTTGCAATTGGCTTTTACCACAGCATGCCTTGACTGTGTGTTTGTCTCAATAGGACGGCTAGAGCTGAAGATCCCATGGAAAAACCTCTACACCCAGTCAGTGGAGGCCACACTGGATGGTGTCTTTCTGCTCATAGTCCCCACAGCCAGTGAGATCTTTTTCTATGTCTTAAAACTGTTAATACACACACCGTTGTGTTTCAATCTAGTAGTAATGTAATAACAACACAGTGCTTCTTCACCATTCATTGCATCTTCTCCAGGTATAAAGTATGATGCTGATAAGGAAGAGAAGCAACTGCAAGAGGCTCGCCAGAGAGAGCTGCAGAGGATAGAAGAGACCAAGCAGAAGGCTGCGGAGCAAGGTTAGCGCACGTGTGTGTGTGTGTGTGTGTGTGTGTGTGTGTGTGTGTGTGTGTGTGTGTGTGTGTGTGTGTGTGTGTGTGTGTGTGTGTGTGTGTGTGTGTGTGTGTGTGTGTGTGTGTGTGTGTGTGTGTGTGCGTGCGTGCGTGCGTGCGTGCGTGCGTGCGCGCGCGCGCGCGCATTGGTCTGTCAGTGTGGCAATAATGACATTTTTATCACATGCCTATTTTTCTGTTAAACAGCAACAAATCATCAGCACATTGTGAGCTTGTAGATGTAGATAGTTTGGTTGAATGTTTGCCTATTTTTGCTGAATGTTCACCAATTATGCCTCGCCCAGAATTTGGATACTAGAGTTTTTGGAAATGTCATTATTGGTTGAATACCTTTTCAGTCTGAAAAGCTTTTCTGATGGAAGATGACGGGTTTGTCTCCTCAAATGTCAGTCTCTGGAACATTCGAAGACTGTAAGAGATGGGCTGGATTGAGATCCTGGTAGGAAGGCGAGGACTAGCTCTGGTCCATAGCCTTCTACTGCTTCTACGATTCTGCCCTGCGCAGTAAGGCTATGGGACTTTCCGTTTAAAATCTCAAATCGAAATGAGACCAGCCTCTCCTCTTTGGCGTAAATAAAAAGAACGTTTTTGCTACTCACCAAAACAAAGGCGGGTTGTGTCATTAGAAAGCCTACTTTCCTTAGTGGACGCACTCTGAGCCCCCCAGCACACGGTAAATGGTACTTTTTGGCCAGAAAGGGATTTGTTTTCACCAGAGGAAAAATATTCTCTATGAGGCAGCTCTCTGGGCAATATCAGTAGAGGGCGCAGCGGAGTAACTAAAAATATTTTTTTTCCCGGTGGAAACAAAATCCCCTTTTGGCCCAAAAGTACAGTTTATACGTGTGGTGGGGGGCTCAGAGTGTGTCCACTAAGGAAAGTAGGCTTTCTAATGACACAACTCGCCTTTGTTTTGGTGAGTAGCAAAAACATTCTTTTTATTATGCCAAAGAGTAGAGGCTGGTCTGCATTCATGCGAGCGGCGGAAGTTGAGAGTAACATAGCTCTAATGCGTGCATTAGAGCTATGGACCAGAGCTAGGCGAGGACCAGTATAGTGTATTTCTAAAGTGATGTTTCTCTGTGATTGACAGAGAACCCTAAACAAGAGAAGCAGGACACCTTTGTGGAGAAGCTAGTCACTCAGGTCATCAAGAACCTACAGGTCAAGATTTCTAACATCCATGTCCGCTATGAGGATGATGTGAGTATTCAAATCAAGGATACTGTTCTTCTCTTCTCACAACAACACCGACATTAACATTGACAGAAAAGTAAACAATCTACTGTACTGTCATCATAAGCCTTCACTTTAAAATAAAGCATTTGACACTTTCCTCCTTTTTCTGTCAGGTGACGAATCCCAACTGTCCATTGTCATTTGGTGTCTCACTGAAAAACCTCAGCCTCCAGGTAATGTAGTGTGTCAGCTCAACACTGTTCATGTGCTCTCTACTAAAGTTCTAAAACTCTGCCCGAACCCGACCTGGCCCGATCGATACCGACCCGACGTTATCGGGCCGAGCCGGGCCCGAAAATTATGCTAATTAGGCGGGCCGGGCTGAGCCTCGGGCTCGGTGATTTTACGTGATTTTGTTATTTTTTCTTTCTTTTTTTAAAAGTGTTGTTATAATAAAAATAGCAATTCTGTTATTTGTGTAATGTGATTGTGTATACATGTATGTATTTATTATGAAGAGGGCTGCGCTAGGCGATTCACTTGTGACAGGAGGAGGACTGGAGGCGGGGGTCGCATCGCACTGGCATTTCAGAGGAGGCCTCGTACACACATGTCGGACGAACATGTGACTGTCAAACCACGTGACTTCCATTGGAAAAGCATTGAGCCTGAGACGGCCATGAAACACAGATCATGTCCGTCCGGCAAGTGTGTACGAGGTCAGAGTATCATGCAGCCCGCCCCACAGTCCTGCACTGCGCGCAGGCAGTACAGTAGAGAGAACAGTCAACGGTGTGAGACTTGCTTGCTACTGCTGGTTTCCCTCTGGTTTGTGCACCAAACGAGATACTAACCAGTCCACCAGTTAACTTGCCAAGTTGCCATATGCTTGCCTTAAATGTTTTATAAAATCAATCGGATTATCACACGATAGCAGGTTTTCGTCATGTTGCACTGAGTTATCTCGTTAACCCAGCTGGCTGCGATGAATAAAACCTAATGATTAATCAACGTCACCAAACGATAAACGCTACACGTAAAGCAACTTCACTTCAGAGGAAACTAAGGGAGGGAGCTGCAGCTGCTATTCATGTTTACTCACCAGTCACCACCACCACTGTATGGAATCCATTAGAATGATTGGAAATGGAACATTAATAGCCTATTCTAACGTGAGTTATATATATATACATCCTTTATTTCGATAAGTCCGTTGATCTCTGTTCTCACTTTCACACGGAAACACGGCGCTGCAATTTAGTGGCGTTTCTTTTTTGTCAGGCTTTTGTCAGGCTTCGGGCTTAACATTATGTTAATTTTTAGGGTCGGGCCGAGCCTCGGGCCGACCCAGTTAGGGTAGGGTCTGGCCGGGCCATAATCTTTGGGCCCGTTGAGAACTTTACTCTACCATCAATCATTTGATATATTCTACTGTGTAAGTTCTTCCTCACTGTTAACTGTAATGTATGGCTCCACACAGACCGCTGATGAGAACTGGAAACCCTGCCTTCTGGATGAAAATGCCAAGCTTTTCTTTAAGGTAGCTGTTATATATCTTGATATATATATGAGAGGTGGGAATGGTGGGAATTAATAAAACAAAATTGAAACTACCCAGTGCTGAGCTTGAAAAACAGTGCTACACACATTCAGCATGGCAATTTACACAATTGTTAGTCGTTTCTCTGCTTAGTAGTAATGATGTGATATTCCACTTTACAGCTTGTGCAGCTTGACAACCTGTTTGCCTACTGGAATGTCAACTCTCAGCTCTACTCTAATCACAATCCAGATGAAGCTCTGGTGAGTCATTCTGACCTTACTGTGAGCTAAGAAGACAGTGTTAGACTTGCCATGGCCTGTTTGGGTCAAATTACTTCAAGAGAAAGGCTATGGAATGAATTCCCAATCTACCACCGTAGTCTGAAAACTCACCTCTTCAGACTCCACCTTAGCCTGCAGCACTTGCCGTAGCACTTGGCGACCTTGCAGGCGTATGCAAAGACTAAACTTATGTAATTTAGATAGCATATTATGTAGACACAACATTCTATAGTGTATACTTATAGTTTCATTGTACAGATATTCTATTAGACAGATGTTAGGTTCTTAACTTACTTATGACTTATGACTATTTCTATGTATTTGACGTATTACCATGTGTTGTTCGTACTTACTGTAAATCGCTCAACTCTATGACAGTCTGGAGAAGTTCATGAATATACTGGGTGCAGATTAGGATGATACGTAAAAAGGAAGCTACAATCCACAATCACTGTAGAGGTCTTAGAATCTTTTTTTTAATAATGTTTATGATCCGCAGCAGCAGTCTATATCGGTGTTAGTGGTCATGGTACCATTAACACTGATGAGCCTCTTAACTTTCTTTAGAACCAGGCCAAACCTAGTTAGACAAGCCAGGGATCACCATTTACCACTCAAGCCACTTTCCCAGATTATCCTGCATCTTGTTGCTTAGTTTTGAAAGCATTAATTTCACTGAGTAATTTATTTCAGCCATTGAGGCACTTTAACAGACTTCTTGCATGAAAGGATTTGAAGATTGCATCTTCAAATTGATCTAGTGCATTTTAGCAAATGCAGCAAAGAAAGGATGAAATGCTAAAATGGTAGAAATGGGATAATTTATGCTTCTCTCTCTGCTTCTCTTTATCTGAAGTGCACATTTAACCATCTCTTTCTGTATCTTTGGTTCCACAGCGATGTCTCAAGAACAGCATGGAGATCCAAAGCTCTGGACGCACCAGCCATGACTTCAGTGAGTGTTGTATTGTCAACCAGTCCGTAGCATCGGCACATTAATTCAAAAAAGTCATGGCATCATTGATTAATAAATATATAGACTTGAGTACTGACGTGGCATAAACCCATGTGACCACCAAACATAAAGTAGATGCATTTGTGCAGAATTGTACTTGATTACATATGTCACAATTGTACAACTTTCAGATCCCACCCTAATTGAAAATTTCTTAAGTTAGTTGCCTCATGCCTTAATGACAATAAAACCATAAGGCCATTTGCTTCAACAATTACAATTGTACTTGTATCCTTTGGCCTCACATTGTCTTGTTGTTCGTCCACAGTATTTCGACCGATTACTGCGGACGCTAAACTCCGGATGAATCCAAGGTCGGATGTAGATTTCTCCTATCCTAAGGTGGACCTGGTAGTCAATCTCCAAGAGGTGGCCATTGAGCTCAATAGACCACAGGTAGGCATGTGTGACTGCATGTGTGAAGCAGAGCGGTGAGAAAAGAGAGAACCTAGAGATTTCATCTCAGTAACTGATGATCTATGCCCTCCCTTCTTGCAGTATATCAGCATTCTGGAGCTGCTGGGCTCAGTGGATATGATGACACGTAACCTACCGTATAGGAAATACAGGCCAGAGGTCCACGTTCACCACAATGCGCCCATATGGTCAGAAACAGAATATACTCATAAGCTTATGTTTTGGTACCAAAAGATTGTATGTGGATTTATTCATAATTTCATATTGCTGGCTGTCATGGCATGTGTGTGACTCCACTGCAGGTGGCATTACGTGATCACAGGCATCATGGAGGTGGACGTGAAGCCCCGCCTTCACATGTGGTCGTGGCAGCACATCCGCCGGCACCGGCAGACGGTGAAGCGCTACCGAGAGCTCTACATGGAGAAGATCACCAGCAAGAAACCCACCGAGGAACTGCTCCAAGAGCTGGAGGTGAGGCCTGCCATGAGGAGCAGAAACAAGAGTGTTGGGACTGTAGGACATCAGAGGAGGAGGTTGTTTGTCTATGAGGAAATGATGCTGACAATGGAGGCAGAGGAGATGTTATGCTGAATGAGCAATGATCCATTTAAAACAATTGTATTTTACCAGCTGCCTTTTATATCTACAGAATTGGGCTATGAAATGTAAATATCTGTGTCTGTGTATTTGTTTGTGCGTGCGCACGCGCACACACACACACACACATACACACACACCACTTTGAAGTGGTGTGTGTGTGTGTAACGTAACGTAATGTAACGTAATTGTTACTACATTAGTTCTTTGTCGTGCATATTGTACCTTTAGTAGTGGGACCCTCTAGTGGGCTTTTTTGTCTGTAGTGTGCAGAGTCTGCACATGCATTCACATCGCGCACGTCGTTGATGCGTGTCGTCTATTTTCCATATGTGTTGTTGCTTGCTGTCGCTGGCTCTTCATTCCGTTCACTTCACGTTGATGCGTATCTTGGTGTCTGTAGTGTGCATAGTCTGCACATGCATTCGCTCGTTGATGCATGTCGTTGTTACTCTTCATGGCGTTGACACATGTGGTTTATTTTCCACATACCCATTGGTTGCTGGCGTCAATTTCCACATGGCTAGTGTCGGCACGTGCATTTGTTTTCTCTTCTATGTTGTGGTCCCATTGGCCAGAGACGAGGTAGCCGTGTTAGGCTGGAGATGTCCGGTCCCATTGCCCAGAGGCAGCCAATCGGGACTATGCATTCAGTATGACTAGGTCCTCACTAGGTCGTCTACATTTCACGAGTAATGTTTAACCATCAGCTAAAGCAGCTAGTAAAAATAGATCATGCCCCTTCATTGAAACAACCACTGCGTCAAACCGATTCTTTGAACTCTGTTCTTTATTTTTGCCCCCTTCGTCTCATGGTGTCGCCTCTGTCTGCTCTGCCCCCTTCGTCTCATGGTGTCTCCTCTGTCTGCTCTGCCACCTTCGTCTCATGGTGTCTCCTCTGTCTGCTCTGCCCCCTTCGTCTCATGGTGTCTCATCTGTCTGCTGTCTCCCTCTGTCTCCTCTGCAGGAATCGTATTATTCCTGATGTGATTGATGACGGACATTAAGTAATTGAACCATTCCCATAATGAGCCTGAGAGTAAGCTGCTGTAAGGTCTAATCAATGTGTTTCCTCTGTCTGTACTCAGGAGCCTGAGAGGACGCTGGATATATTTAACATCACACTGGCCAGGCAGCAGGCTGAGATGGAGGTAAGACCTACTGGCCGAGGATGAGTATCTACATTTGTAGGATTATATGGGACTCTCATTGTAACAAATGCACCCACACAATCAAATATGTTTTACCGGTAAATGTTTTATTAATTTATGCCAAATGGTTTAAACCTGTGCTAAAGTGTGCAAAATAATGATATAGCTTCTGGCTTCTATCAATTACACACCCCATGAAGCCTTGAATTAATGGTCATTTGTTTTTAGTTTTTGGTACATTCCTGAGCCAATTATTTGATGACCGGCAATTGTGTAATAGAAACATATAAGATAAATAGAAGCAGAAGCATGAGTTCAAGTCCGTTGCTCTCCCTTGTCCCCCATATATGGGGGACTAGGTTGGTGGAGGGTGTGTAGAGCCCAGGATCACATTAGATGATTGACACAGGGGTGAAAAATGGGTTACAAAATCGTGGGATAAAAAATATATATTAGAAGAAAATTAGCAATGTTTTGGGTGTGAACTACTCCTTTAACATCTGTGGTTTTAGCTAGTGATACGTTCTTTCTTTGTCTTTTATCTGTTGTCCAACCAAGACACTAAATGGCTAATGAGTGTTCTTTCCCAGGCGAGCAAGGCGGGCCTTCGTATCTACCGTCCTGGAGTGAAGATGGAGGAAGAGGAGTCCCAGGGCTGGTTCGGATGGATGTGGAACTGGGGAGGAGAGCCTGATGCACAGCCATGCACAGTCAAAACTGGTGGTAGGCTATTCTACGAATCCAGAATGTTTTCTGAAAAACTTATGTTGCTATATCAGTGATTCTAAAAATGTTTTCAGGTCAATTACCTCCAAAATGATATGTATTTGGCCATGGACCGCCATATCAAATTATGTTGTTCCAGACAGTGACCTCCAGAAGCAAAGATTTTAGTTAAAAATGTTTGTTTAAAATAAATTATATATTCAAAGATTTGCACAACTTTTGAAGATCTTTCAAAATATAGCAGATCTACAAGCAGAAGCTCATAGCGCAGCACGAAGTGACATGCTATGAGCTTGTATATCTGCTATTTTTGAATAGCCAAAGTGTAAAATGACAGATGGTTTTAATTGGTTAACAAATACAGACGTACTGGAAGATTGAACGTTATATACTGGGAAGGAACTAGGCCACATACTATATAATGTATATCACATAATATTAATTGGTTAAAAAACTCCAATATGTTTCAATTTAATTTGTTCCTTCCTGTCTGCTCCCTTGCCTAAGGTTTTGATGACTTTATGACCACCGCTGAGAAGGCCAAGCTTTACACTGCCATTGGATATAGCGAGATCGCTGTCAATCACAACCTGCCAAAGGATGTGAGTTTCTGCCCTCTATGAATGTGTCTCACACAATGTCCTTGTCATGTTTAGTTTTAGTTTAGTTTAAATAAAAACAGTACAAAAAGGTAACATCAATAAAAGAGAAGTGTGTGCAGGTGAGAAAAGAAAACCAGGGAGGGCTTATGTGGTTCTCACCAAAGTTAATATACAATTTAACAAATAGTAATATACAAAGTAATCAAACATAGGTATGGAAAATAACAAAAACAACAAGAAATACATTATTTACACTTGTGAAGTGTGTGTGTCTGTGTGCGTGCGTGTGTGCATGCGTGTGCGCGCGTGTGCGTGTGTCTGAGTCCGAGTATGTCTGAGTATGCACAATAAGGCTACATTACGTTAGAATCGATTGGAGAGGGTAACTTCAAGAGGCCCTCAATCTATGTTTAAAGTTACAGAGTGAAGATGCGGCGTTGGCAATAAGTATGTGTGAATTCCAGAGTAAAGAACCTCTGACTTTTATGGAGAACTGGCTAAGAGTGTCATCATGACATTATCAACATCAATCTCATATTGGATATGTGTCTCTGTTTTCCAGTTTGAGGACATGAAGATTGATTTCCACATGGAGAAGCTTTCTGTGTCCTTCAAAGACAACATCAAGGACGACAATGAGATCATCAAGTTGACTGTTGGAGAGCTCAAGTCCATTCTCACACAGAGACCTGGAGCACAAGCCAATAAGTATGTTCTCATTAATTTAGCCCTATTTTGGGCATGTCATTATACTGTAGGTATATCAAAACATAGACCTGGTTTTACGGGTTATAAATGTTTTCTAATGTGTTTTAAATCATGTACACATATTTTAAAACATGCTTATCAGGATCAACTATGGAATTTGTATTTTCTTTAGCCTGTATGCTGGGTTAAAATCTCCACATCACTCCAGAGTCAAGCCTGCCTCCCTGCTAAGCTTCCTTTACCTGATGGCTCTCAGGTTCTGACATTCATTTTCTTTCTTCTTTTCCAGACTAATAGCTAAGCTCACTCTGTTCGAGGTAACGGGCCTGGGTGGTACTCGGGCCCCTCCCACCCTGCTGTCATCCAGGAAGGCTGCTACGGGAACAGGAACTCCACTTCTTAGCATCCTGTTCGAGACCAACCCACTGGATGAGAGTTCTGACCAGAGGCTCCACGTAGAGTCACAGCCCCTGGAAATCATCTATGATGCCGTGAGTTGTGTGAGAGAGTGTGATTGCAAAACGTGAAACCGTACAGAATCACTGAGTTCATGCACAAGATATAAGATACTATTTCTGTCTACTCACTGTATCTTGTTGGTGGACAGTTCAGAAACCATCGGTAGGCAGTTCTGGTAATTTAAACAACTTGTATAATTTTCTTATGAATGCAAATACAAGCATGCTAACTTTCCAGGGAAACAAAGGCTGCAGTTTCTATTAGCTTAGAACCCCCATTGCTGATGTCATTTGTAGGCAGGTTTCTGAATTGTCCATTGCCAACCAATGACACACAGTGAGTTGACGGAAATGGTGCCATCTTATAATGAGCATTAGTAAGAGGACCAATTATATGAAGATAAGTGAGTGAAGTCACAATTCACAAGTGCTCCTTTAAGTGTTTAAAAATCCTTCTTTCTGTGCGTTTGTGTGTTCACTTCTGCAGACAACAGTGAACAGCATGTCAGCGTTCTTCATGCCCCCTGAAGACCTGCAGTTAGATGAGCTGACCAATGCTACCTTGATGAAACTGGAGCAATTCAGGGACCGTACATCCACAGGTCTGTGTCTCTCACACACACACACACACACACACACACACACACACACACGTGCACCAAGACCGGATTTCCATTGTGATTGTCATTTTGCTTTTCAGGTCTTATGTATGTGATTGAGACACAAAAAGTTCTAGACCTGAAGGTGAACCTGATGGCATCCTATGTCATCGTTCCCCAGACCGGCTTCTATGACGCCACTCAGAAAATAATGCTGCTGGATCTGGGACACTTAAAGGTCAGAGATTCTCCTTATATCCAAGCTGGGAAACCTCTGTTCCCAAAAGCAGACAACGTATCTGCTGTATGTTAAGAGAATTGCTGGTCCATCCTAAGCCTGATGCATACTTTGTTGTGCATTGTGTTGCGCACCGGAAACAGCCAATCTACAAGCTCGCACGTTGTCACATTGTTACAGTAGGTTATAGATTTTATTTTAAGTCAGCATGCAAGTAAATATAACCATGTGTCCATCCAAATCATATCTATAACATTAACTAATATTAGGGATGTAGTGCAGAGCTAAGTTTTAGCAGACATTCTATTTGGAGAACAGAGATGCAGAGATGCATTCAATATGTCTACAAGCTTGGAAGTGTTGCATCGTGTCGCACTGTGAGCTTGTAGATCTTCTATTTTCAATGTGCAACACCATTGTATGACAGAGTACACTTTAAACATAACCTTAACCATCATTTAGTTTTATATAGAACATATAATAGAAACTAGAAATAATAAAGTATCACATTCACAATTTGCCTGGAATTTCATTTGATAAAAAAACAAATCGTGGGAAAATTGCATCAAATCGAATTGCATTGTGCACCAGGTGTTGAGTCAGAGCAAGAAGAATCTGCCACAGCTGTCGGTGACCAGCAGCACCTTTGAGGATATCATGTCCAGAGCGTACGACAGCTTTGACATACAGCTCACCAGTCTCCAGTTCCTCTACAGCCAACCAGGTGCAGTACACACAGTACATGCACGTTAGGTACAACAAGTTAGGCTGCACATGCTTGAAGAACATGCACACATAACAACATGGTAGCCTGGGTTACAGCCTGATTCGCTGCGTTCCATGGAGTGACTTTGACAAATCCACAGAACACAGAGAATCAGGCTGGAACCCAGACTAACAACGTGGTGGTTAAAGAACATAAGAAGGATGTTTCACACATAATTAATTGTTTAATGTCGTCTTCCATGGGAGTCAGAAGGGGACTGGAAGACGGCGCGTAAGCAGAAACAGTCGGCGTTCCACATCCTAGAGCCGGTGGATCTGAAGGTGGTGTTCAGCAGGGCCATGGTCGTTACAGACTCGCGCATGGCTAAGTGAGTCGGCCGCTTTTCCCGTTTTTCCCTGAGCACAGCATATGTTTTATATTGTTTTAAAGGGTTTCATTTGGAGCAACATGTATTTACGCTATGCTGAAAATGCCAGCAGTGTTGACGAGGTGCTGAGCATCTATTCCTCGCTGCATGTGCACGTCTGGCATATTATGTGGCTCTGACTATTTGTATTCATGTCTATTTTGCCCGTGTACATGTTTACAGGTTTAAGATGTCTGGGGAGCTACCACTGCTATCCCTTCGTATCTCGGACGATAAGATTCGAGGTGTGCTGGAGTTGATAAAAAGCATCCCACTTCCTCAGAGCAGACCTGTCGCACGCACTGCGTCCCACACCACTCCTAAGGTAACAATGTCAGGGTTTCCTCCAAATAAAATCCCAGTGTTAAATATCTCAGACAGGCCGGAAGTCAGACACTATGTTTTTTTCCTTGTGTGTGCCTGTACATACAGTAGCTAGTCTCCGTTCATACTGTCTGGAGCACGGAAGCTCTATTGATGATTAAGGAGGAAAGCGGAGGCCGCACTCGTTTCTTCTTTCTTTCTACAGTCACGCAAATGAATCCTAATATAAATCAAAATCATCTAAGCATAAACGCTTGCTGCTTAGCGGAAATGGAAATAAAAAAATAAAATGTAAAGATATTTTTAAACGTTCAGCATTCGGAGATTGTGGGATCAGCTTTTTTTCTGCCTTTATTTTATAGTGTACAGTAAGTTGACAGGAAATGGAGGGAGAGAGATGGGGAGTAACACGCAGCAAAGGTCGTCGGTGATCGGGAGTGGAACCTGCGACACGCTGTCAGGCTGGATTAGCAGCCTAGGTGTCTGGACTGCTAGGCCGGCCTGGGCCTGTAACTCTTGAACCGTAGGTTGTACAATAAAATAAATGTCTTCCTACCTTTTAGGCAAAGCAGTACACCCCCACACTGACTCCCAGGAGACACTTGACCGACCTGCGTTCCTCAGTGATGTTTGAGTCATGTGAGACCATCAGCATCACTTCAATAGGTGAGATACTAACACAAGTTGCTTAGCCTTAAGCAGCTTTGTAAATGTATTTGTTGTCTCCACCAGGCCGAAGGCATGTGGGGAGAGTATGTTTTGCACTCCGTCCGTCCGTTTGTGTGTCCGTCCGTGTGTCCGTCCGTGTGTCCGTCCGTGTGTCCGTGACCAGCTAATCTCGGCCACCGTTAACCCGGTCGATGCCAAATTTTGCACACACACTCCCTGGATGCCAACGATGAACCTCTGCCCCAAACTTTCCAGAACGGCCTGTTATAGCGCCACCAAGAGGCCGCTAAGCTAATCTCGGCCACCGTTAACCCGCTCGATGCCACATTTTGCACACACACTCCCTGGATGCCAACGATGAACCTCTGCCCCAAACTTTCCACAACGGCCTGTTATAGCGCCACCAGGAGGGTCTTTCAGATTTATCAGACTCCATCCTGATTGGTTAAGATTGGCTTCCAAAGTTCACAGGAGTGCTCAGTTTCAAACAAAATGCTGCAAATCATGAACACATCGCGTGATTTCCGTCAAATTGTGCACCCACATTCCCACTAGGCCGAGGACGAAATGCCACATGAACAATTTCAACTCAGCCTCAAGGTGGCGCTATAACTGGCCAAAAAGTGTTTTTACCTCTAACTGCACGGATCTGTGGATAACCTGGTGGAGACCTGTGCCCGGAAGGGCACTTTTTCTAGTTTTTTTTGTTTTGAGTGCACAAACATTGCGTAACACAAACCTTGAAGACAAAGGTGAGGACGCAAATTCTGATTGGCTGCAATGAGATGATGTATGATGATGTACGGTGATGAGATCGCCCCTCACTTCTCACGGGTGTGATTTTTAATATAGGAAGATAGAATTGAATGGAAGCAGTAGTTAATTGAGGCGTGTTCAGTACCAGCACACACCTCAGTGCTTACAGAGCCAGCATCAGCCAGTAAAAAAGCAGAGTCAGAAAGTCAGAAAGCCAAAAAGCAGGTATTGTATTCAGAAAATGCTGAGGGGAGGGAAAGGTAAAACTGGTATCACGACAGAGAGGGTGTACACAGCCGGTGGGGGTACAAACAGAGCTTATGGCCAGGACTGAATGTAAAACGTGTGTGTGTGTGTGTGTGTGTGTGTGTGTGTGTGTGCGTGTGTGTGTGTGTGTGCGCCCACTTCAGGTTCAGAGGAAGACTTGTTCTACGATGCTCCTACCTCTCCTATAGATGACCGTTCATTCTTCACGGACATGCCCGGCACGCTGCGGCGCTCTGACTCCATCAGGTGGAGGAGCCTGGTCAAGAAGGATCCTCAGAAGAACATGACTGAGTTCCTCATGACATTTGAGATCAATGAGGTAGCATTGCAAAACGGTCAAAGAAGTTTCACACAGCAAACAAACCAATCCATAATAATAATTGCGACTGTAGGTCGCAGATTACTATGAAAACCGGCAAAACCTGTCCGCCTGTCAGGTCATGCCACCATATATGGCCATCAACCCGTTGCGCCTCGTGACACTAGATTTAGATATAGGAGCCAGCCAGCAACTCTACATCTGACCTCAAACCCTTAGAGCTCCATATATGGAGCTGACCTGTTCTGACATTCCATATGATGATCACTCCCCACCCGTCCTTCCTCTTCGTCTCCCTTTTGACTGATACCTGTCCATTCAACAGGCCCGAAATTTTTGACCCGACCCTACCTGGGCCCTCATCAAACCCTGTAGACTCAAGACACTGCCCCCGCTGCCACCCTTAGATCTCATATATGGAGCTGACCTGTTCTGACATTCCATATGTTGATATGACCTCATCAAACCCTGTACACTCAAGACACGCTCCATATATGACCTCGTCAAACCCTGTACACTCAAGACACATAATAACAATCCCTCTGATTTATATAGCTTCAACGACAACAACTATGACAGTGACACAGACGCAGAGACGGCTCCCTTGACTCAAATACACCAGAGTAAGGCCAAGTGTGGACAAGGACGGACACATGCACACCGCACAGACGAACAGTCTGGTGCTGGTTGCGCCTCGGTGGTGGCTGCGCCTGGGGTGCCCCTCCGTGGACTTGTCTATAGCTGGAAGCCTGGAGGAGAGGAGCAGTGACTTGGCCAATCACTGCTGACCCGCCAACTGGAGAGTGTAGTGGTTGAGGGTTGAAACACTCTAAGAAGGTTGGAGACCACCTGATGACCTCTCTTCCAGGCCAAGCCACCCATTAGAAATGGATTATATTCGCATCTTTGATGTATTTACAAACTAGCAGAGAGGTTATAGAAAATCTACATCTACATTATGGTATAATCTAAATAATAATAATCACGTTATCTTCACGTTATTCTTCCTTCTTCTGGCTCTACTCTATTCCTCGTCCTGCAATCTGTCTCTCTACGTAGATGTCTGTACAGCTGTGTCGTCTATCAGGGGATGAAGAGATCACAGTCCTTCACCTGGACATCGAAGGAATGGGCACTGAGCTCAAATTGCGCACCTTCGACATGTCATCAAAGACGTTCTTGCGTGAGATCTGCCTCAAGTGCCCTGAGTACATGGGTTAGTAGTAGTGCCTCAACAGCAGGCTTGAGATTGAAATTTTCAATAGAACTAGATTTTGGCGTTGTTCCGAGTGTAACTCTTGGAGGATTATCATCTCAAATATTGTCATATCATGTTTGAGATGAATCGGCAGCGTATTACATCTCCGTAGAGTTTCTGTTATTTTTATGCTTGGTTTTTCTTTTCATGCTGCCTCCAGATTCTGAGGAGAAGGAGGTTCAACTCATCACCACTCTAGACAACACAGAGGATGACTTGCTCATGCTGGAGTACATTAAGGTACTTTTCCAATCCACTTAAGTCACTGGCCTGGTGTTGTGGGTGCAATGACAAATCACATCTTTGTTCAATGACAAATCACATCTTTGTTTTATTGGTCAAAACAATTTCTACATCTCGAATAGCTTCTGACTACCCCACGGGAGAATAATTAACCACATGAACCCTAGCATCCCTGTTCTGTGGCGAACGTTTGGCAACGCGTTGCAAGCTTGTAGATCGGCAATTTTGTAGAGATTTGGTGTAGAGGGAAACAAGGATGGGGCCTCGTATAGAGTGCCTTTGGCACTCTGGTCAACAAAGTATATTGGGTTTCAATTTTCTTTCTTCTGTTTTGTCATTACCAGGCTGATAGGAATGGTCCTGAGTTCAAATCTGAACACAAAAATACAGAGCAGCTAATCAAGGTGAGAGAAACTTTAAAGTTATCTTTAGCAATTTTCACAATGTTGACTTTATAAAATTAAATATATACATATACGACATACTCTTTTCTGCTGTGAAATGATGTTGCATACATACATATTTTAATGTTACCCTCCAGGTGGTCTTCTCGTCGCTGGACGTGCACCTCCACACAGAGGCTCTCCTCAACACCATGAACTTCCTCAACAGTCTGCTTCCTCCACCCACCAAGAAGGAGGGAGGACAGGATGAGCTGCCTACTATCCCAGAAGAGGATGAGGGGGAAGGGGAAGTGGAGGCAGAGGAAGAGAAGAAGGAGGAATCAGTGGTTGCCAAGAGACAGAGTAATGTTATACTGTATTTCATTTTATTTATGGATTAAGTAGCATTGTTAACCTGTGAACGCACAAATACAGCCTATAATTAGTATATGCATGGAATTTGTGCCATCTCTTCATATCATGGAACACCATCTTTAATAATACAAAATAGCTGTGGAACTGGAAAGCGAGGTAAAGCGAGGTAAAGCGACTGTCCACACATTTTAAGGCAATACAGCTGAAATGCAAGGATTTAGAGAATGTGGAAGCTGTCGGCCCCACTGACTTTGTTTGAGGAGAAGCATATCCTAGACCGTTCTCACCACATCTCGTCAGAGACCAAGGTGGAGATCGTGTTACGTCTGAATTCATTCTAGAGTCTAGGCCAGGCCATGAAACTACTGTACACTGGTACCATGGCCAAAGCTTTTCCATCTATCAATATAACACTCCCACAGTGGCGAAGCATAGTGCAGGATTTTGGAGTTGTGAAACGGTTCCTACGTGATCATCCTGGCGTGAAATATGTGTTGCAAAAGAGCTGGTGGACTTAATTGGAATAAGAGACACAGAAGTTAATATTTAATAATAGTATAATTTCAGAGGGCTGTATAATTTCCTTTTCCTGAGTTTCGTCTCACTTTCTATTTATCTTCCCTCTTTACTTCTTTCATCTTTGTCCATAGCTTCAAAGAAATTGAAGTTTGAGGATGTGGTGAATCTGCACATCAGAGCAGATCTCAACTGTCTGAAGGTTTTCATCCGAGGAGAGAAGGCCAGGATCTCTGAGATCAGTATTGAAGGTATACCTTTCACCCACTGCACATAACACGCTCAATGAACACCCTTATCTTATCCCCTAATTTATACTTTGTCACACAACGGCGTTGCTCAATGGAAAATAAATAATTGTGCAAAGTACATTATGTCACCAAGTGAATATTTTGAAGCCATGAGTGGTGAAAACTATTGAAAGACTACCTAGTCTACCGTAGGAAGTTGAAGGAGTCTTAAGTTACTCGTTTTGTGATGTCGTACTGTCCAGGTCTAGTTTCAGAGGTTCTGATGAGGAAAAAGGAGATGGAGATTCTGGCCAACCTGAAGAACATTGTCATCCTGGACTGTGACAAAGATGCAATTTACAAGAAGGTATCACTATTAAAAAATCACACCCGTGTGAACTGAGTGCTGCAACTCCTCTCTCTCCCCCCACCCCCCCTCTCTTTCTCTCTCTCATTAGCAGGCAACAGTACAGCACTATCTCTCTCTCTGTTTCTGGCACAACAGTGCCCCTACTGGTACTAATAGTCATACTCGTGCTCATTAACGTCACATACATAGGCGTCACATACATAGGCGGACACGGACATTGCTGTTCCTTGGAGTGGTTGCACCACTCAAAAAGGGTTAGTAAAGGTTTAGCTTAGACATTCTTTTTAGTAAAGGCTTAACCCATTAAGACCTCTGGCCACACTTTCAAAAGATTCAAAAAGAGCAGATTGCATGCTTGGCACTGTGAGCTTGTATATCTGCTATTTCTGAATATACAACACAAAAATGACAAAATCTAAAATGATACTGATGTCGACATGCTTCCCTGGTTTTAATGGGTTAATTATCTAGTACAATAATCTCTCACTGTACCATATGTTTACAAGTCAATAGATTTTATTTTTATTTTTTTTAACGGATACAAATATTTAAAAAGGTTCTTTGAAAAACAAAGAAGGGTCCCGCACACTGTCAGAAACTTGCCAAAAATGTTGCTCTTTATTGGTCAACGTTTCGGTCGATTACACCTTCATTAGGACAGACAATACAAGACAGGTATTGTCTTGTATTATAAGTATGCTTTATTGCCCTACGCACCTGTCACTAGCCTTCTGAGGTGTGCATCGGCCTTTTGCTAATAACTGATACAAAATGTAATACAATTATTATCCAATAGACAATTTCAAGAACAAAATTATATTATAGTCCCATCTATCTTGTCCACGCTCGATCTCCCCAGGCAGTGTCCATAGCAGATAAGGAGGTGTTTGCCTTCCGCATGGTGAACTACACAGCTGCCACCGAGGGAGACGCCTATCTGGATATGTGTAAAGTAGACACTTCCATAACACTAAATGTGGGATGCATCCAAGTCATCTTCCTCAAGAAGTTTCTCTCTTCATTACTGGTAAGATAAATAATATGTTTTAGATCATATTTGTTTAGAGGCTGTGTGTGTACTTTGGTTTAGAATCCCACACATAGCACTGTCATGTTATGTAATATTTTTAATGCAATAATACACTGAAAATGTATCAGATATTTTTAAAAAGAAAGAGGATCTGGGCACTCAAAGTTAAAAAATTAGGATTGATCGCCTTTAATAAATTAAAAAGGCAACTGCCAACATGTTTCGACCAACAAGGTCTTCATCAGGGCAAGAATGATCAGATATCAGATATCTTGCTGCTGATTTGATTACATCCTTGAGAAAATATATTTAAAAGCAATTTCTGTTCAATTAAGCTGCTTAACCCTCTAACACCCGCATTAATTTCTACTTGCAAAAAATAGATTTCAACCTTACTACTACTTTGTACTACTAGGACTGACACTAAAACATATGTTAAAAAAAATAAAAAAAATAAAGTTTGATGGAAAATTTATAATAATTATATAATAATTATATAATAATATAAAAAAATCATAATTTACATTTGGGGGATATCTTTCACAATAATGAATAAAACATGTTCTAGACATTCTAATGATCACAAAAAAACATATATTACAATTATTTTACCTACTTTTATTAGGGTAAAGGTCAAAAGTCTTAGGTTAAAAAATGTTCAAAATCGCACAGAGTCCAGACATTTTTAATTTGTGTGAATTTCAGCCTCTGTGGGGGGTATTTATATGCAAATATCATGACCAATGTCATTGAAATGGCATTGCAATGAACATCACTGATGACATTTAGGTGAAAAAAGAACAGAAAAAAATTATAATAATTTAGTAATTAAATAAAATAAAATTGTTGCTAAAAAGCAACGCTGGGTGTTAGAGGGTTAATTCTAAGGTCGCATTCACACCTGGACATTTTAGTTTGATTTAAACAAATCTTGTTGACGGAAAGTCCAGTTCGTTTGCGTTGTTGGAACTCATTCTGATGCGAACCAAATGAACAAACTAAAATAAAAAATGTGGTTCTCAGTTCACTTTCAAGTGCACCAGAGTTCGGTTCACTATATGTAGACATATTTATATATTTTTGGTGATTTATCTATCTATTCTTACACCCACCAAGTCACCAACTACCCACAATTAGCCTCTAATTTACCTAGATACTATAATGTATGAGTTTTATCCTGTGCAGATTGTACTGTATTTCAGATACATGCACTTCCATAATTACATTTACAAATTTACTGATCTTTCATCTGTGTCCCCCAGGCTTTCATCAACAACTTTCAGGAGGCTAAAGAGGCCTTGGCTGAGGTGACGGCGCAGGCAGCAGAGAAGGCTGCCACGGGCGTATTGGAACTGGCAGAGCGCAGCATGCGCATTGCTCTTAACGTCCACTTCAACGCTCCTGTCATCTTCCTCCCCCAGTCCTCCTCCTCCACCAATGTCATCGTAGCCGACCTGGGCTTGATCTCCGTCAAGAATCACTTTTCCATGCCGTCCAAAACCCACACAAAGATCCCCCCTGTAGTGGATATGATGTCAGTGGGACTGAGTGAGCTCAAAATGTACAGGTGAGTGCAAGACCATCTGTAAAAGAGTAACATAATTGAAGCTCCTCTATACGTTACTTATCTTGTTTATTTTTATTTACCAGAGTTAAATTATGCCACTAAGCATGAACCAAAATTGGCTCTTGGCTGAACGCTCTATAGGCTAGTGTTGACATTTGGCTAGTTGTAGATGGTTTGAGGCCCTGAAATGACAATTCTTTAGGAGGTTTAACTTAGTTTTATTCTCATTCAGTGAGTTTTAAATGTACCAACCTTCAACTATATAATATTATATAATTTCTTAGCCGGGAGTGTGACAAATAAACGGAACTGTTAATTTGGTGATACCACATTCATACGGGTTCATGCTTTTATTTGCGTTTAGAAACCTCTAATTCAGCGGGACATCAAGTCATTGAGTCATTCAGTCATTCAGTCATTGAGGCATTGAGTCTCATATCGGGTACATATCGTTTCTATTTACAATTCCTGCATGCTCTTTTTGCTTGCAGAACCACATATGAGGCAGAACGGTTTCAAGGAGAGACTCAGCTTCTAAAACCAGTTAACCTGGACTTGTCTATCGAACGAAACCTGTCATCCACCTGGTACCACGACATACCTGATATCAAGATTACAGCTCACCTTAAACCCATGAATGTGAGTAGTGGTCGTTTGCAGTGTGTATGCACATACAACACGGCTATTCAACAAAATTGTTCAGGGGCCGTGGACGATTAGTTGAGTTAATGAAACACAATGAGTACAACAAAAATATAATCATATTTATCTTGGAATCCACATGAGAACGGTGTGGTTCCAATGTGGATCTTGTTGCCCTGCCTGTGATGTCAGTCATATATGATGTCAATCATCTGTGAGATATATGGTTGGTTGATTTATATGATGTATGTATGACCCCAAATGTGGGCAAGGTTCTAGCCCGATCAGAGCCCTTTGATTTCCATCCATTATAAAAATGTAAAAGTTAATTATTTAAAAAGGTGTATCAGTGTTGATTATATTAAAAAAAGAAGAAAAGAAACGATGCAGTTTGATATTCTTCAGTTGAATCTATCTTTTTTGGGAAAGACGCCGTCTATGATAAGTTAGGCTTCACGGTCTTCGCCTCCATGTCTTGTCTGCTCAATGTGAATCGCTGTGTCCAGTATATATTGTAAGTACAGTATACCAATGTGTATCTGCATCTGTTTATCTTACAGCTGATTCTGAGTCAGGGTGACATGACGGTGGTACTGCGTACACTGAGTGAGATCCTGTCGGAGACGTCCGACAGTGACACTGTGCCCCCTCCCCCTCCTCCTCCCACTACCGAGCCCTCCTCTGAGACAGCATCCACCAAAGGGTCCCAAGGCTCTGGAACTACAGGACCAACCAGCAGTAAGGAGGAGTGTGCGTGCGTGTGTGTGTGTGTGTGTGTGGCACTCGCTCAGAATTGTAATTGTGCAATCTGCCCTGGCTCAGGGTTATTGTAAGGTTTGGCCCAATAGGTTTGGCCCAATAAGCGTCTAGAAATGAGCACAGAGTTGGGAGCATTTAATGTTTGTTAAACATGCGTAAGTCCAGAATTTCCAAAATGTGTGAGTGTCAATTAGAGTGTTTCACAAACATTTTCATGTCAAGTACCCCTAAATTGATATACTGTATAAGATCTTAGTTATTAGGATGCGGACACTGATGCGTATGTATGTTATGTGCCTTCCTTGTTATAATGGGTAACGCTGTGAAATATATTTCGTTGTAATGATAGCTAACACTTTGATCTTTGTGTAGCCAGATGATCAAAGATCCCCCTTCGCCTACTGATACCTCTGGTGATATCTAAATGCATTGAATGGCCTAAACCGGGTGAAAACAATTTAGGGAAAAAAGAAAAAACAGCATCACAGAACAAATGCACTTTGAGGAGGTCCTCATATGGGATGGTATTGGGTTGGTTTTCAAAGCAGTGGGCATATATACTGTATATGTGTTTTGCCAGCGTCCATCCCATTCATTGTATTTAGATTTCCCCAGACGTATTAGATTACCGGTACTGAACTTCTGGCTACAAGAGAGTGGTGTACCGTGTAACAATGTGTGATATACTTTCTTGTTCCAATAGGTAACACTGTGGTGACCGCTGCTGTTGTGGAGACGCGTAAGAGTGGAAAGGTGAAGAACACACTCAAACTGGACTTCAAGTTTGACTCCATGACGCTGGTCCTGTACAGCCCCAGTGAGAACGAGGTGGGGGAAAGCACTGATAGTCATATTGCCAGACTTAACTAATGAACTAAACTGTAAATGATGTTCTGGGACCCCTTCTCTGTCACAGCCGTGGTCTCCGTCCTGCTTACTTTCACTTGCAACTTGGGTGCAATATGAAAAATCTGACTAAGATTTGCCCTCTCTCGGTGTCCCTTTATCCATTCATTAAATGTATTTAGCATCTCTTTGTTATTCAGGTGCAGCTGCTGGACTCTCACGACGAGCAGCAGAAGCTGGCAGAGTTTACTCTGGGAACCATCTCCACCTCCTTCAACATGTTCTCTGACAGCTCTATGAAGGCCTCAGTCAGACTGGCCAACTGCCTGTTGGACGACAAGAGACCTAGAATCAAGATGGTCACTTCCAGGTACTAAGGACACACAAAACAGACACATATACTTTATATCAATATAGGCACATAATCCTATGCAAATCTATAAATGCACAAACTAAAAACAATGTGCAGTGTCGTTTTTGTTTAATCAACCTTTACTAAACATTTGTAATGCTGTTCAATGTAACACACACACACACACACACACACACACACACACACACACACACACACACACACACACACACACACACACACAGAGAGAAGCCGTTGTAAACTGTCTATTCGGGCATAGATGGGTAAACACTAACATTACCACATACACAATCTTAGCTGATACAACATGCGATAATACATCTCCAGCTCTCCCTAGACAGATGATGTCTCACAAGTGTACAATACTCTGACTGTGACCTATGACCTGTGTTTTTACTTTTATTTTTATTTTTATTTGCTTTTGTCCTGTTTGTCCTTGTTTCGTTGGGGGGGGGGGGGGTGTACGTTGTTTGTTGATGTTTGTGATGATTTAAAAAAGAAAAATGGGTGACTATGTGCAAAGATTTTCTCTGTACTGCTTGGCTGTCCCCAATAAAACACTAGACAGATGGTGTAGCTTGTCACCATTCCTGAAGTGTGATCCAGTACAGTATGTTAAAATGTGTTCAGAGTGTGACAGGGCTACTTACCCAGTCCATCCATCTCCAGGGGCTGACAGGCCCTGCTGAGGGCACAGATTGGGCAGACAGTGGTGGCACGCCAAGACACAGTCAGAACGGAGTCATCAGCGCTACACAGAAAAACACATACTGCTCATGTCATATGTTCATAATCCACAGGCCTGGGTTTGTTAAGAGAGAGCATGTGAACATATGTAGCTACATACTGTACACAGACCTACTAGTAGAATGTGTTCAGATATGATTTGATCAGCGTTCTTTCTTTACTGCATTACTTTCGATTCGTGCTAATAATACTTCTGTCTTTACTCTTATCGCTTTCCCTTTCGTTACATGCCCTCCTACACTCCCACCCCTCCCAACTCTCCTCATCATAACCTCCCAGGATGATGGAGATGCGACCCGGCGCTGAGCAGAACACGATGGTGGAGGTGACCTACCGCCAGGGCCGCGAGGGCACCACTCTGGATACAATAGTTCAGGACCTCTACCTGTGTGCCAGCATGGAGTTCCTGCTCATTGTGGCAAACATCTTCCTCAAGGCCACCCAGCAGGGCTTTGCTCCAGCCCCACAGCCCAAGGCCACCAACAGAGGATCGGATAAAAAGTATACAGCCTCTTCAGCTTCATCCAAGGAGAATGGTGGGTCGCACACACTTGCCACTTAGATGTAAAAGATATTCAAATCGATGTTTTTGTTCTCTGTTTAAAGGAGTTTTATCAAGAAAAGTAGAACAAATAAGAGAATAATTTAAAAATAATGTATTTTTTTGTGGGTTTTATTTGTTGATTTCCAAACCCAAACCAAACCTAGCTAAACCCAAAGTGAAGCTCGTGAAATACTATTATTACCCACTAATATATGTGGGAAGTCTGCACAACAGCTTCTGCTCCAGTGTTTTTATTCTTTTAAAACACCGACAAACAACACGTGTTGTTTGTCTGTGTTAGCCCCCGGCTAGTTGGTTTTCAGTTGTAAATTAATTTGCATGTTAATTGTTAACATCAGCCAGCATAATTATCATCGTTGCTCTTTGCTATCCTCAGCGCCATCTCCAGTGACGGCATCCAAGAGTGAGATCAATGTTCTGGTGAGGAATCCAGAGATTGTCTTTGTGGCAGATTTAACCCGTGGCGACGCCCCCGCCCTGCTGATGACCACGCAGTGTGAACTGGTGATGAAGAACGACGCAGAGGAGTCGCTGATGACTGCCGTCATCAAGGACCTCAAGGTGAGCTCTTTTGCAAACCCCAAAAGGTCCTGCAGTATTAACCCATTCTGACCTGAGATCAGATTCATAACGAGGTTTCCGCCGGACACACACTGGTCTGATGAACCCATTCTGACCTGAGATCAGATTCTAAAAATGTCAGTCGCTCTTCGATTTTTCAAAAATAGCAGACCTACAAGCTCGTATCGCGCCACTCGGTGGCGCGATATGAGCTTGTAGATCTGCTATTTTTAAATAGCTAAAGCATAACATGATGCTGACACCAAAATGGGTGCCCGGCCAGAATGGGTTAAAGCATTCTACTGAATGAATAAGATCAATTTAGATCACCTGGGAATTCATTCCCCTTTGCCCTGCCATATGCAACTGAGAGCAGGCAGGCATATCAGAGTGAAGAGAGCATAAGTTGGATGCGAGGGCAATGATGAATCCTGAGTAATAATGTTTATCACATACCCATTGTCTAGTATACATTGTATACTGTATATTCACAATACAATGACAAAATAGTATTTGAACGGTGATCTTTGCTTAAATAACTCAATATAACCATTAATTTCGTGCTTAATGAAGGATATCATTAGAACATGAATCATCATAGTTTAACGTTCATTAGAATCAAATACTGCCCCATGGTTATACTGCCGTGACTTCTGTTCTTGTTTAGTTGACGTTCTGTCAAAATCTAAGAAGAACTTGAACAACATTAAAGTATCCACGTATTGCTGTGGAAAACGGCCCTGGGGAATGGAAAGGTATTCCCACTGAGATTTTCTATCAATTACGGAGGTAGTTATTTGACAACACAGTTGCCGGCTTCCAACCTGATTATTATCCATTCTGTGAACCGTAGAAGGTCAGTGTTTTCCCCTCTGTGTTTTGTTTCATCCATCCAGACTTAAGATAATTAAGCAAAGAGGTCTCACCTCCCAGTGGTGCCTGTTCAGTCCTCTTTAACTACTTTAGGTGCTCATAGGTCAGCTGTCATATAACCATTTGGGAAGATATCAAATCAAATCATCATATCGGGTAATACAGCAGCTGACTAATTAGCACACATGTATCACCCACTTGGTCTATTATCACTTATCTTAAGCAGGTCAAATAAAGCCTTGGACTTGGTATGTGCTAAAACATTCCTGATGGCTTGACTGACCTGCTACTGTTTTTGTAGATTGTGGCGTGTCCCTTCCTGAGGGACAAGAGGAAGAACGTAACCACAGTGCTGCAGCCCTGTCAGGTGTTCTACAAAAGCACCCAGACACCCACCTCCCCTCAATCTTTGGAGGTTTGCATCAACACCCTTTCACTGAAGGTAAGCTTTCATTTATTGAAATACATATGAACACATCTGTGTGTTCAGTTCGTATTCTATTCAGGGACATTTGTTACAGTGTTATGAAAAGATTAGGATATGTCAGACTTTTTATTTTTATTTTTTATGATCAGTACTTTATTTTAGATTTTTTTTACAAACACATAAAACAGAAAACCTACAATACAATCACAAGCAACAACAGCAGAGTACGTATTCATGGATAGACAATTAAGATAGATAAGATTTAAAAAAAAAGGAAAAATCAAATTAAAATGTGAAAATAGTTTACATTATTTACACAACCAAACGCAGCAACATCAACCGTATCATAATGTGAAGTAATACAATAAACAATCAAGAGGGCATTGCCTGACCGTGGATCACACCAAGGGACCTGCAACATGACTGAGGAACACGTCCCACTTAAGATCATATTTATCCAACTGATTATTCATCTTAAAGGATAACCTCTCCAAAGCAGCCACAATACCGAGCTGAGTGAACCATACATGTGCTGGAGGTAAAACCTCAGACTTCCATTCCTTAACAATGATCTTCCTACCCACAATTAATGCTGTTTGAATCCAGTCAGCTAGAGGTGCAGGGAGGTGTTTTAGTGGCGATGGATCACCCAGAATAAAGAGAGCCGGTGTATAAGGAATATCCTGGTTTGTGATTTGCGTTATATTCTCATGAATAGCACACCATAGCGTCTGTACCCTAGGGCACTCCCATAATACATGAATAAGTGTACCGAGGTCCTCATCACACCTCCAGCAAACCGGACTATCTCTGAGCTTAGCCTTGAACAATCTTCTCGGAGTCCAGTAGACTCTATTCATTATTTTAAATTGAACTAATCTGGTTCTAAGTTCACGGGACATCTTCTTTGAGTTCCGTAGAATCATGTTCCATTCATAGAATAAACCTCCCAAACACTCTTTACGCTTGAGGGCTGACCTTGGTGTGCTATCATAATTGAATAATATGTTGACGCCTCATGCCCAGTTCCAAATATTGCTAACACCGTTTTCAAAAGGTCAAACTCTGTCGGCATATTGGGGTGAGCTCTTACATTTGTCAATAGTAAATGCAGAATTTGAAGATATTTCCAGAAGTGATTACGTGGAAGACCATATTGATCAGCAAGTTCTGTGAAACTTTTAAATGTATCTCCCTCATACAAATCTTTCAGAGCCAGAATACCTCTTTCTACCCATAGATTCCAAATGAATGGTCTTCTATCAATAAGGAGTTTGGGATTCAGTCAAATACTGGAAGATGGGTTAAGGTATAAGTTCAATTTGAAAAAAAGCAACATTCTCTTCCACACCCAACGTAAGTGGAGAAAAATGGGATGGTCACTAACAACCTCAGGTAGTTGAGCAGTGGTAAAATATACCAAAGGTAGGCTATCAGAGAAGTGGTTCTCTATCTGAGACCACGGTGGGGCTCGTTCAGGAGGGAGAGACCAGTGAGCTAGATGTCTCAGGCTGAAAGCATAATGGTAGAGCAGAATATTTGGGATTCCCAGACCTCCCTGGTCTCAGACAAATAGTTTCAAGTTTATAGCATTTATCTATGAGCGGTGTCAAACCAAGGCCTGACTGACCTGCATACACTGTAGACTCAATTATATTAGAATAAGTGCTATATATGCGCCTACCTTCAACCTCTCTCCATGCCCAGGTGTCTCCCATCATCATCAACACAGTTATCACCATCCAGTCTGTGCTGACGCCTGCTGCAGAGACACCACAGGAGCTAGACAGCCCCATACCCCCTGAGTTATGGGAGCGAAGGACCTGGAAGGACCTCAAGTTATGGTTCCTGGAGGAGGAAGGTGATGAGGATGCACAGTCATTAGTCCCATTGATACCACAGGGAGAGTCACTACAGGTACAGTAATGCCACCATTGGGTCGATAGTACTTACTATGCAATATTGATTGATTGTTATATACTGTATTGATCAAACTGAGAAATGATCAAATTGATAAATAGTGAAAAACTGTTTAAATGGTTTAACTCCACAGTTCATTACTACGGTACATAGGTCAGAGACTTGTTACATGCTTACTTTTGCGTAACTGGTAGTTTTTATGGTGTGGCTCGGTAGGAGGCTAGCCATAAGAGGGTCTGTCTATCTGTCTGGTTGTCTGGGGCTAATCTTGCAAACCGTCGGACAAAGTGTCAAGTTTCTTGTCAGAATAGGCATGTCACATCACAGTTTACATGTGGTGTAAAGCAGCCGCCAACCGGTGAAATTCATCATGAAATCCGAGCTCCACATAGGACCCAAGCGGATATTATTATGAATCACTAATGTCCTTTTCGAGCGGTGTGTGTGTGTGTGTGTGTGTGTGTATACACTTTTTTTTTTTCAACTAAATGTTACTTTTTTCTTTACTTACAAAGACAAAAAAACACTCATACGGTACATGCACTCCAACATACCTCCCCCCTGCCCCCAACAGATCTTTCGAGCCATATTTTTAATTATACCAGTAATACAGCTTAGTGGAGAAAAGAGGAGCATTTTCTTCCATTCACTGTACTGTATGTCCCTGCAGGTAGCCATCAGCTCTATCTGCCTGACTCTGGAGGCAGGGGTAGGGCACCGCACTGTGCCCATGCTTCTGGCCAAGTCCTCTTTCCATGGAGCTGTCAAGAACTGGAGCACGCTCATTAACATGCACAGTCAGCTCAATCTGGAGGTACGAGTATGTTAACATACACCCCGACTTTAGCAATATTACAGGAAAGGGTGTGTTTTTTAACACTCGAGCAGAGTTCCATAAGCATCACCAAAGTAATGATGCCCATGTAATATTGCAATTATACAGTTACCAATACCAACAAAATAAAACATAATAAATAACAAAATAAGTACCAGTAATACAAATGTATTCATATTGTGGGGCAAATTGCTCAATAAAAGAGTGCAATCTCTGCATGTGGTAAATACATGTGGTAATTTCTCAGACGAGAGGCTAATGGGAACATTCACCAGTCTCAACTAGACACCAAAACATATACCGGTAAACATAACCTGTGTGTAATAAATAATAATACAGTACATAACACACTGTACTTTACTGTTAGGTTCACTACTACAATGAGATGATGGGAGTGTGGGAGCCACTCCTGGAACCATTAGAAGAGGAAAGAGACAGCTTCAGACCCTGGACTCTAGGACTGAAGGTACACATGCACGCATGCACACACACACACACACACACACACACACACACACACACACACACTTCACTCTAACCTTATGAAACCATAAAATCTAATTGAGCATACTGATTGTATCCCCCATTTCATATTTCAAGATTTGTCCCAATTATTTTTAATGTCCAAAGGGCATATGGTCCCTTATTGTATTTGTATTTTTTTTTCTTCTTCTTCCGCCAAATATTGCAGTTCTGGCTGAAATGTACAGTCGGTTTTCGCAAAACTTGGCAATATGGTAGAGGGCTATGCCAAACGGAGAAGACGCGAAGCCCATAACCATTAGCCAAACGGTTGCACTATAGCACTCAATTGAAAATGTTTGAACAGGCATAGGTCATGAACCGTTGGCAATAAAAGTTCAATACACATATCCGTCTCCTCAGAACAACTTTCGTGTTCTGATTGGTCACTTTGTATGTGAAAAAATATATGAATAAAAAATATATATAGCTGCAAGCTATATACATAAGAGGGGCCAAGGAATGGAGAAATAAGAAAATGGGATGGTCACTAACAACCTCAGGTAGTTGAGCAGTGGTAAAATATACCAAAGGTAGGCTATCAGAGAAGTGGTTCTCTATCTGAGACCACGGTGGGGCTCGTTCAGGAGGGAGAGACCAGTGAGCTAGATGTCTCAGGCTGAAAGCATAATGAAAAATACTATATGCAATACGCACAATAAGTGGGCGCACATCCAGAGCTAAGAGTCGCTCGGTTGCTCAACACATCTGAAGGGTACCCTTCATTGGGTATCTGGGGCTGTCTGGGGTACGAACAGCTGCAATACAAAGGGCCTTTCACACTGAGCAGTGTTGTTGAGCAGCCTGCACCGCTCAGTTCACATGAGTGTGATTTGCTTATTGCTTGGCCCCTGTTATCGCTGCTTGTAGCTATATTTCTTTATTTGTTTTGTGATATATAAACTGATATTCTTGGTTAAAAAGTTAAAGCTCTATATTTTAATAAATCAGTAAGAAACTGTTCTCAACTTGTCTGCAAATATATCTGCACATTACTATTACTAACCCAGTGACCAATTAAAACAATACAATAAATGCTGTCTCCCTGTCTGAGGGACAGCAGTATTTATCTTTGAGAATGCAGGTGAGAATGGACATTTAGAGAATTTAGCCCATGTCCGAAACACACAGATTGCTAACTATCTTTCCACCGTTGTGTTGTAACCTCCTTAGATGAAGAAGAAGCCAGTGAAATATACTGGAATTTCGGATGAGGTTGATTTCAATGTTCCAGATTATAAGACCGTGATCAACATCAGCAGCAAGGACCAGCTCAACCTCACCCTCACAAAATGTGGACTGGGCATGCTCAGTAACTTGGGCACGGTAAGGACATAACAGTCACATACAGTACTGACTTACAATACCTTAAGGTGGGGCTCAACCAGAGGTTCTTGGTGGCTTTGTGATTATTATAATGTGTGATGCAACCATATTTCCAAATCCAATTCCAATTTTACAACTTTTGTAGTCCGAGCCCAGCTTTTCAATTAAAATAAATTGTTTTACAATTCTAATGTATGGTGGTCCACACTGTATTTGTGAATGTAACTACTAAAGCAATTTAACTCTTGCGTGGAGCATTGTCAAAGCTTTTTCTCACATTTAATCAGTGAATACTGTATATCATCATTCTCTTCCAGTGTTATCAGTTTTTTGTCCAAAGTGTTTATTTGTGTTTGTATCTATTCAGGCGTTTGCAGAAGCCGCTAAACAGTCGACTGAAATCTTCCAGAAGGACGAGGCTCCATTTGTGGTGAAGAACCGTCTGGGCCTGCCAGTGTCTGTTCTCTACAGTGAGATGTTCTGCCCCCTCGACAGACAGGGCGTCAACCGCACAGTGGAGTTGCAGAACGGAGAGCGACTCAATATGGACTACTCCAGAACCTCCACCGACTCTGACCAGTTCTCCGCTATAATCTCCCTTAGTGAAAAGGACTACTACATACAACCCAGTAAGTAGCAGTGGCACATACAGTACAGTATAGCAGCCATGCACATAATGCTGCAGCTTGTGCACACTCACGCACACACACACCCGCTCTCTCTCTCTCACACGCACGCGCGCGCACGCTCGCACACACACACACACACACACACACACACACACACACACACGCACACAGTATTCTTTAGCAGCTGGCAGTGGTAATATTGTGCGCAGTGCCCATCTTGTGAGATACTCAACAAGGTAGTGTCTACTGTAGCTGACTGTCTGCCAAATTAATCAAAAGGAAAGCCCTACATAAACCATGCTCCATATACTAGTAATAAAAACACACGTGTTGTTGTCCCCTGTGTTCTGCCCAGCTCCGGTGGGTCACACATGCACCACTATCATCCCACTGATCAAGGTCGGCCGGGGGATGTACAGTGTGATGCACAGGGAGTCCGGGGTCACTCGCTTCCTGGTGTGTCAGATCTACTCGGATCAAGGAAGCAAGTACATCAAGATCCGCTCTCCCTTCCAGGTAAAATATTTCGGGCTTTGCATCTCATTCAACCTTTAGTCTATAATTAGCCTCATTGTTTGCTACTGTCATGCCAAGGAAGAAACTTGCCTGCAGTGTTTCACCGACTTAGTCACTGTATATCCATGTCGGTTCCAAAGTCTGAGGATTTGACAGATTTTAGCAGCTCGCTGATTGTAACAAATTGATGAATGATGTCATTTTTGTGAGATGTTGTAAAACTTTGAGTATATCTCAAGACGATGCCTTGGTTGGCTTTATCCATCATTGTCGCAGCTACTGCTGCGATGCAGGCTTTGTGTGACTGTTGTGTTTATTGCACAGCGTAGGAGGGCAGTAAGCTATTAGGCAGCAGGCTCTGAACTATTCACCAGATAATGTATGCTCATATAAAACATGAAATATGATTTTAATGCTTATAAATCCAAATATTGTAATGTTACTTTATTTAATATCCAAATAATTATTATTATAATGATATTAAAGAAATATATAAATATCTTTCAATCCCGCCAGCCAGTGGTCCGAAATTATACTTCACACGGTCGATTAAGATTTTAATCGGCCAGTGGCCAGCATATACCAGCTAATGTAAACCTTGATGGTACATGCCCAAGCCACCTTCATCCTTCTGTCCTTAGACACTGAGCAAATAACTGGAAAAAGATATGAAGAAGAATACAAGATATAGAATGGTCCACTCCTACATCTTTTCTCTCTCTGTCTAACACACTCTCTGCCTGTCTCTGTTTTTGTCTGCAGATCATCAATCACTTTTCTATTCCCTTCAAAGTGTATGAAGGATCGACATGTCTGGGTATATCTCTTCCCAATGAGGAGTTCTGTGTGCCTCTAGATTCCTATAGGTGAGACACAGCACAAACTGCTGACAAGTTGAACACACACACACACATAAAATTCAACCTGCTACAGAAAATGACGGTCCAGTTCTGCAGGGCCATTATCGAGTCCAGCACCGGGAAGTGACCAGGAAAGACAATCTCCTCCTCAATGTTTTTTCCCCAAGGCAGTGGACTCCCAAACCAACCCCTGCTCTTGTGTCTGTTAATACTGGCATTATTCACTGTAGTGCAAAAATGCACCAACCTGACCTCATTATGTGCAAGCCATAACAGGCAATTAAAATAATGCTGATTCTGATTCCTTCATTGTCTGTCCTATGCTGCCCTCTGCAGGTCTGAGCTGAGCCTGCAGCCAGTAACGGAGGAGGATGAAGGCCGTCAGGTGGAGGAGTTTGAGTTTGAGTGTTCCGAGGGTTTCAGCTACGAGGAAGTCAGCAGCCAGGAGCCCCGCACGCAGAGCTGCCGTCGCCGTGGAGAAAAGGCCGGCATGCTGATGGTCAACATTGTGCCGCTGAGGGACACCGTGACGTCCAAACACACAGGATGTGTCGGGGAGAACTTTGACGCGCCCTACATCATCCACCTATGGCCATCCGCCCTGCTGCGTAACCTGCTGCCTTACCCCATTACCTACAAACTGCAGGTAGGATAGAGATAGGCGATGTGCAAGCTCTCAATGTGTCGTGGATGCGTTGTGAGGTTGTCTTGTAGATCAGCTATTTTTGGTGTGTCAAACCGTACAGTATGACAGAGTATAAATTAGGCATTACACACATGCATACACTACAGTTATACTAGAAACAATTTTTTCTGTAACAATTAATGAACCTTGGACCCTTGAACTACAGTTTGGCTTTTGAACATCTAGTGGAAATCACAAATACTTGCATAATAGACTTACATGAAGCATCCATGAACAGGACAGTGGTGACATCGCCCCTGAGGCCACTCTGAAACCAGGCCACTCTGCCCAGCTACACACTGCCGTCATCAACCAGTCTAGTCTCGCTCTCCGCCTCCTCGACTACCTCGAACAGGATTGGTCTGCTGTGTACAGGTCACTTTCAACTTCACTAAACGTTGTCATATCACATGTTTACACCAGGTATAAAAGAGTGGATGAAATTCATGTTCATTAATATCTATTTGTCAATAAAATATAATTAAAATAATAATTCTATCCAATGTACATTAAGTACAGTATGTATAAAAACAGTATCTCATCTTTATGTCTCATAGTTTTATTATACTTGCAGTACTTGTTGGTGTCTGCATTGTTTTTTCTTTTACTCGTTTTGTTTTAAATAATCTTAAACCAAAAGTGGGGTTTGCTTTATGTTCAGCCTTTTCCTTTTTTTTTGCTATTCCTTCCCATTCCACAGTCTCCGCAGCGAGCAGGAGGAGATCACCTTCACCGTGTTCAAGTCTCTCCGGGAAGACGACGATGAGGAGGGAGAGGGTGGTGGGACGGAGAGGAAGAGGGCAGAGCTGGACATAGCGGTGCATGTCAACTATGAGTCAGGACAGTCCGTGGTGGCCATCCATTCACCTTACTGGATGGAGAACAAGACAGGTCGGCTGCTGCAGTACAAGGCTGATGATATCCATCGCAAGCACCCCCTGGACTATGACCTGCCACTGCTCTTCTCCTTCAAGCCACGGAACTTCCTGCAAAACAACAAAGTACGAGGAATTTGACGTAGGATGAGGGTCCAGTGGTTCTCAACCTTTTTCAGGCCATGGTACCCCCAAAATAATCATGTTTGAACTGAACACCAGTTTGTTTGCTTTACCTGCTCCCCATCTGTTGTGTGTACCTCGATGCAGTGACATCTCTTTTGTTTGCCATTCTTCTGAACTGTGTGACCTTTCAACTCTGAATGCATTGTTCGTCCTCCAGGTGCGGCTGATGATCTCAGACAGTGAGCTTTCAGAAGAGTTCTCCCTGGATACTGTTGGTAGTTATGGAGATACCAAATGCAAAGGCAAATATAAAGATTACCAGGTAAGGTTTTGTCCAGGACAGTGGCCTTTAATCATTACAAGCTTTAGGTGACTAGTCTAGAGAGTCTAGACTCAGAGTCTAGACCTTGCTCCAGACTCCACATAAAAAATAAATAAAAAAACACACTGTAATCAAAGTGAACAGCAATATACTGTAATTTAGGACATTGCTTTTAGTAGGGCATATAATGGAGCAAATTAAATTGTGACCTGGTATTAACTTTTTGCTCCATTTCTTCTTTGTCTACACATCAGGTTGGAGTGAAGATTGACCGCAGTAGCTTCAGCCTGACACGCATTGTGACCTTCATGCCATTCTACCTGTTGGTCAACAGAACCAAACACACCATCTTGATCAATGAGCAGGGACTGGAGAACTGGACGAAGGTTAAGCCTGAACAGGTCAGAACCAAGTGCAGGCTATCATATTTTACAATTTAGTCATTTAGCTTATCTTACAATAAGCATACATCAAATGCACACGCTATAAGCTTGTAGATCTGCTATTTTTCAATGGCTAAATTATAACATCATGTTTAAAACACCAAAAGGGGTTCCCGCCCAAAATGGATTCATGTAAAAACCTGGCATGTTTGCGTGCTGTACTGCAACATTTAGGGCCCTACAACATAATGTTACACCAGGCGCACAACGTCTCATTTAGGGCCCTACAACATAATGTTACACCAGGCGCACAATGTCTCATTTAGGGCCCTACAACATAATGTTACACCAGGCGCACAACGTCTCATTTAGGGCCCTACAACATAATGTTACACCAGGCGCACAACGTCTCATTTAGGGCCCTACAACATAATGTTACACCAGGCGCACAACATCTCATTTAGGGCCCTACAACATAATGTTACACCAGGCGCACAACGTCTCATTTAGGGCCCTACAACATAATGTTACACCAGGCGCACAACGTCTCATTTAGGGCCCTACAACATAATGTTACACCAGGCGCACAACGTCTCATTTAGGGCCCTACAACATAATGTTACACCAGGCGCACAACGTCTCATTTAGGGCCCTACAACATAATGTTACACCAGGCGCACAACATCTCATTTAGGGCCCTACAACATAATGTTACACCAGGCGCACAACGTCTCATTTAGGGCCCTACAACATAATGTTACACCAGGCGCACAACGTCTCATTTAGGGCCCTACAACATAATGTTACACCAGGCGCACAACGTCTCACGGCTGAAGAATTCATGAACTCCCTAGCAATAAGAGGGTTATTAAAAAACACTGGCTTTCAGCGCTAAGGTTTTGCTTTTGCCTTTTGTAATTGATGGTGAGGTCTAAGAGTTGTCAATATTGGTAATTGATGACCACTCGCACTATAAAATTATTGGACTTAATAGAAACGAGACATTTTTGTTTTCAGATAACGAAGTTTTCACTTAACAATTATTTGATATAATCTTCAGTCAGTCCTTCCATTCTGGCCCGAGAAAGATTCCAAGCACCTGAACATCCAAGTTGAAGGTTGTGACTGTCCTCCTCGGATCATTGACTTCACACGGACAGAGAACTGCTTATTGCTGCCTCTGGACAAGACTGTGAGTGGAACGGTGCACACATACTGTACAAAACAAAGGTTTCAGTCACATACAGTGTATGCATTCAAAATAGATGTATGATTAAATAATAAGATGAACATGGGGTAAAAATATGTTACTGCCCAAGTTCTGAATATATTTATTTGATTTGATTGATTGACTACTCTCTCAGTTATAGAATGAGATTATGTCGACTCAAAACAGTATTCAGCATTTCCTGATGAACGTATAGACTCTAGTTTCTGGTACCTGTTTTCTAGCTGGGCGGGATCACGGTGGATGTGAACATTTCGGAGCACTCTACTGTGATTCGTTTCTCTGACTACCATGATGGTGCAGCTCCCTTCCTCATCATCAACCACACCAAGGACCAGCCTATACAGTTCTACCAGAGGTGAGAGATAAGACAGGGAAGGGTCGGTTGAAGACAATATAACGTATATTTAGTTTGTGCTAATGCTAACTTATTTTTATCCATTTGCCATCGTCACTTCATCAGTGCTTTCTCATGACCTAACTTGTTTGTTTATATTGATGTTTGTTTTTGTACTTTGTGTTGCGGTCCACACAGCGGGCGGAGAAACTCATCTGGTTTTGTGGCTGATTCGGTGCTCGACCTCTCCTTCTCATTGGAGGAGGACAGGTAGAAAAGAATGAACGGCCTCTGACACTCCGATAGGGAGGGAGACAGAGATAGAGAGAGCACGTGGAACAGATTTATGGAAGTAGGGAGAAGAATCGGTACAGTTAGTGCAGTGTGTGAGGTTATGCACTGAAACACAGTTTCAAAAAGTAACGTCTATGCAGAGAGATATAAGTATTAAGTGTAAGAGGTGTGAATCTGAAGAAGATGAGGATGTAGACAGTAGAAGGATAGAATTGGGCTAGGTCTAGATGTAAAGAGTTGAAGGGATACACCTCTGACTAAAGATAACATAGTGTGTGGAAATTAAGGAGACAATACAGGTGATAACTTATTCGATCTACCACGCCGAGCTGCTCGCTCACGTGTGCTCGACCCTCACTGTCATGAAACTACAGGAACTCTGTGATTGAGGAGAGTTACAGATAGAAAAGGGAGGAAAGCATAGGAGAAATCCGACCAAATATGTACAATAAGTGAAGTAATGATGATACAGTATTTGTTGAAGGTTAGTTTATTGACAGTACATCACTGCTTTGGCTCAGACTGGGCTGCCTAATCTGCTCCTTATCTATCCCACAATGAGTAAACGCACACAAGGCTTTTACATGGTCATACCGCTTGACACCACTGTTAATCCTAATTACATATAAATACAAGTGTATAGTGTGTGTGTGCGGTCTCAGGAAGTGACTTAACATACTGTAGACTTGTGAGTCATTGGAATAGAGTAAAAGGAGCAGTTTAGACATTCATTACTGTGACCTTTGACGTCTTCTCAAGTGTTCTTTACTTCTACAACTCATAGTTTTGGCTGCAGCTGATTGGAGGGTATTCTGCCAGTAGAATCGGTTCTCTTGCTTCTGTACCGTCCAATGGGATAAGGCGTCCGCCGTCTGCTTAACCAATGCTTGCTCTGACTCTCGCATCCCCATTTCCTCTTCTTATCTGTTACGTTTTCTCATGTTTACAGCTTCTCAAAGCATGAATTGAAATCAGAATTGGAATGAACTTTGCATTTGTAACTTTTTCCTCTTGGATCAAAGGAGACGCTTTCGGTGGTTCCGTCATTGTAGCATCATTTCTGCTGTTGCATCATCTACCTATTCCTGTGTATGGGAATCTTATGTTTACACTGTGGAATGTCAATGTCATGATTGTTGTTCTATAGATTCTGCGGTCCTCCATAGATGTAGATCCTCTGTGGTTGGGCATTACATGGTTTCATTGTTTTTCTGTTTACTGCTCCTGTCCTGTAAGGTGAATGTTTTCCTGGGTTCATAATGGTAGTACCCTATACCTATTCTGACCTAATGTATTGGTGTCGGCATTTCTGTGTGTGTGTGTGCATGCATTTAGCTCGCAGAAGGAGACAGAGAAGGAGGAGTTGGAGCCGGGTAAAACTGTGTACTACACCTGGCCTCAGCCCACTGGGTCTAGAGAGCTACGCTGGACATGTGGTCATCACCATGGCAAACTGAAGAGTGAGGAGGTATCCACCAATGTCCAGACCAATATGTACTCCCTGTTGGGGCATTGACGACTTGTGATTTTTGCAAGTCGACTTGCTGTCAGTAAAAGGTTGAAGTTGAGTCGACATCTCGTTTGATGACATCATCGGGTGTGTGTGTGTGTGTGTGTGTGTGTGTTTGTCTGTCTTTTAGGACTTATGTGTGGACTTGAATAAAGAGGGAAAACTTTTCCTGATCTCTTTCTATGAAGGTACCGTACAAGACTCATTTTTCCTGTAATTCACTCAACATTTGCATGGAATTCAATGCTCTGTGTGTTTATGTTTTGTTTGGGTTCATTGTCCTTTAAAGTGCATTTTAAGTGTATGGTCCAAACCACTCACTCAAATTCAGGTCAAGCCATTCACTACTCATCCCAACTTCATTTGACTGTGCATGGAAATAGTTTTCATTACGTTTTGATTCATAATTATTTGGTTTGACTGTCGATCCTGCAGGTCTCCAACGGGTGGTGCTCTTTACAGATGAGCGTCGGATCTACAGGTTGATAAGCAAGAGTGAGAAAGCTCACCTGGCCGAGCAGGAAATAACTCTGTCTCTCCGAGATGTAGGGGTGTCTCTGGTAAACAACACGACTGGCCAGGAGGTCTCTTTCATCGGGATTACAAGGTACACAGGCCCAATCCCTCAAGCCCTGAGCCCTGAACCCTCATTGACTTTAGTGACGTCAGCTGTAAGTGCTTGAGGGTGAGAGGCTGCAAGGGCTCCAAATTGTTGTGAAATAAATGGAACACTTTGAAGATGAGTCTGCCATTCATGACAATTTGCATCACTGTCCTTATTCACAGCCAGTGCCTTCATGCTTGGCCTATATTTATACATGACTATTTTAGTATTTAAGCGGATCGTTTTATTATTCGTTTCATAAATACACTTTCCTGTGTGATAGGGGTTGTAATATTCATTATAAATTGCATATATATATTCTTTTACTTTGCTCATTAGTCATTTCTCATCATGTTTCCCTTATTATTGTTATTAAATGTATAGCCTATCCTCCCATTCCGTCTCCCTTTGAGAACAGTGAGAAAGCATCAAAGCACAATTGTGTTTGTTGACATTCTAACCGCGATACATAACTAATTTGCATACTTAAATGATTGACGTTCGGAGGATCCCCCTCATTCCCCTGGTAACGCTATGAACTGTGGGTAATTTCTTTGCCAAAGTCAGCATCGATGCTGTCTTTGGCAAAGGACACAAAGGGGCGGGGCTGAGCCCTCACTGACTTACCGATTTCAATCATTTGATTGGTTAAATATTCATAAAACCCACAGACAGACTTTAGGACCACTTTAAACCTGGCCGCCTTTTTTTGGCCATGTCAATTGTTAGTGGGAAAGATAGCAGATCTACAAGCTCACAACGTGTTGCAATGCAACACACTGTGAGCTCGTAGATCTGTTATTTTCACTACTTTGGTGCTACGCTGTTGCACGACAAAGTATAACAATACAAGGTTTCTGCCCGACAGCGATGATATACATAATTTAATACAAAATAATTTCACAAACTACTGTATATCCTGTCTTTCTCTGCTGTGTACAGTTCTGATGTGGTGTGGGAATCCAAGTCGAAGAAAAGGTCCAGATGGAAGCCACTGAGTGGTAAAGACGCAGATATGCTGGAAACCCGCTACAGAGAGTATCTGGACAGTGGGCCCATAGACCACGCCATAGTGGATTTGGAAAACAACTTCCAGGTTAGAGGTCAAATAGACCCTTTATCAGATCATGTCAAATACAATATCACGTGTGCGTGCGCAGTCAGGTTGCAAAAGTACCCGACTGCTCATAAGATGCATTAGAGTCTCGCCACTTGCATGTGAAAATGCATTCCATGGATGGCGATAGGGCCTTTCTGTGTGGAGTTTGCATGTTCTCCCCGTGTCCCCTAGGGTAGATACCCTCACAAAAACATGCCGTAATCCTGGTCTCTAAAACTACCTCCCCCTGGCCAGCCGGGGCGCCTGATGGAGGGGAAAGGAACTGGTTGGAATAACGTGTCCCTTCCACGCGCTACGTCCGGCCGGGGAAATTCCCCTCTGTCAGGTGAAAAGAAGCAGCTTGGACTCCTCATGCATAGAAGGAGGCATGAGGTCAGTCCGCTGCCCCCCCAGGTTGGCAGAGGAAGTGTAGCGCCCAGGATTACATTAGATAATTGGCACTGGGTGAAAAGAAAACTGGGTTACAAAATCGTGGGATACAAAATTTAAATTAAAAAAAAAAAAAAAAAAATGCATTCCATAAAGCCCTCAGCAGCAGTTTGCCCCCCAGTGTGTAGGAAGAATGTGTATTGTGACCTTTAACCCATTCTGACCTGGGATCAGATTCATACAAGGTTTCCACTGGACACACACTGGTCTGATTAACCCATTCTGACCTGAGATCAGATTCTAAAAATGTCAGTCGTTCTTCGATTTTTCAAAAATAGCAGACCTACAAGCTCGTATCGCGCCACTCGGTGGCGCGATATGAGCTTGTAGATCTGCTATTTTTAAATAGCTAAAGCATAACATGATGCTGACACCAAAATGGGTGCCCGGTCAGAATGGGTTAAATATATACTCCTTGGTTTCTTTCGCGTGTAAGGGACTCCCAAACCACTTGGGAGTGAACCAAAATAACTAGTTTGGGAATCTCTTACATCAACCTGCATGCGTCTGTACTCTGTACAGTCTCAATGTGACAAATAATTGTCTAATATCTGTGTGTGCCATGAATATTAGTACCACAGGAGTATCTTTAATTGCATTAATAATCAATTTAAATTGTTATCGGCGCTGACCAGGCATTTATTTCAGGCACTCGACACTACGTATAGTGAGTTACTGTATTCCCAACCTGTGGGTCCGCAAGAGAGCCCGAAAAAATTAGCAGATTTAAATGATAATATAAGATTCATATTTTATTCATGTTTTGTTGTTGCTGTTGTTTATGAGACAAATTTCCACAATAAATGTAACTAACTAACTAACTAACTTGACAACAAATGTGTTTTAACAATGAATAGCAACTTAAATTGTATTAGATTAGTTCCATTGATCCCAGCCGGAGCACAATCGATTGATTATTAATCAACACGTGGCCCATCCATCTGACCACTTAACACGACCGTGTTAAGTTGAAGTTGTCAGATGGCTGGGCCGTCAACACTTTCAAGATTGGGCCCTGATCTTGAAAAGGTTGGGAACCACTGCAGGGCAGTATATATATACACAGGAATGGACATTTGACAATCCATCCATTTTGTCTCCCAGGTCCTCCTGACTCCCAACGGCATGGATATGAAGCTGCTTCAACCAACAGAAGCTCCTCTCAGGAGGAACTTCCTGCCTGGGGTGAAGGTGGAGTACAGCATCTCCCCGCGACAGAGCTCCTACCGGGTCCAAATCAACCGCATACAGGTGAAAACAACAGCCAAAGAAACAACTTTGTACAGTATACTGAAAATTCCTGAGTGTTCATTTTACTCTTGAGAGTGTACAAATTAACCAAATGATGTTAATTTGTTTACTTGTGTACACAAGTAACTGAGTTACACAAGGAAAGAAATAACACTTGAGAGGAATTTTACTGTGTATTTAGATAGAATGATATAGAAAGGCACAACTTCTGGTCAGATGTTATGTGACAATCTCAAAACCTTATCCAGATCCACCATCTAGAGTCAGTTTGTATTGTCATTGCATGACTTGCATGTTCAAGAAATTAATACAGTGCATCATTATAAAACGTTTCCTTTCCACAGAGATACTAGGACTGATGTCATAATCCTTTTTTCTTGTCCACTACAGATCCAGAATCAGCTGCCAGGATCCATCTTCCCATTCGTCTTCTATCCCGTCAAACTACCCAAGTCCGTCACCATGGACTCAGGTCAGTCTGTCTGCCTTTGATAAAACAGTTTCACTTTAGATGGTATTTCTTTGTTATACAGTATTTGATGCTTCCGTCAATGCGTCATTTAAGCCTTCTCTATTTCTTCCAGAGCCCAAACCCCTAATGGATATCTCCATTGTTACCAGAGCGGCAGGCCATTCTAACATCTCTCGCATCAAGTAATTGTTTATTTGTTTACAAATAAGCTATTTTAGCTATGTATTCTTTACATTTTGAAAATGCTTCAATGCAACAATGGAAAGCACATAGCAACAAACAACACACGTTATTTTTTTCCATTTATTGAAATGTAATGTTTTGGTCATATAATGGTTTCACCTCACAATGCTTTTTTTGTGTCAGAATGTAATCTTTCTAATTCTCAGGATACATTTTCATACCCTTATGTACTATTTTGTATTTTTAATATACTGTATCAGCAAGGCTAGAATTTCAGCCATATGTTGGAATTCACGCAGTGTTAATTTAGTTTAGTTTTATGGCCCATTTGGCTCCACACCTCATAGCCTTAGAAATGATTGCAGATGTGCACTCTCTACCTCAGATACTTCAAGGTGTTGATTCAGGAGATGGATTTGAAGCTGGACCTGGGTTTCCTCTACGCCATCCTTGATCTGTTCACACCCGAGCATCACAACATCACAACCTCAGAACAGGAGGTCTGTTGAACACACAAATCAGCTGTAACAGTTATTGTTTGTTTATTTTAAGGTTCAAAATTATTTTTATTGTCACATGCACTTATAATACAGTTGTGGAAATATTGCAGACAATGCCATTCTTGTTCTTAGAACTTTGTCAACAGTGTCACAAAAAGAGAATAATAATAAACAATAAGATAAATATTTCAAGGATAATTCAAAATGAACAAAAACTACAATAATATAAAGGCACAGGCATTGTCAGCTCAATCAAAATTATACAGAAGTTTGAAATTATTTGGTTCCTAACCTCCTACTGTATGTGTGTTTGTGTTATTCCACAAGGTGGAGCTGTTTGAAAAGGACATAGAGTATATAAGGGCAGAGTTGGGCCATGTCTCTGCTGCAGACACCTCTCCTATCAGCCTCTATGAGTACTTCCACATATCCCCCATCAAGGTGTGTTGCATGTGTTTATTTGACTCTTATTTCAGTTTTATCCTACTGCAATAATACAGTAAAATTAATACCTGCTTTAAAAGAAAATTATTACAAATGTATACTGCATTAGTGTGATTCCCCTTTAGGCTAGTGGGATTTCAATGTCCCCCCCCAAATTGTTGTCATTGTCAGAATTTACATTTACTAATTACTAATGTATAATTGGAATTTGAACTTGGGTCTCCCATGTGGAAAGGGACACTGAGGCCAAACATCTTAACCACTAACCTGAAGGGGAATCCCCACTTTAGCCGGGCAGAGTCTGATACACTGTGCCACCCCGTCAGTAATGCTCTTTTGATTCCTGATTTGAGAATGCCTGGGGTAATCATTACCTTGTGCATTTCCAGCTGCACCTGAGTTTATCTCTGAGTACGGGCGGAGAGGACGGTATGAAAGAGAAGAGAGACACGGAACTCATCCCTATCCAGTCTCTCAACCTGCTGCTGAAGAGTATAGGAGCCACACTCACTGACGTACAGGATGTTGTCTTCAAGTAGGAACACCTTTATTTATGCTTTTTTATTTATGCTTTTATTTATTGCTTTTATTTATTTTTGTCCGTAACCATTTCAAAACGCATCTACTTTTCACATTCTCATGTGCATCATTTGTAATGATTGTGTTGTTGTTTTTCAGACTGGCCTTCTTTGAGTTGACCTTCCAGTTCTGCACCACCCAGCAGCTCCAGTGGGAGGTTATAAGTCATTACACCAAGCAGGTACAGCACAGAGGATACGCACGCACAAACAATGGGAACGTTTGTGAAAAAGCCCCTGCTCTTGTGTACTCAGTCCATTAATTACTTACAACGTAAGGTTCTAAACCTGGACGCCAACTCATGACCTGACTCATCGATGTATTTGCCCTGGGGAAATAATCAACTTACCAGTGTCCATGTTTATATCCCAGGCCATCAAACAAGCATATGTGTTGGTGCTTGGTCTGGATGTGCTGGGAAATCCCTTTGGGCTGATCAGAGGGCTGTCAGAAGGAGTGGAGGCCTTCTTCTATGAGCCCTATCAGGTATGACTCTTTATACTGTATATATTGTGTTATATTATGTTTTATTGTTGTTGTTGTTGTTCTTTTGCTGTTTCTTTTCTTTCTTTAGTAGTTATTAACCTGTGAATATTACCGGTAACCTGTGAATTCCAATCTAAAACCTGGAGTATACTTTCATAGAACCATTAATGTTTTAGTTTTTTTTCACCCAGTACTGCTAAAATACAGCACTCCTTTATGTGTACGGTAATGATTGTTTGGGGTTTTCTAGGGAGCCATCCAGGGGCCTGAGGAGTTTGTGGAAGGCATGGCTCTTGGAGTGAAAGCTCTGGTGGGTGGAGCTGTAGGTAAGCACTGGGCATTCTTTGTATTAATGTCTTCAGACGTTCACTTCCTCTAACCATTCTGGCTATACATTGATTTCCAGGACATTATTAACAAAATTTGAGCAAAGTTTAAAATGTTACGATCTCTTTTCTTCTCTTCCTCCTCCCCTCTCCTCCCCAGGGGGCCTGGCCGGTGCAGCCTCCAGGATCACAGGTGCTATGGCAAAGGGTGTCGCTGCCATAACGATGGATGAGGAGTACCAGCAGAAGAGACGGGAGATCATGAACAAACAGCCCAGCAGTCTGAGAGAGGGGCTGGCCAGAGGCGGCAAGGGACTGGTGTCTGTACGTAGGATCAGCAGAACCCAGCACCTCATTCTAGAGTTGGATCCATCAATACCAGTGTATACTGTACATTACAAGCACCACAAACATCTTGTTTAGGACCTGGGCAGGAGGAGCATTCACACAGTATTCACACAGCAGCCATTCTTCTCTTCATGTCATATTAGTATAATCAAGTCACTGTGTTGGGGTAACACTGGTTTCTTCTCTCAGGGCTTTGTCAGCGGGATCACAGGGATTGTCACCAAACCTATAAAAGGTATGTGTAGTTTACACCTCTGTCTCACATACGGATTGATGCCAGAGCATGCCACCTTAAATTGTGTGTTTCTTCACTGTTCCTGTTAGAATAGGTGGGTCAGCCATCTGGGGCACAGACAATATGCTCTCTGCATGTCTTGTCTCGCATGTCTCCTCTCTCTCTCTGCCAGTCATCTACACAATGACCTATGAAATAAAAATCATGAAATGTCTCTTCCCCCAAAAAGGATTGCAAATGGGCTGGATAATTGTCATGTGAGCAGATTATTGAACAGTGAATTGGTGTAAAGAGAAATACACTGAGTTGGATTAGGGCTTTTTGGAAAATATGATGGTGTGTTTTTATTTCACAGGTGCTCAGAAGGAGGGTGCGGCAGGCTTCTTTAAGGGCGTAGGGAAGGGTCTTGTGGGAGCAGTGGCCAGACCTACAGGAGGCATTATCGACATGGCCAGCAGTACCTTCCAAGGGATCAAGAGGTGTGTTTATATCACATCTGTATAAATGTGCATATAGTCAATCTAGTACATGCTCAAATTGTGTATTTGTTTATTAGAAAGTGTGTGCAGAAATGTGAAGCACAGGTCAGGTTACTGTTACTCAACTCACCCAACACGTATTCTTGCTCATAAAACCCAAGGAAAGGAAATCAGGTATCCAAGTGATTTTTGTAAAGCTTGACAATGCCTTTAATTTTCCAGATATTTTTTTAAAGGAAATTAATGTCTTCTGTACAAATATGCATTCAATACAAGTTACTGCATTGGTTGTACGGTTAATTTAGCAGTAATAAATGTAAATTTAGACTATAGCCCTATATAGACTATTGCCTCCAGTGGTCGCGGTGTGTGAATGTGGGAAGTGAGGACGCTGGCTTCGACTGTATGAATGAATGGACCATTGTAGAGCTTTGAGTAAGAACTCTGCATAGAAAAGCGTTACAAATACAAATGCAATCCATTATTATTGTTAGCCATTTTGTGTGTAGCTATTTGACTTACTGAACTCAATAATCTCTTATTGACCTTTTCTGAAGCATGGACAAACCCACGCATCTTGCAGATTTTGTATTGAACTGTGTATGCGCATCACTAATCAACGTGTGTGTGTGTGTGTGTGTGTGTGTGTGTGTGTGTGTGTGTGTGTGTGTGTGTGTGTGTGTGTGTGTGTGTGTGTGTGTGTGTCTTCCCATTCAGGGCGGCAGAGACTTCACAGGACATTGAGTCTCTGCGTCCCCTCCTCGCTTCATCCACGAGGACGGGGTCATACGGCCATATAAGGAGAGGGAGGGTCTCGGTAGTCAGATGCTTCAGGTAAGACAGGGATATCCCTCTCTTCCATCCTCCACCTGGCCACTCTTAAAGGGACATTTCACCGCTGGAAGAAACTGCAGTAACTCAATGTTAATAGTATTTGTAGTAGATAACAGTAGCACAATTAGAAATTTGCACCCTATGGCCAGAACAATATTGAAGTCTGTGTGTTTGACTATAGGGTTTGACTGGATTGCTGAATTCCTACAGTGCCCATAATGCTTTGGTGCACTTCCTCTCCTTGTGGAGAGGGAGGAGGTTGCATGGAGGTGAAAAAAAATCACACCCGTGTGAAGTGAGGGGCGCTAGTATTTTAGTCTATCTCATGCTGATTATGTGATGTAATGGAGATATAAAACAAACGGTGCTAACACAAACATTAAACGCCATTAACAATAAAGAGACAATATGACGTGAACGACACATTATGACGTGAATTTTCCCTTCATTGGCAATGCTTTTACAAAACAAACTTTGAACTAAAGACAAACATTAAACCTGTGTATAGGAGGGGCTAGTGCCCCTCAAAAACTTTACACACATAATAACCCCAGGAAAGGGTTTCTTGTGTCCTAAACATCATTAAAATAAGCTCTGGTTGCAAAAGGGGTGAAGTGGCCCTTTAAGACCGTGGCAAAACAATGTCTATGAATTGTGTTTTTACTACGTCTGACTGCTGTTCCTGCTGTGACCTAAAGCATCCAGTAGTATCTTGTTCAGTTGTGGAAACATATTTATGCTGTTAGATTCCATATCCATCCTCATATCCTGTCCTCCACACCCCTAGTGTGCTTTCTATCTCTGTTGAATGTTGATCTTCAACACTAGCCACAGAAGTTGCCCATTATGTTTATTGATAAGTAGTCCGCAATAAAAGTCAGAGATCCATAGACGGCACCTCCCCCACCCTTATGCTGTAGGCTTTGTTCAAACTGTGTTGGCAAATCCAATTTGTTTCTCAAACCTGATCTTTAGGACTGATTGTCCACAGTTATTTGTGATCAGGTCGGATTTGTGCATTTTTTAGACATTGTCGACCTGTCTGCATTGGCTGCTGTGGTATAATCACGTAACGACAGGCATGAGTAATGCTCTGTCATATGAATTGTTCCTTGTGGAATATAGCAGATCTACAAGCTCACGGTTTGTCACGTACAACACGTCGCAGTGTCACTTGAACTTTTCCACAAGTGTCACCGTCATGCCATGAACTATAAATCAGGCTTTGAAGAGTCCAAACTGAGACGGATCTTCAGAAATCGGATTTGAATCACATTTCAAACCATCAAATCTGATTCATAAAAATCTGTTGCCAGGTGTCCTCTATCAGCTGGGGTCAGGTCCCAAATGTGTCCCAGAATGTGGCCTACACATACAGTATGTCAGGAATGCATGCATGCACGCACACACACAGGCACAGTTAACAGGGCAACATTATTTGGGCATTTGGAAAATGTAATAATCCCCCCCCCCCCTCCTCTCGCTCTCTCTCTCTCTCTCTCTCTCTCATTAGCAGGCAACAGTGCTGCACTAATACTATCTCTCTCTCTCTGGCAGAACAGCGCCCCTACTGGTACACTATAGTCATATACTGGTGCTCATGGCCATTGGCCACATAGGTGCATAGACTCAAAAATCAGCATACAGAATTGGAACTGGAATACTGTGTGGGATTCTCTCTTCCGATAAAATTTGTATCCCGACCTTAAAGTTGATTTTCTGTTTACTAAAGGGCTGGACAGATGAGCTGTAGTGTGGTTAACATTTTTTCAGATCTACCCATGCAGTAATGTAGGCTCCATAAAGAATGATTATGCTGTAGCACCTGAATACAAGATTTAAAAAAAAACTCTTATGCTAAAATATGTACATTGATTCCTCAGAAAAGTTAGATGAAAGTTACTTTTCTTTTAACCCTGAAGAAAGAAAACAAATGATCATAGTTCTATTTTTAATTAGATTTCAGTGAGTTGCTAGACATTCATTTTTATAACACTAGTATTTATGCAAACTCAAGTCACAATTGGCCAGGCCTAATTCTGCAGAATATTACTGGACATAATTATTATGGTGTGACAGCATAGGCTAGACAGATTGTATTCTTTCTTCTCTGATCTCAGAGCTGTCTTGTCCATTAGATAGCATAGACATAGAGGATAGACAGATTGTATTCCTCCCTACTTTGACCTCAGATTTGTCTTATCTCTTGTCTTCCCCATCAGATAGAACAGAGGCTAGACCGATCGTGTTACTCTCTGCTATGATCTCAGATTTGTCTTGTCTCTTGTCATCTCCACAGAGGAGACTGGTCTTCATTGAATGGATTAGGACTGACACATTGGATGAGGATGAGGATGAGGAGGATGAATGAGCATGGGGAAGATGAAGTCAGCTAGAAGGGAATTTCTCAGTGCCAGCGTTAGATTACATCCGATTTATTACTAAGTTGTGCGCCGGTGTATCGCACTGAAAACACAGATCTACATGCTCACAGCGGATCTGCTATTTTCGGTGTGAGACATGTTGCACAACCAAATATAAATCAGGCTAAGTGTGTCAGTAATATAGATTATTGCATCTGTATCGTTTCTAGTGTTTGTTCATCGAGTACTCTGATGGGACTTTTGAACAGACCACAGAGTATTCAACTTTTATTTTTATGTTTTGATCTTTGTAAAAGAAAATAGTTTTCATGTCCATTTATGATATAATTATATTCATTTTGTTCTTTTTGTATTTCACAAAATTGTTTTCATCTTTTCACCTTTTTTTCTCCATGGCCAACTGGTGTAAGACTATACTGTACAGTATATTTTTGATTTGACATGAACAATGGATTCAGTTAATCTTGATTATTTCAAATAAGTTTGAGCTTTACTGCTGACAAATGATCTAATAGATGGTTGGCCAGTTAATTAATAATTGCAGGCTAATCTGTGACTGTTTACATTCAGACAAAATTGAGATAGATAATTGTTCCTCCAAATATAGGCCAAATATACTTAATAGAGAATATTAACCTCTTATTATATACTTAGTTGACATATCGCAATGCATTGTAAGCTTGTAGATCTGCTATTCTTGCCAAATGTTCGCCCCATAATTGGTTTGTTTCAAAATGATAATGATGTGAATCATGTGATCCATTCAAGATTCCGTCCCAGTTAAATGCTCCATCATCTACAACAGCTACATTTTTAAGTGTACTTTTTTGGTCATGCAAAAACTATTTTGAAATTAAATGACATGCTAACCATGCCAGCACTATTGACCATTTATGCAGAGACATTTTTAACCTGCAAATTGGACTATAAATCAAACCTAATTATTGCTTTGAGCTTTTTTTTTTCCTTTTTGTTTTATCATTTCCATGCAATTCATATCTCAACGCCGTCTTCTTTCATCAATGTCCTGTTTTCACTCTGTTCAAAATTAACTGCCATCAGTCACCTTCCTCTCTTTCCCAATAAAATATTTTCATTTCATTTTCAATTATACCTCACATTGTCTTTGTTTCATCTCTTTCATCTTTCATTTCATTTTCCCCATCAGCAACATACACACAGACACTGCTCAAGACAACGTCATAGAAGGACGTAATTTAGTACATTGATGCTTCGTCGTGCATTTCATCAAATGTTGTATCCATGACTATATTATTTATTAATTAGTACATTAGTGTTTGAAGCTTTCAGTTTCACATTTGACACATTTAGTATAATTGTGTGGTTTAATGATTCATTTATTCTTTCTGTCTTCCTCCAGAAAATTGAGAATGGACGTTTTGCAAAATATAGATATTTTGCTCACGCCAAGATCAACGACTCTGACTTCCTCATGATTACCAAGAGGTGGGACCATCACATTTCTGGCTTTTTAATGATAGGCTTCACTGTTGTCTTGTTTGTTTAATTTTTGTTCTGTTAACTAAGTTTACAGCACATTTCAAACCCTTAATTGAAATAGAAACAACAGTCATACACTGCGTCTAATTTATAAAATGTTTTTGTTAATATCTATGAATATGTATTATCTGAGTTTACAATATACTATTAGTCCCATAGATGATCCGATCATCATATAAACTGATTATGCATGCATATGCAATGTTGGCTACAGTTTATAGATCATGCTGAGCTATGTGTTTTTGAAGTAGGCTATTTATATTTAGAAAGTCCCCACACGGATCCCCACACACAGTGACAGTGCTCCATGTTTACGCACAGACAGACTGAATATTATGTACACTGCAGTGTTTTTATTAAGAAATTGATTAATGTGCTCGTCTGACCATATTTCGATGAGTGCTTCCGTCTCCTCATTCAACCACGTCTATCCATTGTAACGGGGCATCTTTGAGCCTTCACACCTGCCAAACGAAGCACACTTTCCGACAATATGCAACAGAATTTGTTTTAATCGCAGTAAAGCATTCTGGTGTGCCACCTTAATGAACAAACAAATTCCACGTACATCAAACTTGGAGGCAGTTAGTTGAAATCATATTGTCTTATGTTGCTAATCCTAATAATGGTGACGTGTATCAATAGTTCAATACAAAAAAATACATAATCTTTTGAAGTATAAATTAGCCCTCATTGACTTCTGAGTCTCACTGCCTTGTGTCACATTTTTTATTTTGTATCTACGGCCCTCTCTCCTACTATACAAGTAGGTATTTTTTAGCTCTGTCTTTTTTTACTCTCCAGGGGTATCTTCTTTGTAACGAGGGGCACATTTGGTCAGCTAACCTGTGAGTGGCAGTATCTGTTTGATGAGTTCACCAAGGACCCGCTGATCATAGACGAGAGACGCCTTCGCATCGAGGCTAAGGTACAAACGAAAACCAATCCCTAGTATCTTTATGCTGTAACTTACTTGTTCTCATGGTGTTCTCATAATACATTTTCAAATAATGTGTTGTGAATAAAATATACCATTTTGGAGTATTTTGAGTAAACATGCTTTATATTTCAGACATGGCTTTGGTGTCATTTAATAGCCAGCTGCAGCATGCAGCCACTACCTTAACAACTATAACGGACCTAGTTTGTTATTCCAGTGATCTGCCTTTTAGTTTTTCAAACTGAAACCTGAACAAAACAAAACCAACCACTGTTCAGGACTGGGGTTGCTTTCACTTGGTCCATTCAATGCATTGTGCAAATTAGAATAATGCCCTAATGCAATATCTTAATTAGTTTTTTCCTTTGCTCAAAATGCTGATTATTGTGCTTAACCTGCTCTGCCATTGTGTTTCACAGGAGAGAGTCAAATCGGTTTTCCATCCCAAAGAGTTTGGCAAGATCATTAATTTCAAAACGCCGGATATAGCAGTGGTAAGTACTGTATGTAGGTAGGTAGTGAATCTGTTGTATCAAGACTGAGAAATCATTAATTTGCTTATTTAAAAAAAATACATTTCTTTTTTTTATATATTTAAATCGTTGTCTCATGTTGTCGGGAACCTACCAACACAATATTTGAGTCAAGTTGCCCAGTTTGGCAGTTACCCACTTGACAATCTGAATGACACATGATATGAGCACTTGGATACACCATTTCAGAACTTTTTCAGAAATATTTTCAGATGTTGGTCTGTGGCAAATTGCATATTAATTTGGATGGCCATGAAATTAAAACATTTAGGAACTATAGTGTTAGTGATCATATTACTATATTATATATATATATAACTATTGCTTGTGGTACATGTTTTTATGCTTCCAGTGGGTTCTTGCTATGTTGGAGGAAGCCAGGGAGAGTTTACCCAAATGCTGACCGATAGAAATGAGCAACAAACCAAGAAATGAAAGACCAAGTGTCCATGCACTTTCTCTCTCTCTCTCTCTCTCTCACACGCACACACACACACACACACACACACACACACACAAGCCCTGTGTGCCAGTGCCTTTATTCTTTGCTGCATGTCAGTTTAGTTTATTTGCACAACCTGCAATGACCAGTGGTAGACACTATATTCTGACTGTAAGACTGTGTGCAAAAGAGTGAGTGAGTGCGTGTCCGAGTGTGTGTGTTAGTGTGTTTGCATGCCTACAGTACTCCATACAGTCTAAGGGAGCAACTCCTGTCAACTTTGAACTTCCATTTACATTGAAGCATGTTTCTTAATGTGCCACAATTCAAACTAACACCTGCTATTCTAGAATCAAATATAAAGTTTAGAATCTTATTTTAAATTTATTTTAAAGATATTTCAGGTTATATTTAACTCTAGTGTAATGTAGAAGCTACTCTATCTCATTGCATTCACGTACCATTAAAAATATAGTTTGAAGAGGAACATTGAACTACATTACAGTGCAACAAGGCCAAATCACATTTATATTTTAACACTGTTAATTATTTAATTACATTAATAATCACTGTTTATTATTCTTAGATTATTTAAAAGGGAAATATCTTGTTCACCAACAAGGGAGAGTATGAATTCATAACACATCTAGCGCAAGATGTCAAATTGTGTGTCAAACCTTTGCTGTTTTTCTATGTTCCTACAAAATAAGATTTAGTGTGAGATTTAGAGATGCATGCTATTTTTATACAGTACATATACAATGCTTATTAATCTGTATATTTATCTCAAATAATCCAATGTGTGTATATAGATAAAGTATACTGTATACATCCTTACAATGTAGTCTATGAAATTGCAGATTGTAACTTGGTGATTTTTATGTTTTTATACCACTGGTATGCAATGCCAACTATGAACTATTATTACCATCAGCTGTGTTCTCAAACTTATTTTAAAGGTTTGCTTTGGTGTTGGGTTCGCTGCAATTAATGTAACTAAATATTAATGTTGCCTCTGTGAACAATTTATTTTTTTGTGAATTGACATAATCCCTTTGTGCCATTTTTAGAAAAAGATAAAATAAAAAAATATAATAAAATATATTTCTTTATTGCTATAAATATATGCATGTACTATTTATTTATTCATGTTTTGCCCTTAGTGTTTTACATGAATTTTTTTGAAATCTTTTTAATTTCTTGAGAACAGCATAGACCTTTCAACCTGGGAAAATATGTTCTATGTTCAAGCAGCTAAACATTTTTCAGTAGCAAAACTCAAATACAGTAATACAGCTAACTTAAAATTAGTGTTACTCAAATTTTATATCATTTTGTTTAATCGTACACATGGCTTGGATACATGCTATGTATCATTTTGTCATCTTTCTCATTTTCTACACATAAAATAAGAAAAAGAAAAACGTCAATTCTCAAATGTAAAGTTGGACTAAAGCTCTCTTAATCTTGTTTTGGGAAAAGTCAGATTTGTTTTATTTCAGTAATTTTGTAAAAAGATAGATTATGTAACACACCATAGTCATGATAAATAAATTACTGTATGTAAACTGTGGAACGTGCATCATTGACATATGTACCATTGTCTTAAAGTAGTATATGAAGTGATTTCACAGTTTAGTTCAAAGTAGCATACAGTACAGTCAGATCTAGGGATTTCTATCAAACACAGCAACCTGTACAGCGAATTAATAGTCTGCCTGTTAAAGAACACACTTAACAGGTTAAACACAAAAAGAGTCTTGCGTTTAAACCATCATAGAAAAACAAAGTGAGCATTTGTTTTATTGTGTAGTATAAATGCAGCCTTTCTATTCCCCCTCCCTCCCCCTGCTGGTGCTTCCTGGACCTTTTTTCTTTCACCCCACCTAATTCACCCTTTGTCAAGTCCTGCCCGTGGTTCTGCCCCTCTTCGCACCCATTGGTTGCCGTTTCGTGGTTGGACAAAAATCCCCTCTCCATCCACTACAAGGTGTTTTTCAGTTGCTTCATATTGATATTCTGTGCGTTCAATTGTTATTTTAAACTTGGCGTCGGTAAAAAGGAACATCACAGGTGCAGCACAGTGACTGGGCATATGTTTGTTTTTAGTTTTTTCCAAAAATGGTGTTTTATCAAATTCAACATAAACACGGGCAGAACCAGGGCGGAACAAGGCAGAAAGAGCCTGCTGGTTAGTCAGTCAGGGACCAATCAGAAGGCTGACAAAGGGTGAATTCCACACCTCTCTTCTTAGCTCCTGTCGTGTCTGTCACTTGTTCCTCTTTATACCAGGTTGAACTCTTTAAGATTATGCTGAAGTATGGTGTCTTTGACAGCTACGAAGACAAAGCGGATGTTCTCTGTATCCGTGGCGCAGGTGAAGTGGGAGTAGACTTTCCTATCCTTGTCTGGGTTTTGTTCCTGGTACATTGTCAGGATGAACTCTTGTGCTGCTTTAGTATCCTTCTGCGCACCTGAAAAATCATGACTGGCATTAACCGACCTTCAATCAAATTAAACTGTCAAACTGTCAGTGGACTCATTCTCTCACAGCTGTTCTCAGCAGATTGAATATTGTGGCTGTCAGGGAGAAACCTTGTATGTTCAAAGCTGTTACTTTTCAGGAAATGGAAAATTTAGTCACTCTCACAAGTTCTTAATACTGTTCATTAGTTCAATATTTATAAATACCCACTTGAGCACTTTTAACCTGGCATACCTGTTGTCTGCATTCGATTAGGCAACACAAACTCAAAAACAGAACAGAACTTCAAAAACAGGAATAGATGATCTACAAGCTTACATGTTGTAAGCTTGTAGATTGGCTATTTGGGGTAGTTTTACTCAACACTGTCCAACTACGAAACAAAACAAAAGTTAAAATATGGAGATACAATTAGGTTTCCACTTGACAGCTATGACATGGTGACCTTATGCCAAACATCTTTCCATCCACAACATAAAAGCTTATGTAACATTTGTCTACTATTACACTATGGTACAAAATACAATCTAGCCTGGTGAACCACTCCCCCTTGAAAACATTTCATTTATTTAGCCTGGTAAACCCCCTGGTTAACCAGGCTAAATTCAATCCCCTTGAAAATGTCATTACTTTAAGAGACTATTTACATAGAAATGGCACAAGATAAAGTATGTCACTACTACTACTGTTGGAACAGCTTTTATGTGCATTTAATGTGCAGCAACATGTTACTGCAATAATAAAAATAACCATTGTACATAATCTTTTATGTATAAATAATTTGCCCACTAGCAAGTATCAGTTCACTGCCACAAACTGGATGCTCGCAAACACACATTTCTGTACCTGTTTAGGTAAGCTCCCCCATAAGTCCCACACTGTAGTAGTTATGTTTTGCAAGCGATACCGTCGCAGAATCATTCACACACAAACCTGTGAATTGTGGGAAGTAGTCGGCTACGTGAGAGTACATGATCTTCTCCTCAAGTACGTCAGTCTTATTGAGAAAGAGGATGACAGAGGAGCTTTTGAACCACGGGTAAGTGATGATAGTCTTAAACAGAGCCTTGCTCTCCTCCATGCGGTTCTGAAAGGGAAACACATCACAGATTCACAATAGCTTCAGTTTGATCTTTGTTCTTATGATGCCTCCACATGTTCTAATGTTGTAAACTCTCCATTGATACACATCTTGATCAATGCAAATCATTGATTTGAAAATAGCAGATCTACAAGCGCACAACGCACACGGTTGTATTTAAAGGGATAGTTCCGATTTTTTGAACTTAAGTTGTATGAAATACTTGCCATTAATATAGTGGTTGCAACTGTATTAATTGATTGCCAGAGTCCTGTGGTGGGAGTTCTGCTCTGGTTTTGGTGAAATATCAAGTATTTACGGTCATTTTGTGGGGGGCACTGGGGGCCACGCAGTAAAGGTAAATTAATCCACAAAACTAACGTCATTTGTATTGTTGACCTATTTCTATAATATTTCGTTCTTTTTTTACCCCTCTATCACACAGAACCATGTTTTTTGTGTCCATATCACTACTCCCAAAAAATTGTTCCATGTGATGGAGGGGTCAAAGTTGAACGGAAATATTTCATACAACTTAAGTTCAAAAACATCTGAACTGTCCCTTTAAGCTGGTGTGAATAGCTGATGTTAATAGTTTGAAAGCAGTTAAACTGAGTTTGATGCTATATTAACAAATTTAGCTGGGGACCGCCTGGAACCTCCTTAAGGACCATTGGAGGTCACCGGACCACACTTTGAGAACCACTGGTTAAGTCCAACGTATTTCCCAAATTCGTACCTCGTTGTCACACTCGGCCAGCACCTGGTCGTACTCGCTGAGCGCCACTAGGAAGATGATGGAGGTGACATTCTCAAAGCAGTGAATCCACTTCCTCCTTTCTGACCTCTGACCTCCCACATCCACCATTCTGCCATAACAGCCAATCAAAAGATTCAGAACAACACCAAAGTTTATTATTATGTGTTATATTAAACTTTAGCACAAACATTACATTTTCAACCTGTTGCACAGGGACAGAAAATGTTACATAGTGTTTAAAGGGTTTGTGACATTACTATGTACTAGTACTATGTTTGCTTGTCCATTCTGGGTAGCGAGGGGATCATTTTCCCAGGTACCACCATGAGCATCAAAATGTATTGATTGATTTGATTGCATTATGAAAACGTCCCGCCTTTATTGAGGACACCACTGAGGGATGTGTTGAATAAATAGGACTGATATTCATTCTCATTTCCCTGTCACTATGCACTTAGAAAGTCTGCATACAAATATTAACCACCAGTAGGCACTATTTGCCTTAAGTCACTACCGTTTAGAAATTTAGACAAACAGAAAGCCTCATGCACTCCCAGTCCCACCTGCATTTCTATTGAAATTGACAGACTGGGTTTATTATTTTGTGTAAAGTCACAGAAGTCCAGCGTTCTTCAGCCAGTTGTGGTTAGAACTTAGAAGGGCTCAATTCTCAATATTTGTACTGTGCCTTGTCCATCCTCAACAATGTGAATTGGCCCCTTCTTCCCTTAAAAGACAATGTTATCTGTTTTAATTAATGATTATGACTGGTAGAACTGATATTTGTGTCATGTATCCTACTGTATCACTATCACACCTGAAGATGACATTCTCCATGTCAAAGGGGTATTCTATGATGCCAGTAGTGGGCACTCGGACCCGAAGGATATCCTGCAGGTCAGGCACATAAGAAGGCTCTGCAATACGGTCCAGATCGGTAAGATAACTGAAAAATAAAACAGAAAACAATCAAATGGGGAAGAGAGAAATGTATATGGTTCTCCAAATAAAGGGGGAGATGGATGGAATTTGTTTTTTTTCTTTTAATGCAAAGCACTTTTTTCTGGTCCTTTTAATCTGTTCCCTTATTTTCCTTTATCTCTTTAATGGAGCTGCATGATTGTGTGAAAAGTGCTATACAAATAAAGTTATTATTTATTTAATTATTTGTTTCTTGTTTGTTTGCCATAAGGCTGTCATTAGTCAAACTTGCACATCATCATATCGTAATATATGGTATTGTGACGATGCCGCTCACAATACTTTGGAATCTCTGGCGCTGACGGGAGATTTGGTTAGCTTCTGCCTTGCATGGAATTCAGCTGTGGGTAGTAGTTGCCAGCTGAGTGCATGAGTTGTTGGTGTCTGATTTACATGTGTATTTATTGACGGTGAATCACCTCATCAGTGCTATTTATTGAATTGTATGTATTGAAAATAAGTTTGAAAAGCAGTATGTAGGCCTAATTGTAGATCAGCTCAGGGGGCTTGGTTTGCCTGTTGTTTGAGTTACCAATTACTGTGATTGTAATTAGTTTGTCCCACCTGTTTAAGAGCAGGCAAGCTGCAGGTGAGGAGAATGATCAGTGTTCAGTTTGACTTGAGGATAGCTATGATGAACATCAGGGGAGAGCTGTTGGGGCATCATGGAAGGCATAGCCTCAGTATTCTTAAGTTCCTGTTTGTTGTTTTCTTAAGTGTAGCTTTAAGTGTTCATTTGTTTCCTATTTTTGGAGGTAAATAAAATACCCAAAATGTACTGGTGGACCTGTCTACTTTGTGGAGCCTCATGCAGTCGGCCAGCCTTGCCCCATACGCATAAAATGAACTATCTCAAGCGGAAGCCCTTAAGTCTTGTGTGTTCCTCACTATTTGGTGGAGTCTGAGAGCTGGTACTCTCTGCGTCGGTCGTAGCATTCCTGTGTCCCGGTGTCCATCCACAGACTCCTGACGGCCTCTGCCAGACTTTTCTCCATTTCATCTACCTTGTCTACTTCCACCTCCAGCACAGAGGCTGCATAGCTCTGGAAGCACAGTATGTGAACACACACACACACACACACACACACACACACACACACACACACACACACACACACATGCAGTTGTGGCTTCAGGAGATGCATATTATTCAACACAATGCAGTTGAATTAAAATCAGAATTTCCTCATCAGTAGATGATTAGATCACCAACTTTCATTTACTACTCTCTCTCTCTCTCTCTCTCTCTCTCTCTCTCTCTCTCTCTCTCTCTTGTGCAATCATAGCATGTAGGCCTCTATTTAAAGAAGTAATAGAAAAGCCTGAATGCTGTTGCTGGTGGATCCCTTGAAAATGTCCTGTTGTGGCTGTGCTTCTCTGGACTTTATGCTATATGCTATACATTGATAATGTTCTTAACAAGTGGAGCATCCCATGATGTGCCTTAATAGATGAACAACCACAAGATTAGTTTTGTCCTAAGCTGTACTACCTGGTTTTGGGAATCAGCAAAGGCTATATTGAGTGCCTCCATGGCTCGGATCATGCACTGCATGGAGGTGAAGATGTTCTGATAGACCAGCTTAGCATAGCCTCTCTTGTCCTCGTCAGAGTATCCTCCTCCATGGATGATCCTCATCTGTTTGATGAAAGTACTTTTCCCACTCTCCCCAGTACCTAAGAAGTAGTATAAAGAGCAACAAGACAATACAGTGTAAATCCTGAGTGTTATTTTAAAGCCCTATTATGTAATTGTTTTCAGTGAATAAAGTGTTATTTTGTCCAATCTGTATGGCATATACTATCCTTTCTTATACTTATACAATTGGGGTGGGTTGTATTTGGTCTCTCCCAAATGTCAGCACTTGTGCAGGAAACCCGGGTTCAAATCAGGGGTAGAACTAGCCCCTTTCGGAACCCTCGGTTAAGCTTTTCTGAAGTTTGGACATCGCTTAACCGCAGGGTCCCTAATCGGTTATTCCACTCTCGTTTGGATTCAGATGTACATACCCTCCGCTCACGCCGAGCGGCGCGCCGCTTGAGTGTTGGTGAGATGTTGCAAAGATGCATAAAGCGGCTATAGGAGGCAACGGAAACGTGGGAGAAATCGCATTTACCGCCAATGTAAACTTGGGAGAAATCGCATTAACCGCCGATGCCGTTAAGCCTTTTTTTTTTTTTTAAGTTTTGGCTTCTCTGAAATTCTCTCTTCCTCACTTCCCATGTCCCCCACGACACAACAGCATTATAAACATCCTGCATGTACGCGGTCGGCCAATCAGAGGCAGTAACTAGGACGTTCAGAATATCAACTACTGTATCTAAAGAAAAAATCCTTACATATCACTCTTATTTCAGAGCTATGCCATATAATTAATAATAATATCATAAACCTATACATACATTTTATAAATCGACAAAGGAACTATGACGGTTCCTACGACACTCACGTGCACACGTGCACACACACACACACACACACACACACACACACACACACACACACACACACACACACACACACACACACACACACACACACACTCACACACACACTGTAACTCGTTACTTTTCTGTCCAGTTCCTGCAACAGTTCCTCTTTTTGTCAAGCAACCTGCACACGGCCAAAGCCATTTGTTTAGCAAATGTGTGTGTGTGTGTGTGTGTGTGTGTGTGTGTGTGTGTGTGTGTGTGTGTGTGTGTGTGTGTGTGTGTGTGTGTGTGTGTGCGCGCACACGCACACGCATCTGTACTGTACCTGTATGAGGACAAGTAAGTGAGGACATTAAGCTTGTTCTCTGGTTTCTTGGATACTGGTTTGCTAGTTTCAAGAGTCTGTTTCCAAAACTTTGGGAACGTAGTGTAGGCTACCTGCCCATCACATAGTATTTGATTGATTTGATTTTTTTATTGACACAATCATTCATATATTCTTTTAATTAATAATATTATATTTATGAACAAACACTTGCACATAATAGTCAAAAGGAGAACACAAAAAGCAATAAATCGTATTTCCATTGTGGTCCTGTTAATGTTAAAGTGTGGCATGGGGGGGGGGGGTAGCAGAGGGAACTAGAAGAAGGGTTAGGTCTCCAGCAGGATTGATATTTGGATCAAATCTGAAGGATGAATATAAAAAAAGCACATACATGGGCCTTTAGGGAGTGGAAATGTACAATAATGTACAACAATTGCACACTGTGATTTGTGGCATTTTGTTCGAAACAGACAAATCATGCAAGCTTTGGAAGCCCATCTTAATCAATCAGGATGGAATATGGGAAATGGTACTGATGACTATGGAGATGGAGTGTATACTGAATTGCGTGATGTATGGATACAATGTGTACGAGTAATCTACAGAAATGTGTTTTGCCAAAATCGGCCTCATGGTGGCGCTATAACAGGCCGTTGTGGAAAAATTGACAGAGGTTGGCATCCAGGGAGTGTGTGTGCAAAGTTTGGCATGAACCGGGTTAACAGTGCCAGAGATTAGCTGGTAACGGACGGATGGACACACGGGGATACACACACGGACGGTCTCGCGAACATCATACCCCTCACTCAGGTGACCCAGCCGGGGTGATCCAGTCCCGACTTACGTCCCAGTGGCTACCCTCGATCAGACCCACTAGGGAAAGACCAGGGCCACACAATCCGTTGGAACCATTCCGGAACTACTATCCCGTGACTGAGAGGAACAATTCTGGCATGTGGAGGAACTAGGCTCTGTGGGTTGACTCCTGTCCGGCCTCCTCCTACGTCTCACCAGGTCCACTCCTGCTCTCACCAGGAGTACAGCGAGGACCTGTGCATTGCACCAGACTCCCAGCACCAGACACTTCATTCAGGAGTGGTGGATTCTGGGCAACGGTAGCACTACAGGAATGGCCCTCCTAAAGGCCTCATCAAAGGTTTTCTCCTCACAGAGGATGCAGGCTGGGGCGCCAACCCATACTGCTCCCGGGGTGCCGTCTGCATTCCGGCTTGTTTAGTTTAGTATGAAATCAAATCAAAATAGTATGGTAAACCACGGTCCAAGTGTCTGTGAATCTGTTGTCATTACTTTTACTGGGTTCCTCTGAGTTTTGCATGTTTTAGTGTCTTCACAAACAAGCTGTACCCAAAGTGAACTGATTTGAATGTACCTTGTTTACAAGTCAAGTTTCTTGGTGATGGAAGGAGCTTGCATAAGACCGGCAGGTAAATGCTATTCTTCAAGCAAATCATGACACTCAGTGCACCCGAACCAGTGGTGTTTTCATTTGGTTACAAAATAAATAATCCTTGTTTGGACTAAGCTATCTCTGCACTAGTATATGGTACTATACTTTGTCAGCATCCAAGCTGACAATGGACATATATCAACCACTTAGCTGCTAATCAGAATAATACAAAACACATTTAATATTAATAATGGCAAGACGTAAGGCAGATTCGGAGGCAGCAGGAGAGGAGGAAGGGTAGGAGAGTGGGGGTGAACGTCTGAACATTAAACGTTGGCACTATACTATGACTGGTAAGAGGAGAGAGCTAGCTGATATGATGGAAATATAAGGAAGGTAGATAGCCAAAAGTCTAAGGGACCAGTTGGAAGGGGAGCAAGGCCAGGAATATCAGAGGTGCATGGGTGGACGAGAGAAGAAATAGGAAGGTATAACCCTAAAGGAAAAGTATGCCAACAGTGTTTTGAAGGTGAAGAGACAGTGTGAGTATGAAGCTGCACAAAGAAGGTGTGATGATATGTATATGTTATTATCAGTACATATCCATATGCCCCACAACCACAAGTTGGACAAAGAGGGTTTTTTTATTGATTGAAATATGTATTAACAGTTAGTACACAAAGGAGAGAGAGGGGCGCGTAGAGCGGTCCTCAATGAGATGTGCTGTAGGTGAAGGAAACAGAGGTGATGGGTAGGTATGGTGTTTAGGAGAGAAAGGAAGGACAGCTGGTGGTGGATTTTGCAAAAAGGATTGTTGGGAACAGTTGGGAACACCTATTTCAAGAGGATGGAAGAATACAGGGTGATGTATAAGAGTGGAGGTATGGTGGACTAGAGAGCTCAGTGACTCCAAGGTGATGGCAAGGGAAAGCATAGCAAGGCAGCCCAGGTGATGCTCTAGTCTATAGGATGACAGTGGAGTGCAAGCAGAGGAAGATGAAGAGTAAGCAGAGAGTGAAGATAGAGCATACCGATATACAGTTTATGAATCAATGGGTGGGAGTTGCTCAGTGGCCTTGTGTCCGCCCAGACTGGGAGGTCGGGGGTTCAGAGAGGAGTTGAGACAGGAGTTCAGAAAGGAGCTGAGACAGCTAAGAAAAGTACGTTCAGAGGAAGGAATACAAGCAGGCCTGGGTGGTGGAATTAGGGAGTACAAGAAAGCATACAGAAGAAGAGTTTGTCAAAGAGAGAATGGGATAGGTTTATGGTTGCCGTGAGAGAGCAGGCATGGCAGGTGGCTAGAGTGAATGAGGAAGATGCAGAGAACAGAACCAGATGGAAGCAGGAGGATCCGCCATGCTAAACCTTGATGCAGGGAATAGGCTAAAAGAAGAATGAATGAATTCTGACTATCTGTAGAGATACGTTTTATGCACAAACAGTAATTAATAGATGGCTTTGTCTGAGTTTAAAAACAAAATCTACTTGGATCTACTTAAAGGGACATTTCACCGCTGGAAGAAACTGCAGTCACTCAATGTTAATAGTATTTGTAGTAGATAGCAGTAAATATGTGTGTTTGACTGGATTGCTGGATTACTACAATGAATGCCCATAATGCTTTGTTGCACTGCTCCAGCTTCAAGCTTGTGAGGCTGGGTGTAGGGGTGACTAGTAGTCCAAGAAGGAAGTGAGACCACATTTTCATGAAAAGTTTTGGTCATGAACATCAAAACATGGCACGATTACTAAAAACGAGTCTGTGCGCTTTTCCACAATGTCAGGACACTTTGTGGTTAGGGTTAGTGGAATAGGGTCCAAGTCCAACCAATCATAGACCCTCTTCCCCATTGCTCCACCCACCAGGGAGAGCCCTGCCTGAAGCTCTTAAATCCAATATCTCACAAGGCCAAACACATAAATAATCCCTTTTTGCTGGGCGGTAATGTTTGTTTTTCCATGCGGCAGACTTATTTGAATGTCACTTGCATTATTTTGTGTTAATAGCCCTATACACGGTATAGGCTACAAGGTGTCAAAATGTATCTATCTACTTTTACGGCAAATGCATTTTAATCTAACAGGGTGGGGTTTGGTCAAATTATAGCCTAATTTGAATGTCGGGGGGAGAACAGCCCTTTCGAGGAGTTTCAGCAGACAGCAGAGCCAAATGCCTAACAGCCATGTACTCATGCCTGGATTTGCATGGGATTTGCATGACACACAGCTGCAGCAGCTAGTCAAGGCTTTCACCACTCACTGACCACAGACTTGACAGTGGTCTGTGTTCCTGGAGTGGGACGTTGCCATAGTGCTTTCTGCTTTGTTATGGTCATTTGTCTCCAATGCCACTGGCAGGAATTATGTTTTGCCAAATAGGCCCATGTCAATAGCTAACTGTACTGTAGTGTAGGTTACCGGCTAATGGAATCACTGCCATTTGTGCTATTATTTTAATGTTTTGTGCCTTTGCTTTTCTTTCCCCCCTCTATTGCTCTGTATAAAACAGTTTGAGCTGCATTTGATGTCATGAAAGGTGCTATATACAAATAAAGTTGTATTATTCCTCAGTAATGTTGATAAAATAGCACATGTTCCTATACTCTCATAGGAGCAATGTGGGCAGTTCAGAAACCAGAAACTGCAGGCTTTTATTGATTAAAGCCTGCAGTTTCTGTTAGCTTGGATAAAAATGAAAGTGCTATTTTATCATGAACATTAGTGAGGACCAATAATATGAAGATAGGTTGACTGCAACGATTAGATTTATGTGAAAACTAGATTATAGTTGCTCAATCTGTCTTTCATTTTGGGTGTTTTTGTAATTATTCAATTAGTTTTTTTATTATTATTATTACTATTAGGCTACTATTATTATTATTAATATTATTATTATTATTATTATTATTATTATTATTATTATTATTATTACTGACCAAACTATGGTCAACAGCTCACCCAATAGCAGCAGTTTCAGTTCCCTGCGAGAATCCTTCTTGTCTCTCCGGAGCTGTTTCTCGATCTCCTCGTTGATTCTCTGGTTCTCTCTGTCCTCCGCTGATATACAACAACATCCAGCCATCATTCAAACTGCCCGGGTCTCTGTGTCCCGGCCTGTTCAGTGACTCCCCGCCGGTGTCAATGTGGAACTGTGGGCAGCCAGTCAGCTGAGTGAACTGCCTCCGAGCCTCCCTCTCTTGACTCTAATTCTCACCTTTCAAATCCACCTGTCAACTGTAGCCTATGGATTTCTTTTTACGTTGCCATCATATGGAGGACCGGTTTAAATCAAAATGTTTTTTTTTTTCTTTCTTTCCTTCTTTCTTCCCCCCCCCCTTTTTTTCCCAGTAGACGAACTAGCCTACTTCAGTTAATTATTATTTTTACTTCACTTTACTTTTTGTTTTCTTTTGTTTAATTTGAGCGTAATAGTTTAGTTGACCAATGCAGATGAGCTGACCGATCGACACCCGATTGTCGGCGTCTTGGCGAACTGCTGCTGTGTGCCTTCGATGCTGCGTAGCCTACTACCGCCTACTTTAACCACAGTAGGCCTATACGGAGGGCCGAGCCTCCGAGGGCGTGGTATCAGTTGCAAAAGGAAAATATATGAAATATAAATTAGCGTAGCCTCAATCAATCAATCAATCAATCAATCAAGACATACTCTGTATCATTTAGACTAATATAGCCTAAATGTGAATGTTTTACAATGATTTTTTTTACCAAGGATACTTTAACAACATAAATTGTCCCTTTTCTGGACATGTCATAATAGGTGAACATTTGGCCAAAACCTCACCCCTGCCCACTTTGACCTATGACTTTGACAGGCTAGAATGGCTTATATATAGGGTTGACGACAGAGTACAGCATCTTGCAATGGGTGGTCCACAAGATTGGATACACCACCAAGATACTCATGTAGGCCTACCTGTCTAAATAATTCCTTAATGTCAACAAAGTCCACACCCACAACACCAGCGGGAGTTCAACAAACCATGTGCAACCCAGATTCGGCACAAACAAGGGACTAAATTAATTTCGCTCCGATGCCACCAAAATGTGTAACGCTCTACCAACAGTCATTAAGACATGCGGATCCCTTGACTTCTTCAAAACCGCCAGACTCAGATAGTAGGCCTAGTAGCCTATAGTACTAGTGGGGCCAAAACAACTTGCAATATAAGAGTGGTTCTCAAACAGTTTAATTTTAAAGGACACACGATAACGTCACCCATAACTCTGAGAGTGTACACTTTTATACACTACAGTTGCAGACCTGTAAGCATCCATTTGGAACCCTGAAGGTCCCTGGACCCCACTTTGAGAACCATGGTCTATAACACAAGATCACAAACACTAACTTATGTGAAACCATAGCCAACTGATACATTTATTATCCAGGCAACAAGAATCACATATACTATTTTGGGTGAAGGTCAGCAACATTAGCCCTGTTAGGTCCAGCTGTTAAGTTCTGAAGAAATTAGAAAGGTTTCTCTGGCCCAGGGCTTGGATAACAAAAAGTGTCGTGTGAGACATCATTAGCACATTACAACCATATTAATTTATATGCACTACTCTTCAATTATGATAGATCAGAAATTGAAATAAGGTATTGTGAAATATATTAGAATACACTATGAATTTGGTCATCAGTAATGAGCTTATGAACGTTATAATTGACTAAAACATCATTAAACCTCAATATATTTTGAACATGGTAATGTATTATAGTATATTGTATTGTGCTTATGCAATGTAATGTGCTATAATGCCATAAGTAACACATCAAGTATAAGGGTATATTATAGTAATAAACAAAACAAAAACATCCCGAACCAAACATAGCAATATATCCAATCCACTTCATTTTAATGACAAAGTGACATTGCTGGCCATACTAGTTATGCTCCTCATATTAACACAGATGCCTCCATGAACTCCAGAGGCACATCAATAAGGCAATATGTACATGTGAACTGTGAACTACATGTAAAATGTTATTTCCCCCACCCCCCTATGTTGTCATGTACTGAATCAAACCTGGAACAACACTGTACATTATGATGTTTGATGACCATATGAAATAGAATTGAAGTGAGAAAGGAAATACAAGTATATAAACAATATCAATGTACCGTCTTTGTTTGGTGGAATGGCAGTTGTTTTGTTTGTGAATGGATGGCCTGCTCAATGCTCATTGACAGACACTACAACACTGAATTTTATACTCACTCTAGAATACTGAATTTAGTCATAGCTGCAAGCCTGTAAATGTCAACACATCTGCATTCTAAACTTGGACGTGGTATCATATGAGAGGGGAGGTGGGCAACACATCCCTATAGACTGGGATAATTAAATACTCAATGCCATTATTAGGTATACATTCTAGGCAGTATTTGAATTAAAGCATCAATTTACTCTAAATACCATGCAGTCAAAGTACTGGGGTACTTTGACTGATATGTAGCCAAGTACAGTTCAGTTAAGAGATGTGAGATTGTTTGGCATCACAAATCTGTGTGAGATTAATGAATGTTGTCTTTCAATGTTAATTATTATAATACTTACTGAGGAGCAATGCAGTAAATAAAAACAGCAAGGGAAATAATGAATGAGTGATGTGATTATGCCTACATGACAAGTGCTCTGTTCCTGAACTCAGTTAAGAACAAAACAAAGTTAGCCCTATAGATTTGATTTCGGTCTGCATCTTTTCGTATAAAAGTCAATTAACAAAACAGTTACTGTAAGAACTGGCATACCCACTGAACTGCCAATGTTCCTCTTTATGCAGTTTTGAAAGTTCTGAGAAATAAAACTGGCAAACCATAAAATTTACATTATCCTCTTAAAAAAGGAAAAAAACAAAAAACAAACATATTTCTTCTTTTAAAAAAATAATAAAAAATGAATTAGCCATACAATACAGTTACATAGATACATATTTTCAACACCGCACATTCAATCTGCCAAAAATGTAATGTTTACAAAGCCAACAAAGATGCCGCCATATATATATATATAGAAATGTATGTACAATGATTATAGCATTTATAATTGCACTATGCCTCAATAAAATGTAAATTACAGGCTTATGTTTTAGGGAATAAAAAAAATCTATACTGACAATTACTTGCTTATGTGGACAACGGATGCCAATCAGACACAAAAGGGCTGACTTTGGTACAAATTGAACATTGACACATTACCATTTAATATTGGAATTAGCCAAATGTATTCTCCACTACAACAGTGAGACCGCCGTGCTGTGATTGAACAATCATAAAGACACAGCTGGAATGTGACTGGCTATGTTGCAGCCTGGGGAGAGGGGGCAGTAGCCACAAACACTGTTATGAAGGGACATTTCCAACAGTTCGGCGTGCTTGTGGGCTGCCTCATCTGAGTATAAAACGCCATGCGGTCTCTGAGGCTAGTCTGAGTAAGTCTGCTAGCCAACTCTAGCATACTGTAAATCGGGAATACCATGTGTTGGACACTTGCAGAAGCAGAAGTCTATCAGTCAGTCAGTCAACTCTGTTCCATCCATTATCCCTACACTTACCTGTTCTCAATACTATCATTCATAAAAGTAGTAAACAGCACAAAGTGGAGTGGTGCTTGAGTTGGTTTGGCATTGGCAATAATTTTTACCATAATAAAAAGCAATAGTGTGGCACAGTTGAACATTATTAAACATTGTCTCTTAAATTATCACGTCTTAAATTTGTCCACATCTATGGAAAGCAACCACCATTATCATTGTCAAGGCATGTGTCAAGAGCAAGAGGAGACATTCCTCTGCCCTCCCCAACCTATATTCTCCTCTCTTCAGTGAGCTAAGCATATCAAGCACTTCTTCATGCCAGCTCCTGAACTCCGTCAATGTTATGCTTCAGAGATGTCAGATGACCATAACTCAAAGGAGCATTCAGGCTATTTCCTCACACTCTCACCATGACCATGTGCTTCCAGCGTAATACACAATCTACCCGCTGGATGTACCAAAGTCAATGCAGTCACAATAATAATGATTAATGTTAATCAATATCAAATCAATATCAAATAATTTAAAAATCACAGTTTATACCTATATATCAAGATACCTGCCAATCAATCCTTCAAAGGCCACAGGAAACCGTTAATTAGAGATCTGCGATGTAATTTCCTGTTAGGCAGAGGAGGGAAAGAATTGCTTTGGAATGGACTGACAGAAAAGGAGGGAAGGTCCAAAGAAATTACTACCTTTTTCTGTCTTTTCTGTTTTTGTACAAAAAGGCAGGACTTTGCCATTCCAGCTCTGAGGCTTCAGACAGGCTGAACCCCCCCCCCCCCCCCCCCCCAGCCATCGAGTGCACAAACTAGATTCTTCCTTAAAACAAAATAAAACTTCACAACGTGCAAAGCCTAAAAATGAGGATTGACGCTGTACATATTCAACAGCAAGCCCTGTCAACCTCATCCTGTCACATTGCGTCCTAGTCCTGCCCTGCTTACATTTAATCAATTCCTTAAATAGTAAGAGAACAATTACTTTGCTTACCCTTTGCAGACCAAGGTGTCAACAAATGCCAAATAAATTAGTATTATGCAACCATTAGATTTTCTTTCTTTTTTTCTTCTTCTTGTTTCATCTTTTCACAGATTGTGTGTGTCAGTGTGTTGACGCTCTCTGCACCACTACACTAGGGTCAGCACACTGAGCTCTGCTGCTCTCTGCGCCACTACACTAGGTTGTACTCCTTTAAATTGAGCTGCAGGATGGTGTCTTTGACAGCAGCGAACACGAAACGGATGTTCTCCGTGTCGGTAGCACAGGTGAAGTGGGAATAGATGATCTTGTCACTGTCAGGGTTTAGGTCCACGAACATCTTGAGAATAAACTCCCTTCCTGCTTGGCCGTCCCTTTGAGGACCTAGGTGAGACAGAGATGGAAAGAAGGATTGTGGATTATTGTTGTTTATTATTACCAATATTGTGGATTATTGCTTGTAGTCCACCCCTGTGGTCCACATGCCAGTCCTGGCGAGAATCGCCCCGGCTACCCTAACCTAGCAAGGAAAGCCCAGAAATATGACTGGAACATCCTGTATGACACCATAACGACAGTGGTGTCTCCAAGCAGAGAGAGAGAGAGAGAGGCATCTGCCGCGGAACACCTGCGGTGTTTCTCGGCGGCATCATTCCGACACTCTACCCCAAACCCTTGTCCTAACCATAACCCCAAACCCTTACCCTAAGCAAGCACGACACAACCGTTTCCCCGGAAGCCGCCCTTTTAGGCCACGGATACTGAAAAAATTAAAAATATAAATAAATGGTGGTTCCGGTTTGCTCGTTCCGTTTTGTCGGCGCCGCTTTGTTTTGGTTCCCCCAATCCCCATTTAAATGCTACAAATTTTGTTTCGCCAGTCACTACGAGTTGGAATAGAATATGGATATACCAAACAACTATTCCTATAAACTAGACTACGTCTTATCAAGGGTTTTATTGGGTAGGCCCTAAAATGATGATGCCCTTGACTATTTTGGCCTGGCCAGATGAGAACCCCTGACCTATGCAGTGTACTACTCACTCACCATCATACTCGGGGAAGTAGTCTACCAGGTGGGAGTAATTTATTTTCTCCTCCAGCAGGTCCTTTTTGTTGAGGAATAGAATGACTGAGGAATTCTGGAACCAAGGGTATGTGATTATCGTCCTGAACAACGCTTTACTCTCCTCCATCCGGTTCTGTGGAGAGGAGAAAACGGTGGGGGTGGAGAAAAGAGACAAGATGTCATGTTTTGACAGGAATAACGTCAATCTTTTTTTTTTCCTTCCTTTTTTTTTTTTGCAAAAATGTGCCTCCTGGTGGAGCTATAATAGGCCAGTGCCAGCAAAATCTGCGAAATAAGCTTAGAAAACGGGTCACTTCCGCCCGTGCCGGACGTGAGGTAGTGTTGTTTTGCTAGGGTAAGCCTAGGGAACGCATGGACCATCATTCCCATAGCAGCGATATTGATCAGCGCGGCTTGGATTAACAATTAACACAATGAGAGCCGGGATTTCTTTCAAAAAGATATGGCAGCTTTTACTCTGAATGCTGGAACAAATAATCGAAGACAACACAGCTGCTACACCGGATATTTTCAACAAAGAAATCTGGGGAAAAAAGGAGCAGACATAGTAGATGGCGGACACGGCTATAATTCAAGTGACCAAAAAGTAGTATAACCTCACACGCGTGCGTGTGTGCACACACACACACACACACACACACACACACACTCTGTGTCACTTGCACACATAATTATGGAGTGCCATCCGAATAAGTGCTTTTGACTTTGGCGGTATTCAAAACAGGCTTAAAGCAGTTTGGCTGATCATTTACAAATGCTTTCCAAGGGAAAGAGAGGTTGGGATAGCAGGCAGAAGGAGGGAGCCTTATTTCCATTGTTGACAAGCTTTTCACCTTCGGACCCACAGAGAAAGAGGAACAAGTCTACACAAACACATCACAACTACACTCAGCTTCAAGTTCTGGACTTTTCCACTTCAGTTCAGATAAAACAAAAGACACAAAGAGAAGTCCAATGTGCTTCAGCCAAGTTGTGTGAGTAGAAAGAAGGGCTCGATGCTCAACAGTAGGACAATATAATAAAAGAAAGTTGCCTGGGCACTTAAAAATAGACTACCCAAATAAATTACTGGAGCACTCAACTGGATCTGTGTACGCTTTGTTAATATTCAGGGGAGAGCGTCTTCCTCAGACCAGCTGACTCTGACGTTTCTCTGCTTGTAGAAACGCCAGTCAGCCTTGCAGTTTCAAATGAATAAAACCTGCAGACTATACCCAGTCTATTTTGAAGTGCCCAGGTATCTTTCTATTCATGTTAGGATTCATGTGTTTGAGGATTCGACCCAAGCAGAGTCCACTCACCTCATTGTCGGATTCCACCAGAACTTGGTCGTACTCGCTGAGCGCCACCAGGAACATGATGGAGGTGACGTTTTCAAAACAGTGGATCCACTTCCTCCTCTCTGACCTCTGTCCCCCCACATCCACCATCCTGACAAAGAGGGCCCATAGAAAGGATAGTTATTATACACAGTTAAAGTCGTGCAACCCATTTAGGACTGAGACCAGATTCTACAAATGTCTTCTAAATCCTGACAGTTTTCTGAAAGACCTATGATTCTATAACAGTGGTTCTCAAACTATTTCATGTCAAGGACCCCAGAAATTATATGTAATTGGCCGCCGACCCCATCTGAAAATATTTTGTTCCAGGGACCCCCCAGAAGCAAGGTTATGAGTTCAAAACGTTTGCTGTGAATAGTGTGAAATAATATATATATTCCAAGAATTGCACAGAATTTTCAAAAGTAGATCTACACGCCCGTAGCGCAGCACTCGGTGCCATGCTATGAGCTTGTAGATCGTCTATATTTCAAGTTTAAAATAATGCTTAAAGTGGTTAAACGCTAAAGCGACACAGTCCTAAATGAGTTAACCCCGAATAGTGTACAATGGAAGCAAAAACATATGGTGTAGATTTTGTTCGATTGGGAAGGCCTCATGAGATTATTAACAATCTCATTATTATACTGAACGGTTTTCCCGATCTCACTCAAACAGACCTTACTCGACCCTTTGCACACAGTGCATGTGCTTACTGTGAATACTAAAATAAAATGTATCAACACTCTAAAGACACTCTGAAACCCTTCCATTAATGGCAACAGAGGAAACCGGAAGTACCAGCGCCAATCACAATCAACTATGCTTAACTGAGCACAGTCGAGGACGTTGTGTTGACGTTTATTAAGCAAACATTAAGTCACAAGAAAAGGTGAAAGGTCAGTCAAATGTCAAAGTCATGAAGTTATACCTCAACCTTTACAACTCCGCTGATAAGTTGGGTGCGACTTCCTTGTGTTGAACTCTTAAGTTACCAGCAAGACAAAAGACTCACTATTAACTTAAGACGCAAGTATTGAGAGTGATCTGGGCCTATTAAATTTATGACAATTTCAGTTTCTTCCCTTCAACAGTTAAGGTAATTTAGAAAATGGTAGAAACAACATTAAATGAGCACCATCTACTGGTATATTTCTCCCTCTACACATTCCTTCTCCCCTGACATTAACCACACCCATCACAGGCTGGCAGAGGTACAACGTTGTCTGTCAATTCCATGTAACCGAATATGGGAAGTTGTATTTATACAACGCAGTTTCGGGAGAAGAGACCAACTTCCGCTCACCTTAACCACTCCTCCCTCCTTATCAACCACTCCTCTCTCCTTATCAAACTCACCTGCCTTTCATTATCACTCGGCCAATCCCTGGTGCAATCACCACAGTATAAATACACCTGTGATCTCTCAACCATGTTGTTTGTTCTGGGGGGGGGGGGGGGGCAGTGATATTAACAATTATATACAGCTAGAAACAACGAGCAACTATACATCACTGTACATTTACAAGTGACGCTCTTGTTGTGGGCTGAGATGTAGAAACAGCTGCTTGTAAACCAGAATTTCCTCAAAATCCCTCAACTTATCCCTGTGTCCCTTTTATATAAGGTAGTCAACTAGTGCTAGTTGCTGTGCCACTACGCAGTTCTCAAGATTTCACAGCAACGAAGACCTCGTATCTAAAAATACTTTTTCTTCTCACACTCACACAAAATTACTGTATGTAGATGAGGTCCAGTCTAAATGCCAATATCAATTAGGAGTTATTAACACTGGAGGTGGACAATAGGGTGGCATTTTTAATCAATCTGCACTTTAAAAGTGCCGTGATTTCTTTCCACCCTAAAACATGATCATCAGGTCTTATTGTTATATAAGGAGGTATAATTTTTTTGAAAAAGTGTACAGTATTTGTTAAAATGTTGTTTTTATGTGGGCATGCCCACCAGTTCATTAAGTATGCCTGGTTTGTCTGGTGGGTGGTGATCCACCTGAACTGAAGCCGCACCCACAGCTGTAGTTGTATGATAAAGGGGGAGGGGTTAGGGGAGGGGCTGATAATGTGATGTCACTATATTACTGTTTATTTCATTGGCCCGTTTGACTGTCAAGGGTTCATCCTTCAGGAAGAAACCCTAAATACAAAGTTAATACACCATTGCACATAAACTGTACTGTACTGTCACTGTCACCTCGTAGACACATAAAAAACTGGAAAAATACAAAATGTTTGGCACTCCATCTTTAACACTGAAACTTTGAAAGTACTCAAATGGAATCCAGTGACTTAGTTGAAAATCAATCAAACTACAGTATGCTTTGGAAGATGGTCAGCAGTACTGTCTGGTCAGCAGTACTGTAAGCTGGCAGGCCACTGGTATGGTCCCTAACCACTGGTATGGTCCCTAACCACTGGTATGGTCCTTAACCACTGGTGTCTGGTATGGTCCCTAACTTCCAGACCTGAATATATCTTCATGCTCACCTGAATATGACACTTTGTAGGTCGAAGGGGTACTCAATGATGCCTGTGGTTGGGACTCGAACTCTCAACACGTCTTGCTGAGTTGGGAGGTACGATGGCTCAGCGATTCTGTCCAACGCATTCAGATAACTGGAGACAGAGTACAAATTAATTATGGACTATTTTTATTTGTTGTACTTGTAATTCTGAAGGGCGAATTCAGAAAGAATGGGTTGTGCCCAATGACAGCACCATGAATTTCGCATCACTTGAGCCGCCCCGCCTTAAAGTGTGATTCACAAAACATGATGGCCAGTGAAAACAAGGTCATAACATTTTGCAGCTCAATACAGTTTGACCTTGTTTTGCATCGGATTTAATGTTCCCATGTGACAAAGTATAGCCTAAATGGTGGCTTTGCGCCACACTAATTATGATGTGGCGCATATGATGATGCAGGTTTGATTGTCACTAAGGCGTTTGTGGAGCTTGAGACAAGGCATTAAGTAGCAAAAACCTGAAAATGGACAAAGCCAGTGTAAGCAAAACATAATTATTAATTAATATTAATAATAATAAAACATTATTAGATCTAATTGGCATTTTGACACGCTTCTGTCTTATTAATATTTTACAAACTTTTCATACTTGTCTTATTTGTGTGGGTTTAGTGTCCTTTTATGAATTTGCTTCTGAGAGTGTATACGCTTTAGGGAAACCACTCCCAACTGAATAAAACTGGAGTACAATGTTCACTGTATACATTAATGTATAAAGGAAATAATTTGTGTCCAGCACTGATTAAGACATTCACTAACATGGGAATACTGTTGGTATCATACTGTTGACTGTACTTTTTTCAGTCTACTCACTATTTGGTGGAGTCCGAAAGTTGGTATTCCCTCCTTCTGTCATATGCCTCTTGGATGCCTGGGTCGTTCCATAAACTCTTGATGGCATCTGTGTAAGGGTTCTCGAACATGCCAATCTTCTCCACATCCACCTCTCTCACGATGTTTGCATTGCCCTAGGAGAATGAAGAGATGACAACAGAGGGTCACTGTCACGGTTCGAGTCAAGACAGTGTAGGAGGACCCAAGTGCAAGATGAGAGGCAGAGGCAGCTCAGTTCAAATGAAGATATTTATTATATCAAGCCCGATGAGTAGGCAGTCAAAACACAGAACACGGAGTACAAAGGGAAACACTAAACTGGGAAAACTAGGGGTTCTGAAATACAGGGCAAACGAGGAGTCAAGGAACAAGGTACTACAACGAATACTCACAGTGACAAATAATAACGAACCAACGGAGAACTGAAAACACAAGGGCATATAAATAGACATGGACTAACTAGACACAGGTGAAATACAACAGACAAATCAACACAGGGATTGGCTGGGAGAGTAACAGGACACAGGTGGGGAACACTACACTAATCACAGGTTAGACAAGGCAGGTTAACATGGGCAACACAGGGAACCAAGAGACACTAGATACTACAAAATAAAAGGTAAAAGTACACAAAAGTAAAACCCAAAACAAGGAACAAAGGGAAACACATCAGGGTGACAGAACAGGTCACGGATCAAGACAGTCACATTTTTGTGAAAACTGCCTACCAGTACCAAGAGTGCTAATAATACGCTTTTATATTCCAAATCCCAGTTGTAATGCTGTAATTGACATGTCAGTCTGGTATAAAGCTCTGGTTCTCAATGTGGGGTCCTTGAGTGGGTTCCATGGTGTCCCCAACTGAATTATTAGTTACAGTAGGAACCAAATGGATGGACCATTTGTACACTCGGGGAGTTCTGGAGGTCCATGGCCTAAACGCACACCAAACTGGGGGTCCTTGAAATTAAAAAGTTTGAGAACCACTGGTCTAAAGATAAATGTACTGTGCCTTTCAGAGACAAGCCTCCTGTATGTCACATAATAAACCGTCCTAATTATCAATGTTTATTATTATATCGCTTCACGTATTCTATCTCTCTAGTGATTTTATTTCTGCCCCAGGCTCTGGCATGGACCTAATATTGTAACCTCAATCCTGGTGGGCCTATTATTAATTTGAAATAGGGGAATGTTTTTCATTGTCCCAGATTCTCATTTAGAACTCTCCTGGGTTGAATGGTAAGATTAGTAGATAGATGTCCTGTCCAAGTTCTCCACAAGCTCATGTAATTGTTGCGACCACAGGTCGCATTTACAATGAAATAATTTCCCGTCAGTAAGTCAGTCACAGCCCCATATATGGTCATGCCTCGCGACATCACAATGGCGGATGCGTGCGCGCGACCTCGCCCTTTAGGTCGAGGTCGCTTCTCGCCCTCAGGCGTCTTACTGGTAATAATACATAGTGATTATAACACCAGAGATGTCTCTACACATCAGTATACTGAAATTGAAATGGGATATTAGTTTTATTCTGTGATATAATAGTAAAACTTCTGGCTTTTAGCAAATTCAGGTAGTTAGTAAGACAGTATAGAGATTGCAAGATTTCCCAGATTGTCAATAACAAGGATTGGTGCCTACAGGCATGAGGTCACTTGAATTTTCACACACATATAAATACAACCTACTGTTGTGCATAGCCTATACATTGCCATTGATGGTGTGTGTGTGTGTGTGCGCGTGAGAGAGAGGATACGAGCAGAGTGGAGTGGAGCTGTTTTAAAATGGGTCAGAGCGGCTTTGAAGCGAAGACCGTCCTCCATTCAAGTGAGATTATTTATTTTATTCCCTTATTGTTATTATTAGACTACTTTATTATTACTTATGCTGCTTTAATGTCTGAAGGAGCCTAACAAAGATACATTTTTGCCACGGGCCACGGCCAGCCTTTTTTGACTGGGGTGGACCAAGTGGGGCACTTATGCAGGGATGTATGAGCACACACAGACAGACGTGAAGCGAATCGGAATAGCATTGAATTACTAACATTGAATAAACATGAATAAACCTTCCAATGGCGATGCAACAGATTGGATTGGCACCATACAAATGTAATATTAATTTTGAGGCTGGCATTCACAAGTATGCTAGAGTCTTTGCTCTGGTGTTGCCGTCATAGAGTGCTCTGATATCAGTTAAAAAACCCTAACCTCAAAATCTTTGGTATTTTTAAATGCATTTAAATCCGTATGTTAATTCATCCCGTGTGTAAACAGGATAATAATAATGTTTTTTTTCTCCACATAGATGTGTGTAGAAGAGTCCAGAGTAGCCTACCAAAGAAACCACAACCATCAAATCATCAGTGTCAGTGTTAATATCATGTATGTAAGGAAGGTAAAATGTTTGCAGAAGGATAGGGATACAGACCTGCAACAGCCAGTGATGTGCACCTCACTGACTGAGACAAAATGGCTGTGCTTTATACTAGGGTGTGGTGATTACTAGGGTGTGGTGATTGCTGACTGCTGATTGAAACTGGTGTTACGGAGTGAGTGAGTGAGTGATCGGTGTGATGAGCTGTGAACTGATGCAGATGGTACATGTGACCATACAAATGCATGCATACTGATGCATACAAACAGATACAAATACAGACATACAATTATAAACCTGGGTTACAATTGCATTTTGCAATGGCTTAATCCTACTGTCATTGTTGTTACACAGTGGAAGCCTTTGCTATGTTTCACCCATTCCAATCAGTCAGTCACAGAAAGCAAGATTTTCAGTTTTCATTTGGAGTAGTCAGTATTTGCTCTCTGAGTGTACAGTGTACAGTGTAATGGGATAGCACTTGAAGATGACAGTTTGTTTGGACTATACCAAATCAGACAGTGGAGCAGACGTGCTACATGCAGTGGAGTGTTACGTGCAGTGGAGACGACAGAGAATTTCGGGGCCACAATAATATATTGCGAATAATATATTATGAAAAGTAGAATTTACAATAATTTTCCCAGAATTGCGGTGTGGCAATATAGATAATTATGATCGTTGGATTATAATGTTTGAACGGTAAAAGACATTTTGATGGTGCCATTGGCACAATCCCCAAGTAAGACACCAGTTAATAACCTTTTAACCCATGTTTTCTGAAAGACATGTTAAAAAAGAAAAAAAGAAAAGATGCGGCGCCGCTATATATTGTCTCTGTTGGGTGGAAACCTCATACCGGTATGTCCAAAACTGTAGCATATCTACAAGCTCAAAATGCGGTGAGAAGGGATCAGGCTTATTTTGTGACGCTGTAGTATGATCAAGTAAGAAAAAGTAAGAATATGGATAAGAGGTTTCTGCCCGACAACAACAAAATGAAGCAAGAACTACAACTACAACAACTACAACTACAAACAAAAGAAAATAAATGAATATTCTGTAATTATCCTTAGTGCTTAGTGTGAAGTGAACTACCCTTTAGTCAAGATAGTGGTCCCTGGCTCACAATTTGAAAACCCTTTCTCTACACCAAATCTCTTTGCCAATACAAGCTCACATGTGTTGTGGCTAGGGGGGATAGGTTCAAGTGGTAAAACCGCTACACTGAATATAATAGAACAGAAAATACTCTCATCTGCATTTCATCATAGGTCCTTCCCAGTGTTTCCTCTGGACACGTGTCTTGTCTTGCCAGACATTTTGCCCAACCCTTTCACAGTACCTCCTCTATTTACTTCCCTAAAGTAGGACTGCGTCCAGAAAGTTTCATCCCAATGCATAATGTGGGTGTCTGGTAACAAGGTCAATAACTGGGAGGGAATTCCTGAGATATCTGCTGATGAGTCAGATCATCTCTGAGGAAATGTGTTGTATATGTTGAATCGTGGCTTTTGGAAACATCAGAGATTCTCTAGAACCACCAAAATAATTCCAAAACACAAATACACATACTTTAAGTATAGCATAAATGTGACTAACATAATATAATTATAAATTACATTTTTGTCCTAATATCTTATTTTTGAGCTAGCCCCTCATACTCCATAGCGATGATTTGATTGGCTGAGCAAAGTACGTATTGAGGATAAAAAGTGAGGACGCAAAATGCGATTGGCCAGAAGGAGATGGTGTGATTTTATTAACTATGAAATATATGTCAGTAAAACTACCTAGATAACAAATATAAGTCTGCACACTGTGACTTCACAAAAGCTCCCAGTCAAGGCTTTATTATAGATTAACGTTTCGACACATTCTGAATTTAAGAAAGAATAAAACTGGCACATCCCACTGGATGGCAGGTACAGGACCAACAGTGGATTTAAGGCAAGGTAAAAATTTGAAGTCTGTACACTTTGCAAAAGCTCCCAGTCAAGGCTTTATTATATGTAGATTAATGTTTCGACACATAGTCTTCTTCAGAATCTTCTGAACTGTACTGTAAGAGGTACCCCCACCACCCACACACACACACACCCACACACACACACACACACACACACACACACACACACACACACACTCATAGAGTGCCAGGGGATGCGCGACGGGAGTGGTAAAAGGACACAGGAAACATAAAAAAGAACAGGAAGCGATTCTGGAGGGCTGCTTCAAATAAGATAGACAATACTGAAAAGAAGAACCAGACCCCCGTCCCCCCGTCCCCCGTCAACTCATGCACAACTGAGAAATCCAGTGACAAAGGGAATTATCAAAATTAGCCCCAGCCATCCATTAAGTAACTATAGTGAAAAGCAGCCAGGCCAGGCATGCTGTGTAACTGTTTATCTTGTGTGAGGAACACTGCGCAAATATGCACGTCGTCATTTCATTGACCATTTAGGCTGCTATAGTAGGCAGCGGGCTGCTCACCAATAGACTCCCAACGACTCGGAACACAATAGTTCCGCCTTAGAGAATTTTGGTTCCTACCTAAACTACTGCGCTGAAACTGACAAAGAGGCAGACTAAAGTTCTCAACGGGCCCAAAACTTAAGTCCCGGCCCTACCCTAACTAAAAAGTACCATAATGTTAGGCCCGAAGCCCGATAAAGCCAGACGAAACATTTAAAAAAGAAACACCACTAAATGGCCGGCGTAGAGGCACGCGCCGTGGTTCAGTGTGTATCTGTGTGAGAGTGAGAACAGAGTTCAATGGACTTATCGCTGAAATAAAGGATTTATGTAACTCACGTTAGACTGTTAATGTTCCATTTCCATCATTCTAATGGATTCCATTTCCAGTGGTGGTGAGTAGCCTCACCACCATGGCGTATCTCGACAGCTTACAGTCAGATCTGTTATTTTGGGCACATATAATGAGGCGCGCCGCCGGACGGCAGTTTAATATAATACTAAGCATTTTGGATAATCAAATAGCCTGTAGTAGCCTGTAACATTGTGTGGTCATCATACACCTATGTGTAGCGTTACAGAGTTGTATCATTTCTATGGATCGTTTGGTGAATGGTGACGTTGATTAATGATTGTTATTCATCGCAGCCAGCTGCGTTTAACGAGATCAGTGCAACATGACGAAAACCTGACGCTTCAGCTATCATGTGATAATCCGATTGATTTTATAAAACATTTAAGCATATGACATGGCAAGTTAACTGGTTAGAACTCATTTGGTGCTACCTGTGAGTGGGGAGTGTTGGCTGATGAATGAATGTCAACATCCTAATACAGCCGAATACTGGGGGGTCGAATTATGACCCCCCCAGTCAAAAAACACTTTGTTTGAAATAGACACTCATGCTTTCCAAGGTGTGATTTGGGGTTCTAAGGATGAATACAAAATGAATATCAACATCTTAAAACCAAAATGTTGAATTGTGGCTTTGAGCTCACATGCCCTTTTGATGTAAATCAAAAGGGGGAGGTAACTACCTGTCAGTGGGGACCTGTGAGTGGGGACTGGGAGTGTTGGCTGATGAATGAATGTCAACATCCTAATACAGCCGAATACTGGGGAATTACAGGCAATTCCTGCGATACAAAATGAATATCAACATCTTAAAACCAAAATGTTGAATTGTGGGTTTGAGCTCACACATCTAAGTTCACACAATGACATGATCAAAATAAGAAGGCCAGGATGAACGTGGTTAAATCAATTGATGCAATACGGTGCAAGTTTAAACATACCTTATTGTGCTCATATTTGTAGGGGATCTTGAGTGTCTCCGTGGCTCGGATCATGGACTGCATCGCTGTGAAGATGTTCTGGTAGACCAATTTGGTGAAACCTCTCTTGTCATCCTCTGAGTAGCCGGTTCCATGGATGATCCTCATCTGTTTGATGAAGGTACTTTTGCCACTCTCCCCAGTACCTGAGAAAGCAGAGAGGGAACATTATGCTCATTTAATTGCACACAAGCACAAGTGACAAAGCTTTGTCGCTTGTCCTTGAGTGCCATTACATTAACATACTGTACACAATAAACATGGTAAATGTGGATTTATATAGGACCGTTCTCGAAAAAGGTTTACAATGGGGGTGTGCACGCTTTTCTGACACACCATAGGACTGACATGTGGAAACAAAGATCGGATTAAGGTTGGCGAACATGCGTTAAGGTTGGCGAACATGCGCTGCTCCGTGCTTGCAGTTATGGTTATGTTTGGGTTTGAGGTAGGTTGTCGTGTCGGACCAATAGTATGTCGGAACTAAAGTCGGAACTAAAGTCTGTTACAATGTGCATGTACAATGTGCACACAACAACAGAAGAACAACCATGCAAGAGCTTAAGTGCTTTGCTCAAGGGCACTTCGACACAAAGCCAGGGAGCCAGGAATGGAACCTGGTATCCTGCTGATTCCAAGACAGCCACTGTACATCCTCCTGGCCCAGTAGATTAGATCCTTTCCACAACTTTTGTCCCAGACAAAAAGTAGAAGTAGACCTTGTATTTAATAATGCAATCAGGGCTGCTGATAGTATGTTGATATTTTTGTCATGTGTGGCCTTACCAGGAATAACATTTGAAGGTTTTCAGAAAACTTAGGTCACGATATTAGAAGGCATTTTTAGAATCGGCCTCAGTCTTAAATGGGAGAATAAGCATTTCGGCATCATGATTTTTAATCCAAACTCACAATACAGCCGTCTAAAACTGTTAAAAGATTGTTGATTTTCTCATGCACGCATGCACATGCACACACCACTGGCGCAGCCATGGGTGGGCCGACATGGGCCGTGGCCCACATAGAAAGCTGGCTCACCCAATCGATATTGGCCTCCGTCGCGGTTTACTTTATCGACCAAAAAAACAGTCCGCAGTTGTCGTAGGCGAGGCACTTCCGCGTTGGCCACAGAAGCGGGCTGTGGTTATAAGCACAAGCCATGTAGGATTTATAATGTCACGCCTCTGTCTGTCGTTGTTGTTGCGCAAACACATCCCAGAAAGCTGAGCTCCCAGCCTGCCAGAAACTAACAAGTGTTCCCTTCACTACTTCCCGTAGCTCACCCGTTCCCCCGCCTACCTGTTCCTCTCTCTCGCGTGCACGCACGCACACACACACACACACACAGGAGAGCAACATTGCAGGCTAGACAGTAGACTGACAGGAAATGGGGAGAGAGATGGGGGGATGACATGCATTAAAGGCCGTCGGGATCGGGAGTCGAACCCGCGGCACACTGCCAGACTGGATCGCCAGCCAAGGTGCCTGGACCACTGAGCCACGGGCCCGATAGCTTGTTTTTGAAGCCATCAGCGCGTTTCCATTGCGGAATTTCTGTACTTAGCCTACTTTATCAGTGAGATTCGCCCAGTGGCTGACTTGTTTCCATTGTGGTCCTTTCATAATTCAGTGTTTTAGCCGAAGCTATGTAATGTAAGCATCATAATAACAATATTATGTTTTTCTCGTGTGTCTTCACAGTAGGCTTAGGCTACAGACCATTTCAGAAAGCACAGCTCCGTGTGGAGATGTTGTTCAATGCTCACTTGAACGAACAAGTGTTCCCTATATTACACTACTTCCCGTAGCTCAACACCTCTACAGCCTGTCACTGAACAATCAGATAAACTAAAGATTCTCGATATGGAAATATATCGATCGGCAATCCGGACAATAGGTAAATCGATCGAGAGGCTGCTCTATCAATACAGCAATAAACGCCATGAATTATCTGGGTGACGCAGTGTTGACAAACGTACCTCTGTTTAACGTTATCAAAGCCCCCTTGCAAGTTGCAATGCACTCCCTTCCCAGGCCCCTTGTTAACATGTTTAGACATTTATTTTAATTTAAAGATCTCTGTGGGCCTGAAAGTGCTTCATTGTATTTGTGCAACATGGTCATTATTTTTAATAAACGTTTAATCTAGATATATCAATATATCGTATTGTGGCCTCTGTATCGTGATACATATATCGTGAGATTGCAAGCAATATCCACCAATAGTGCGTGCGTCACGTGCGTGTGCACCTGTGAATCTAGAAGACAGACATCTGAATTCATATTTTGAGGAAAATGAAGGCAAAAATAAGAATTAAATAATATAGACAATATATTATGATTATTATTTTAAATGCACATGCATACTGGCCCATCCAAGACTGCCGTTCTGGCTTCGCCAGCACGCACGCACACGCACACACACACACACACACACACACACACACACACACACACACACACACACACACACACACACACACACACACACACACACACACACACACACACACACACACACACACACACACACACACACACACACACACACACACACACACAGCTCCCCTCTCAGCGAGCTCCTAGTTCATTTGGTCTGGTAGTGGACCAAGAACAACATGTCTCTCTGGAGACAAGCACTATTTGGGTACTGTGAAGCGCTAAGAGCTGGCGTTCCTGTTGGGTCTGTGATAGGCTTGGCAGACCAATTCAACAGTGTAACTTAACCTCACTTCGAACTCTTAAGCGTTGTTTGGCCTGTATGCTTCATTCCTAAGTCTGTAGCCTACCCTGGTTTAAGCCACTGATTGCACGATACAGAATATAGCCCGAGTCCTATGTAGTTGAACTGAGAATATCTTTTCTAAAATGCTAAATACACGGTGGCCATTCTTCTGTGACACCTCTCGCTCACTGTCAAAACTGATAAAAAATGAAAACCACTACAGATATAATTTGCACAATGGCCCGGTACTATACTGTACAATATGACTCACAGAGCGTAAAAACAAGCCACACAACTGAGCAAGTAAAGCAACTGCTGTGCTCAATAGAATACCTCATTCCAAAACTTGACATTCAAAAGGCCTATTGTTTATTCCATGCTAAAAATGCTACACATTCAGTTAATCTTTATGTAAAATGTGATTTTCAATATACTTAATGATGCATGTTCACTTGTTCAGTGATGTCATCTGTTATGGATTAGACTAAGTTTAGCCTCACTCATGCAACATTATAATAGCGTCGGTCATATTGATACTAATCATAGGTTCCCAACCACCGGTACTTGAGCCCCCCTCTTGTGGTACACAGAGGAGTCGCCCAAAAAAGGAGAAAAAAGACAAAAGTGGAATGAAATATTTATATTACTATACAGGTAGTTCTTCTGACCAAGCAATTGGTTGAAATAGGCTATCCAGCCGTGCTGAAATGATAATACAGCACACCTAGCCATTAATAGAAGATTTGAGAACGGATTAATCACATTAATCAGTTGTGCTGATTAGTGATTAGACAGAGTTTTGTCAGAGCAGCAGCATTATTGGCTTAGGAATGGAACAAAAATGGCAGGTATACACTCTTGAATTTTAACATGAGTTAATATGGTGAAGTGGTACTTCAGTATAAAAAGGTTGGGACTTGGGAACCAATGGTTTAGGCCAAATACATTAAGATCACATCAAGTGAGGGTTGAATATATGAATATATATATAAAAATGAATATATCCATGCTTTGCCTTATTTATTGAATACCGGTAGATATAAATTCTGACAGGGCTACATATTATTTACTGAGATATTTCTTTTTGTATAATAATGAGGTAGTGGCTGTGTAATAAAAGAGAACTGGTAGTAAACCATATGGTTTCCTGATATCCTTCACATTAATTACACTGTAAGGGTTAACAGTAGCCAAGGGCTCAAGATGCCTACATACCTCTTAAATCAACTCCCAACTGGCTAAACGCTATACTGCATGCTCATTCATTTGATGCTTTGGATTTACATCAAGACATTCTAGAAAAGATAGACGTAGATTTTCACATGATGCCAAGAAGTGATCATGGAAATAGTGGTGTCAATGATTGCCGCCCACAGCCCCACCCGCTCAAAGAATCCCAAATATGAATGGTGTAAGTGTAACAAATAATTTGGTTGAGTCTAAAGGTAATAGCCTACATAGCGGCGAGAGTTTTCAATTTCATGGTTTGATTTAACATGCACACGCTTTAGGCTGGCTATGAGATCATGATGCACCCACCCACCCTCCAACCACTGGGCCTATGTCTAACTCCTAAGATATGACAGTGTTGGGTCTAAAGACTAAAACCATAGCCTACTCTCGATTGCTCCCAATAAAACGCGCTAGACTTTGGCCCTTGTGGGTATGGGTATAACATACCACACAGATTGCAGCTGCTGGGCCAAACAGTTACGGCCAGGCCCGTAATGTGGTCTGACAATAGTTGCCTGGATGTTAATTGACCGGCTGCAGTTATTCAAATCAGGTGGCACTGGTTCATGGCGAGTGGCGACAGGCCTCGCTGGGCAACATTTCCTCGTCGTCCTAGATAGAAGAACGATCAATCTGGGAATCAGGGCATGCGACTCTCAAAAACAAGATAGCAAACAACTAAACACCGTCCCCAAGACCCAATTTAATTTATGTGTGCACTAGCATAGTAAAATACCCCCCCCCCCCCCAGCCCCAGGAGCTGTTTGGGGGTTTTGCTTTTGCATCACTCCTCCTCCTCTTCCTGCCCATACCAGCTTACCGAGAAGCAACAGTTTCAATTCCCGGCGAGCGTCCCTCTTATCCCGACGGAGCTGCCTTTCGATCTCGTCGTTGATCCGCCTTGCTTCTTTCCCCTCTTCGCTGAGGCAACACGCCATTACGGATTCCAGGGTCATTCTCTTGTTTAAACACACTTTTCCGTCTTTGCCTCAACTAATTCATCCAGATCTCAGATTGGTTTAAAAACCCGAGGCCTAAAAATGTAAGGAAAAAACTACCATAAAAACTAAAAACCGCCCTTATACAGGCCTACTTGTGGATAAATACGGGTGGACGCTGTTGTTATAGCCTAAAGAGCGCACAGATTGGGGGGAAAGGAAAATGTATATATTTCATAAAGTATTTCCCCCCTCCCCCGTTTCGATTCGCTCTCAGGGCTCCGGACAGCTTCAAACAATGTACCGTGTATGTTGAATATTTGTCCAATCTTATTAATTGGCGTAATCTGCTTTTCCTTCTCAATATGATCAACAGATCCCTTTAAGACATATCCGTACAGTTAGGTGTGATCTCAAGCATTCCCATCTGTGTCCAGTAACTCTCGGGTCAAAGTCTTCAATGCTGAATTGTTTTGTATCGAATATCCCTAATGTTAATGTTATCGTCCTTACAAATGGGCAACGTGAAGAAAGAAAAAAATTAATATAGGCTATAACGTGCCCGTTTTATTTCCAATAGCTTGACTCCCGGGCGTGGTAAAGCAGAATATGGCGGACTTTCACTCCAATCCGCTAGGCTGGGATACGATACAGTACAGTTATCTCTTTCTGTCTAGACAAAAAAAACATGAAATCCATTATAGTCAGAATTTCACCTATAGGCCTCGCGATACAGCAAAGAAATAACTCCCATTAGGCCTAAAAAAAACATGTAAACATCCAAAACTCGGTGTTGGGGAAATGAGAAATCAACACGCCGCTCGTTTCGTTTCTCAGCCTGCCAGTCTTCTCCTTTTCCTCAGTTCCCTTCATGTATTTTTATTACAGAGACCATCCACCAATGTGACGTCGGCTGGGGGGAGTGTCAGGTCGTTTCAACCTGTGGAATACTACGAAATGTGTTGATATAGCTGTTTGTAAATTGTAATATTACAATTCATGTCATACTCATAACCCGATCTGCCTTTTGTTGTTTTCTGCCAGAACTTCAAATATCATGAATACCAAATACCCTGTGCTAGAATAATGTATGTTGTTAAATATAAAAGTTCACAACTGACGTCATCAGCAAATCCCTATATTACCATATTAAGTACACAGAAAATGGTTAAATCTGTTAAGCTGTTGTTGTGCAGTGTTATCTGTTGTTTTGTGAAGCATTTTAGCTTCAACGTCATTATCAAATTCACATCTGGATATTAACAGACATGTGGTCTTAAAATGAGTCCCAGTAGTTAGGCCACCAAAATAGCCCAATAGATTTTTTTGACATTGCTTATCAAATTCATGGGCAAGCCAGTATAATTTAAACCTAATTAAAATGTATCTTATTATTATTTTTTACCACCAGAGACCACTACAATTATGTTTTTGACAGATAAGATAATAAGCTTATAAGAATATTAGCCTGTATTTTAAACATTATACAATAATCCTACCCCTCACAAAATGTCCAGGGGGGAAATGAATGACCAATTCCAAATTTGTTTTACACCTACCCTTCATTTTTTTGGTCAAAATGATCTAAATACATTGAAAGAAAGAGACAAATTCCTTTTATGTATAGCCTGCTCTGTAAGTCGGTGCTCAGACCTTCAGTATAACGTTGTTATACTGAACGTTGTTATACTGAATGTTGTGTGTTGGGCTAACAGGCCACACTCCTCCCATACTTACTTAAAACTTAAAAATGGAAATGGTCTCACCCAAACGAGCTGTGGTACTATTGGAGCGTAAAGTATACCAATTTAATAGCATCATAAAAGTTATAGTTTGTGGGCTTTGGGCACCTATGAGACTTGCCGTACACTCCCTCAACAGTGTGACACTATAGATGCATGGTATGTTGTGCCACAAAGGCAGCTATTAGTAAGGACTATTAATAGCCAGGGAAAAGCATTTTTTATCAAGTGTGTTTGGTTTGCTGAAATGTGTAAATGAAGCACTCTCCAAAGAGTATAAATTACATATATTCATAGTATGTATATGTGTACGCACACACACACACACACACACACACACACACACACACACACGCACACACTATACCAGTAAGACGCCCTGGCGAGAAGCGAGCACGCATCCGCCTGGGTGACGGCAGACTGCTAGGCGAGCGCTGGCGCTTTAGCATGGGGGGGTCAGATCAACATAATGGAATGTCAGAACAGGTCAGCTCCATATATGGAGATCTAAGGGTGGCAGTGGGGGCAGTGTCTTGAGTGTACAGGGTTTGATGAGGTCTGGCAATATTATGGAGCGTGTCTTAGTGTACAGGGTTTGATGAGGTCAGATCAACATAATGTAAACCTATGTTGATCTGTAATTCACATGTATACCTTTGTTTTTCTTTTCCTGAAATTCTGATGTATTTTGATGAGGGCTGGGCCTTAATTTTCGGGCCTGTTGAGAACTCTAGTTTTCGCCAGCTGCACTAATGGATTTGGGCCGGGCCCGTCTAGAGTTTTAATGGACAGGTATCAGTCAAAAGGGAGACATCGAAGAGGAAGGACAGGTGGGATAGGATCAACATTATATGGAATGTCAGAACAGGTCAGCTCTATATATGGAGATCTAAGGGTTTGAGGTCAGTTGCTGGCCGGCACCGGCTCCATGGAGATCTAGGTGATGATCCAGTCTTCTCCTAGTCTTCTCCTACTGTCCAGGGTTTGATGAGATCAGTGTCGTGATCTTTCACCAGAGGGAGCTCAACAAACCATGTGCAACCCAGATTTGGCACAAACAAGGGACTAAATTAATTTAGCTCCTATGCCACCAAAATGTGGAACATCCACCAACGGCCATTAAAGGTATATTCAGTGATTTCACTTATTTTTTTGTTTTGTTGTGATAATCCCCTCTACTATAGAGTGTGCTGACCATATAAGGAGTTCCTCATCCCTGTCCCCAGTTAACCCCTGGGGGTAAAAAAAAAACGTAGGTTTCGTTTTTGGCTCTCTATCCTGATTGGATGAAAGGCTTAGGTCCCAGCCAAAAACAAAACCTAAGGTTTTTTGAGTGAAATCACTGAATATACCTTTAAGACATGCAAATCCCTTAACTCCTTCATAACCGCTCCCAAAGGGCACCTACGGACGGCTGCAATTCCAAACTGGCCCCCGTAAAATCTGAATCCCCTACCCACCCCTTATATTTCAAATATGTTTTCTTCCCCTTTTTACCTCTTCTATGATGATTTCCTGTTTTTGGCTATATAGAAGTGTATATTTGTACGTCTCTAAATGTTATGATGAATTGAACATGGTGGACCCTAATGTTCGTACGTGTCACGAGGCGTGATGTCATGAGGTGTGACCATATATGGAGGCATGACCGACTGGCCGACTGATGGGAGATGCAGGTTTTCATAGTAAACTGCGACCTACAGTCGCAATTAGATTCTGTTTGAGTTTGACTGATACATCAACATACAGTGGATTAAAGTAACTTATTTTGTACAACATGTGATCTTTAGCTTGGAATTAAAGTAATACAAAAATAGTAAAATGGTGCCATCAGAATGAATGCTAGGTGTCCTGGGATATGTCAGATTTGTCCTAGATTTGCTGCCTTGGGAGTCAACCTGTATCTGATATGGACCAAATCAACAAAGGGAACATCGGGATCTAGCAACAGGTTTAACACCATGCTATTCTGCTCTCCATAGTTTATTTAAGTTCAAGTTAGTTGAACATTCTTCTGTCAAATTGAACCCTTGCATATCCCTTAATTGAATTATTTACACAAAGGATGAAAAAATAGCTTGTAAAATAAAACAATGTTCTTGTTTCGTTGATCCATATGTGTCATGATGGTGCTGGTGTATCCTGGAAAAGCCAGCCTATCTCGAAAGGTCAAAACTAAGAGACACAACTTCAATTTCAGTCTTGAACATTTTAGTGTAGTGTTTCAGATATGTCCAAAGAGGCAAGCAATCCTAAATATTAAAGACCAATAGACTGTTTTTGAGACAAAATCCAGTGCAGTTTAGTCATTTGGATATGGTCTACAATCTATATATATTGGACCAATTATTACATACAAATGAGCATAATCAACTTGAGTCGTGAGGCCGCTAGCTTTTATTTTGAAGGAGAGACTCGTTTGGATCCTCTCCTGTTATGTGTCATGTGACCTCATTTTCGCTTAGTTACAGGGGAAGCGTCGCTAAGGAGAGGAAAGTAGGATGGGTCCTTTGCAGTTTGAACATAGTTCTATCTACTGTTTGCCATTCTAACTTAAAAGGTAAATGCCGGTATATCTTCTCACCTTTTGGCAATGGCACCATCGCGGTTTTTCATTTGCACGTTTGGATTCGTACGATAATCGTTCGTTCATAATGTCTTTTGGCATGATGAGAGATAAAGAAAGATTAGTTAGCATGCTGCTAGCGAGCTAACCAACTCCCAACAACACAGCGACCACGCCTGCCCAGTGACAGGTGAGAAATATAGTCGCTCATTCACTGCGGTTACCATTGCTGTTTGAAATGTTTATTGTAATATAGGCTAAGGACTTGGGTCATGGTAGTAGACATTTCGCAGCAGGTGTCTGCATGCATGTCCCTAATTCCTAATGATGCGGCTTTAATAGGATTTTAGCAGTCTCCTTTCCTGCTGCTTGGTTTGGATACTGGGAATTACATCAGACAAGGATGAAGGGGCTTATATGTGTCAATGTGTTTGTGCGGATGGTTCAACCTCAGTCGCCATTCATGTTGGTCTTATGCAATTAAGGTGTAATAAACATTTTGCAACAGGTGTTATTGCATGGTATGCAACGCATCTTAACCCTAAATTACTAAATGAAAATGATTAAACAAGAAGTATTCACATACTAAAGAACACATTGACAATCTAATCTAATACAAGGTTATTAGACTGAATCAGCTGCAACCTAGCCTGAAACTAGACAAATCTGCCATTGCAAAAAAATAAAATTCCCTCTGCAGACATGTGTATATTAGTCTGCATGCCAGGCTAGCTGCAACCTTGCCCGATTGTGTTAAATGGGCCAACAAGAACAATTAATTCATATTATTAACATTTTATGATGGGTACGTTCGGAAATAGCACATTGTGCAATGGTAAATGGTGCATTTATATAGCGCCTTTATCCAAGGCGCTTTACATAGATTGTGCATTACATTCACCCATTCATACACCGATTGCGGCGGAAGCCATGCAAGGTACCAACCAGCACATCGGGAGCAATTTGGGGTTCAGTGTCTTGCCCAAGGACACTTCGATGTAGACAGGAGGAGCCGGGATTCGAACCGCTGACCCATGGATCATTGGACGAACTGCTCTACCTCCTGAGCCACAGCTGCCCCAGTATGCAAACTAATAGGCGAGTGCGCTCCGGTCCGGTCACCGGTGAGGTATTTCCTGACGCCCCCGATGTTTAGGACACGAGAAACACTTTCCTGGGGTTTTTTTTGTGTGTGTAATATGATTTATTTTTATATTTTATTCATGGCGCCATGTTCATGTCCAAAAACCTGTCATGTGGTTTCACTTCCTTCCTGGACTACAAAGACACACCTCCATGCACCCTCCCCCCTCTCCACAAGGAGGGGGAAGTGCACTAAAGCATTATGGGCATTGTAGGAATTCAGCAATCCAGTCGAACCCTATAGTCAAACACAAATTTCAAATTGTGCTACTGTTATCTACTACAAATACTATTAACATTTAGTGACTGCAGTTTCTTCCATATATTGTATACAACAACTCTTTTATATTTCATTCATTTAAAATGTAATGTATAGCTTAGCAAATCACCTTCTAACTCTTTCCAGGTACCCACGCCTGAACATCACACATCAACATTAGGCACACCAGTCAAAGCATGAGGATGCAGATGTAGATAAAAACAGTGGAACAATTTATTGTTGACAGATGTCAAATGCAAGAAAACATCACTAAACTAAAGTATTTAATAACTAATAAACAAAGAAAAACTCATAAACAAAAATATATTTACTTAAACAATACAACTATACAAACTGTACAACGGTTAAAGACTCCAGCATGTATACTTAAAACAAATAACATATAACTTAGAAAAAATAAGGTCAACTAGTTGAGGTGCAGGTCCGGATTAAAGACTTTTTGGTGCTCGGGGCTACGACCCGGTTTCGTGCCCCCTGTGACAGTGTTACATTACAGCACAGATTTAGCCAGGGCCTTTTATTTTTCATGTCTATTTTCAAATCAAATCAATGACATTACATGCCGTCAGTACAAGTTCAAATGATAACAAAATAAAATTCAATAGCATAATAGAGGCAGCAATGATAATCACGTGATTTTGTCATTCAGAAACTCTTTCTGTCTTTTTTAAATTGAAATGCAAAGATTACAAAGAGCAACTTATTGTAGATGGCCACTTACATTTTTTAAACGCTGTGGAGTGTCAGTATGAAGTAGTGATAATGCATACAGCTTCAGATCAGATGCATGAGCAGACTAAAAAGCAAGTGAGCTGTGGCGTTCTACAAGGAAGCATACTAGGGAATTTACTGTTTCTGATATATGTAAACGACATGACATCAGCTTGTGACTGCAACTTGTTCCTGTTTGCAGATGACTCAGCATTGCTGGTCTCGGACAGGAACAAACTGCAGGTTGAAAAGGCCCTCAGCTCCGAGCTCGGTAGAATCTGCACCTGGCTCGCTGATAACAAACTATCTTTACACCTGGGAAAAACTGAATCCATTCTCTTTGGATCAAATAGTAATAGCACCTCTTGGTACCACAGCACCTCAAAGGCCCTTAAAACAAGGCTCCAGACTTCCCAGAACAAACTGGTCAGGCTACTATACTTGGCCTCACTCCCCGTACCCACCTCACCCCTGCCCATTTTGAAAAAAAAATTGCTGGTTTGTGAAGATTCTTCTTCTGCCTCTAATTCATAAATGCAGCGTTATATGCTTGTTTCACTTTAGTTTACAGTATAGTAGAGGGTCATGCCAAATAGCACTGAAAGCGTACAAAGATAAGTTTGTACGTGAAAACACACTGTAGTAATGGATAAAGACATCCCCAAAACCAGGACACAGTTGTTACTGAAAATACTGAATGATGTTACTGTTTACAATGAAACAAATGACTGTGTCAAGATAGCTCAGTTGTTTGAGCTCTCGCCTTCAGACCACAAGGTTGTGTGTTCAAATCCGGGTACTGACAACATAGCCTGTGAGTCTTATGTGTGCAGATTGTTCTTATTGCGTATTGTCTTCTTTCTTGGTCCCGCCTTATCGCTGCTTGCAGCTATATTATTTCTATTATTATAGATTATATTATTATTAGTATTATTATATTATTTTTGTACTTCTCTAAATGTTATGATGAATTGAACATGGTGGACCCGATTCTAAACAAGTGTAATGCTTTATGGTGTCGTCCACAGTTGTTTGTATTGAGTTGTGCTTGAAATGTACTGTAATTCTCCAAACTGTTAATACATTCTTCAATCAATCAAACTAGCGGATGAGACATGAGAGTCTTGAAAGTCAGGTACTACCGAGATGCACGAGGCAGGCACAGGAATAGGATGGGGGAAAAACAAAAGTGTATTTGTTAGGCGCTGCCACTGGTTTTGAGCTCCCCAGCACTTGGTGCACCAGGCTGCAAGTGAGCCTGTTAGTGGTGGATATTGCTTGCAATCTCACGATAGATGTGTATCACGAATCACGATACAAAGGACACAATACAATATATCGATTATATGTTTATTAAAAAATAATGACCATGATGCACAAATACAATAAAACACTTTCAGGCTCACAGAGATCTTTAAATTAAAATAAATGTCTAAACATGTTAACAAGGGGCCTGGGAAGGGAGTGCATTGCAACTTGCAAGGGGGGCTTTGATAACGTTAAACAGAGGTACGTTTGCCAACACTGATCACCCAAATAATTCATGCCGTTTATTGCCGTATCGATACAGCAGCCTCTCGATCGATTCACCTATCGCCCAGATTTTCGATCGATATATTGCCCAATCGATTAATTGAATGCACCACTAGTGCCTGTGCATAAATCCGGGCCTTTTCAGATGTGCCTCATTTAATCGTCCGAGTTGTGCCTATTAGGTTTGCGACTTCTTCACGCCCAAAATTGACCTGGACAGGGAAGAGAATTCCCCACAACCTTTTATCTTCCCTGATTGATTGTATTGTCCTTTCTCTATTTGGTTGCACAGACATGGGCAAACTTCAGAGCAAGTTCCGTAAGAGATCCGAACTTTACAGGTGAGAATGACTGTAATGACACACCAAGGCTTTACTTACTTGACTTTGTATTCATGCTGTATTGAAACTTAAAATACATTTATGATTTAATTTGGAATCATGAGACCATGTACAAAAGATACAAATATGATATATAATGAGTGTTTTCAGGATAATTAATAATGCATCCGAACAAATCTAGATTGTGTATACTGTTGATCTAAAACAAATATATACCACTATATACCTATCACTACAAAATAAAGAAAAGGGTAAGAAGCTCTGCATGTGCACACATTTGCAATTTTGCATTCATGTAAGTTTATAGGTATAATATGTTGTTGTGTTTGATTACTTAATGTGATAGATTGTTTTTCTGTTCAGAGCCTCTGGGGGAGATGGGCCAGATGGCTCTTCTGACAGTCAGGTGGTACAGTATGAGCCGGCCCATCAAGGATCCATCAACACTGTTATCAACCTCAGTCCAGATCTTTGTGTATCTGGAGGGAGTGACCAGGTTAGAGAAAAAAAACAACTAAAAACTAAACTAAACAGAAAACAAAACAGCAACCTATGTAAGAGGAGTTCACACCAGAATGAATGACTTCATACTGACAGAGTTTGCCCTGGTTATCATCACAGACCTTTACATAATTGGAGCGAGTCAGTGACCATTTTGCTCTTATGTCATACTCAAGTATGACGTAATAGCAAAAGGGTCACTCTGTGAATATGGCCAATACCATGCTACAATAGTCTGTATTGTGCTGAGATATCTGTCTGAAGATATGTCTTTCTGTCTTTACAATTAAACACTATGCAAAACACTCTTCTAAGCAACAGGTTCATATTGGAACAGAATCATACATTTGAAATCAGACATTACGGTGGCCTCATGTGAGTTAATAGGACACATTTCTTCAGTTTCCATGTTACCTGAAATATTTAGGGAATGTCGTTGTTTGATGTTAATCCGTTTAATTGTAAAATCATGGTAACATTAAAAAATGCATTCAGTAGAGCAAAGACCTCTGCCAAGGTGGTGGCAGTTTAGAGATAGATTTTTGTTTTTGTTTTTCCAGTTTTTCGTGTGTTTATGAGGTGGCAGTACTTCATTAGACCCCTTGGTGTGGTTGTTATGTGCAATGTCTCCCCTTTGTATTTAGGGTTTCTTCCTGGAGGCTAAAACCTTGACAGTCAAACGTGCCAATGAAAAAAACAGTGATATAGTGACATCACAATATCATGCCCTCCCGGTACAAAAGACAATATGCTTGCAAAGTTCTTTGGACCGGGACCAACAATTCCACCAAGTTGTGTGTTAATCTGTTAATAACGGCTCGATATCCTTCTAACAGATAGACTTACATTCGACTGACAAAACAAGACCTCCTTGGTGTAGGAAATAAACATAATGTTTGTGTATCCCTAGGCTGTGGTGGTGTATTTACAATTTACAATTTAGGCATTTAGCAGACGCTCTTAATCCAGAGCGACTTACATTTAAGCAAGAACAAAAGCATGGGAATACATCACATAAAAGCATTTATCATGAAACATGCGTAAGCTAAGAAGGTAACAGTGGAATATCTATATGATGAAACTATACATACACTATACATAATAAACTATACATATTCACTACTATGCTATACATATGTTGATATGTACTATGGCGTGCTATGACTATATACAATACAATTATAGTGCTGTCTACATAACATGATATAAGTCTGTGTCAAATTCTATCTAAGCCAACAGAAATGCTATCTAAGGGGTTAGGGTAAGTGCTATGGGCCATGATGGAGTCTGAAAAGGTGGGTTTTCAGGCTACGGCGGAAGATTGGGAGTGATGCTGCAGTTCTGACTGCAATGGGAAGTGCATTCCACAGTTTTGGAGCCAGAAGGGAGAAGAGTTTGGGTGGTGGTGGTGTATGACTGACGGTGGTGTATGACTGGAGACAAGGTGTAGGTAATAAACATAATGTTTGTGTATCCCTAGGCTGTGGTGGTGTATGACTGGAGACAAGGCAAAATGTGCCAGTCCTTCCAGGGCCACAATCGAGAGGTTACCAAGGTAATGTTTAGGGATATATGTGTGGACATAATATTAAAATGCTAGCGTGTTTAGAGATTTTACAAATTCGAGATGGATGGTGTCTTTTATAGTTTGCTGTTATATTTCAGTGTGAATTTTCTCTTCAGTGTGAATGTTCTCTTCTCACCCATTATCTTATAGGTCCTGTGTTATCCAGGCAGTACATGGATCTTCAGTGCATCACGGGATAAAAGTATTTTGATGTGGGACTTTGACCAGGGGGATGAACCTATACAGGAATATTGTGGACATGAGCTGGTGGTCAACGGAATAGCTGTCAGCCCTGGTACAAACAAAAACTTGTATCCATAGTAATTGTTTTTCTTCCATAAATGAATTACCTATTTCACATTTCTTCCTATGACAGTGTGGCACAAAATAGTGAAATTAACAGATCTACAAGCTCACAGCAGGTTGCAAATTTGCGATTGCAATGTGGTGTTAGCTTGTAGATCTGCTAAATTCCCTATTTGTGAAGTTGTTATATAAGTCTGTAGATTTAACACATTTAACCACTGTACTCTTAGTAAACTTAGTAAACTTAGTAAACTAAGAGTACAAATAGCAGATTTACAAACATGTATATGTATGCTATTTTCGGTGAAAGTGCCCCCCAGAATAGGGATGTTAACCAATAAAATGTATTAACAAGAGCTTCTGACTACATTGAAAGTTGAAAGACAGATTATTATTATTTTATTTTATTTTCCTGTCACACTGACACTGTCATGGAAACCTTGTATGACCAAGACCGCATGTCAGTGCATTATTTATCATTGTTCTGGTCTGAATCTTAGATGGGAGGAAGCTGTGCAGTGGTTCCCGGGACAACTGCATGTGCCTGTGGGACATAGAATCTGCAGAGTGTGAACAGAAACACAACATATCCAGAAACCTGGTGAGAATTGTGTGTGTGTGTGTGTGTGTGTGCACGAGATATGCTTTTTAATATATTTATCCCGCGATTTTGCAGGATTGTTTTTGTGGGATTATTTTATCCCACAAACCCATTTTTCACCCAGTGTCATTATCGAATGTAATCCTGGGCGCTACACTACCTCTGCCACCCTAGGGAGGGCAGCGGACTGACCTCATGCTTTCTTCTATGCATGAGGAGTCCAAGCTGCACATTTTTGGCCGGGGAAGGAACACGCGGGTGGAAGGAACACGTTATTCCGCTTTCCCCTTTTGTGAGGGTACCTACCCTAGGGGACACGGGGAGAACATGCAAACTCCACACAGAAAGGCCTTTCTCCAGCCCCGCCTCGGGTATGGGCACTGATGACGCAGAGGAGAGAATGCACCCAGTGTCCCCAGCGGGAATCGAACCCAGGACCTTCTACTGTAGCTGTGAGGCGACAGCACTAGCGACTGTGCCACCGTCCCCACCCCGTTGCACGAGATATGCTTTTGACAAGAGAAGAGGAGGACAGCCCAAGAGCAGGTTTACTGTATGGATGCAGTGAGAGAAGACATGCAGGTGGCTGGACTGGAATGACCAAGGAAGATGCATAAAACAGAAGCATTTGGAAACAAATGATCCGCTGTGGCAGAGTCCTGATGGGAATTATTTTCAAAAATAGTGAAAATACTGTAGCTGATCTACAAGATCCCGTGTGGCGTGTTGTCAGCTTGTAGATCAGCTATTTCCCAATTTTTGTATGGTATAAAATAGGACTTAATCAGACGTGGATTATAAATCAAACTTTAATTTTACTTCACGGTGATATATGTATTAAAAATATAAACAAATGCCCTTCATGATTATTTGAAAAGATTAATCAATAGAATAATCGCACAGGTAATAGCCCAAAACATTCCCATCTTTTTGTCCTGTCATTCCAGGTGACTCATGTGTGTTGGGTGCCAGACAGCTCTTCTATAGTACAGACCTCTGAGGATAAAACCATCAGGTAAAACTAGACCCAGTAGATCCCAGACTATCCCAGTTGAACTGATGTGATGTCTGGCCAGCATCTATCAATCTATTGTTGTTTGACCACATGAACCCTTGTGTCATTGGTCAATGACGTAGGGCTTAAAACATGTTTCAATGATCTACATCACACTGTCTTTCATAGTGATCCTTTTCTGTGCGAATGCATCTAATAATGTGTGTACTACATGCAGGGTGTGGGACAGTCGCACATGGCAAGTGACCAATACTTTCCCAGCCAAGCAGTACATTCAGACCCACTGTGATGTTTCTTCAAATGGCAACTATATGGTGTCCAGCAGCAATGGCTTTGGAGGCCAGGGCTGTGAGAGTACGGTAAAATGGGTGGAAATGTATGGGGTCTGAATAGATGTAGAGTTGTAGACAGACAATTCAGCTTTCAAATAGCTCTCACAATTACAATCTTGATATCCTGTTGAGTTAAAGTTGATCCCAGTGCAAAGTAAACACAAGGATGAAGGATCCCCCATTGACCATATTGTTGCTGTCGGGTGAAAACCTTGTACATACAAACCAGCTATTTTTCAGGAAAAGTAATGGTAATTGCCAAAGTGCACCCAATGTAGTTATTATTTATTTGTTAAATATGTATAAAATCCACAGACAGACTTAACCATTTCAACCTTGAGTCTCTATTTAGGGCATGTACTGTATAGGTAAAATAAATGAAAATGTTCAGAATTTCTACAAGCTGTCATGTTGCAAGCTTGTAAATCGGCTATTTATATTATATTTATATTCCATCCATCCATCTTCAACCGCTTATCCGTAGTCGGGTCGCGGGGGCAACCACTCCACCAGAGTGCTCCAGACTTCCCTCTCCAGAGCAACATTAGTGACTTCCTCCTGGGGGATCCCGAGACGTTCCAAGGCCAGTGAGTCGATGTATTTCCTCCAACTGCGCATTGGTCTGCCCCGGGGTCTCCTCTCAGTGGGACGTGCCTCGAGGACCTCCCTAGGGAGACGCCGGGCCGAGAGGCATCCTAACCAGATGCCCGAACCACCTAAGCTGGCTCCTTTCCAGGCGAAGAAGCAGCGACTCTACTCAGAGTTTCTCTCGTGTGACTAAACTTCTCACCCTATCTCTAAGGGAAACGTCAGCCACCCGTCAAAGAAAACTAATTTCGTCCGCTTGTATTCTTGACCTTATTCTTGACCCACACATCGTGGCCATAGGTGAGAGTAGGAACGAAGATTGCTCGGAAGACAGAGAGCTTCTGGTTCAACTCTCTTTTCGTCACAACAGGGCAATATTACTTTATGAAAAGACTTAAAAAGATGAAATATGGAGAGCAATGATATTCACACAGCCATCCATGTCATACTGGGGTTGGTTGGTGGTGGTGAGGACTTGTCATACTGGGGTTGGTGGTGGTGTGAAAATGGTCAATGGCATATTATCTTATGTTAAGAGGTGTGTGTGTGTGTGTGTGTGTGTGTGCGTGTGTGTGTGTATGCATGTGTAGCTATGGGATCTGCGTCAGCCTGGCTGTAAGGTTGTGGAGTACAGAGGGCACCTCCAGACCACAGCCTGTTGTATGTTTATCGACCCCCTTCCTGGTGCCTCTCCCATGGTGGCAACCTCCTCCCACGACAGCTCCATCAAAATCTGGGACCAGAATACTGCAGGTAACAGAGAAGGAATAACACACACACACACCCCTATATACAACATATATTTTGAAATTAATGTACATTATGTAAATATAATGTACTTGTCCTGACCTCTCGTTCACCTATTGTATCTCCAGTCTGCTTAGGAACGTTGACTCTGGATGGTGCTGGTCCATTGGTTTCTTTGGCCCCCAGCGACTCCACTAACCTGATATGTGCCAGTTTCAACACGGGTCTCCACCATATCCATTTGGCCCAGGGATCAGGTCAGGTTCAGGGATCTGGGACAGGTTTGGGTGGCACCTCTGGACTAGAAATTAAAGTGGTGTCACGCTTTTAAGAACACATGCCGACTCTGACCCAGCCTGGCCTGAGCACAACCAAAGCATCAGCATCGATGGATGTGGACGCCACCTCTATTCTTTTATTTTCCTCAGATCTCATGGATTAGTTTCATGACAATTCTATTGAACAGTATACAGAGGAGTGACAGGAAAGAAAGGAGTGGCAAAAGGGGGCTGACACACAAAGGTAGCACTGGATAGAAACCCCAAGCCTAAATTATACTTTGTCATGTCATATGTGGTGGAACACACCCTAGCCAAGATTCTCAGCACTTTCTCATTCTCAGCCACCTCGATGGCCATTATGTCCATTCTTATCAACATTAGAAGAACTAGACACTAAAATGATAGTGGACTAGAGATGGTCAATTAGGTTGATGATGCTGCTCAGAGATGAGGCAAGAAGTTGTCCACTTGTGACAAGTCACAAAACTAACGGGGTGGGGGGTATATCCTTAACAGTTCTTCTGACAAATAAACTTCTAGGTAGCTACTTTCTGCAGTGACAGAGTGGTTAAAGGTAGCTTTTTAAAGTGTTTTGTTAAAACAAACTTCTGATAGTAATGTTGTCTATAGTGTTTGTTCAATTACAGGGGTCTCTCGCTGTCCTCCAGCTCTTTAATTAACAGAACATAAATTTTCAGGTGGGTATTTATTTATCAGCTTCAGTTTTATAGTGTTCCATGTCCAATTATGTCTACAAGTAGACAAGGTTTTAGGTACAGTAGTAATGTATGGTATTCAAATGTTAGTAGTGTGCAAGTTCAGCCTTTTTGTATATTCTGAGTTAAAGACGACAGGTAGATAAATTGTTCTCTCAGGTCTAAATATAAAATCATCAGTTTCTTTAATATATTAATGAAATAAATGTATTAGACATGGGGCTTTAACCCATTTCGGCCTGAGGCTGATTCTAAAAACACCTCTATATTCTGACCTAAGTTTTCTGAAAAAACTTCTAATATTTATATAGCAGCATCAATTTGTTTACATTTTTGAATAGTGTACATACTGTACAGTACCCCAAAATGGGTTCCCGGCCTGAGGGTGTAAAACACCATAAGGGGTTCCCGCCCAGAAACTCCCACGCGCTAATAACTCTAAACAGACAATCGTAATGTGATTAACAAGTCTAGAATTGTTTCCAGAAAGCAAACTTTGTCAAATGTAATGAGTGGTTTTGTCAGTGTCAGTAATGAGTACTTCTCCGTTCAGTAAAATCAGGATTTGTTTCATGCCAGTGAAACCATAGCAGGCTTCTAATACCTTTTATGGAACCAAATAAAGCATATAGTTGCTTAGAATGTAGGCAATTGTGTAAATTAATTTACACGAGAATAGAATCAAGGTCACCAGTTGATTAGGCCTCCACCTGTTTGATGCACAATGATAAATTATTTTTAAAGTTCAACTCGTCAAGTCTGCTTCAGCTCTGTGATCAATGATGACATGGATGTATTGTTTTTTAAACTGGATTATACTTTCATAGAAAAAGTGTGTGTATGTAGTACAGTATATACACATGTGTGCATATACAGTAATACAAATAAAGGACCTTTTTAAAAGGCATTCTTCGCACATCACTAGTCTTCGGATCCTTCCTTAACCTTTCTAATTAGTCAGTGGTTCACAAACTGGGGGTCCCCAAATTATTTTGCGGGGTCACCAGATGATTAGCTTGACGTTGTTTTCTCACTCAACAGTAAACAGAGAGCAACGGACTGACCTCATGCTTCCTTCAATTCATGAAGAGTCCAAGCTGCTTCTTTTCACCTGATGGTGGGTTTCTCCCACGTGGATTGAACGTTATTCCAACCAGTTCCTTACCCCATCCATCAGGTGCCCCTGCTGGCCAGGGGGAGGCAGTACTGTATATAGACCAATGTTTTTTTTGTGAGGGTACCTCCACATAGAAAGGCCCTTTTGCCACCACCACCTAGGGTCCTAGGGTATGGATTGATGACGCGGAGGAGAGAACACACCCACAGCGGGAATCGAACCCAAGACCTTTTAGCTGTGAGGCGACAGCGCCACCGTGCCCCCAATGGTATTAAACTATTGATATTCTTACTTTCAAATTAATTTTGAAAATAACTTTGACCCGACACGAACCTTAGTCTAAGGCTAAGCATTCATGGCATTTAATAATAGACAAAAACATTCGCCAGTCTTAACCATCAGGTCAAACTTTGTGTCAGATCCTGCCTAGGTGGGACATGAGTCAGATGACCTTTGACACGATTATATTGTAAAAGAAGAAATATCCAACAAACACACACAATGTGTCACAACCTGGCAGAGCAGAGACCAATAAAAAACAAGATACTTTGGTGATTTAAGTTCATTTTATTCAAATCTGGACCTCATTTTCACTGTAAAACATCTCTTTGAAAAGGATGATTTCTCCACAAACACATTCCAACAGATGATACACAATTGACAACAGGCAGGCAGAAGGGGTCATCACACCCCACATCACTTTAGTACAGAACATTTTCAAATAAAGTGGAAAAATAGGAGGGAAATGCAAAAGAAAATGACCTATTTTCCTCTACTCGAGTCTTGAGTAGAGTTAAGTATTGTACAGACAAAAAGGAAAACTTCTTGGCACAGCACATCTAAAATAATCTGCATAAATATAAAAAGATGGAGTTGTCCCTTTCAATGATGGTCATTCAGAAGACATTCAATCTCAACAGAGAATGCATGTCATATTTTCATTGTAGTCTCAGCTCGTCATGATCACAGATATGAATTAGTGCATAACGCCTAGTTACAAGTAAGGGTTTAGATCTAGTAGCAACTTAAAGCGTACAATATATCTTGTATTGTGCTGCTTTGTGCATCTTGTCATGCACCAAAAATAGCTATCTACAAGCTCACAATGCACCGTGATAGATCTGCCATTTCAGTGTGACTCCTGTGCGCAAACCAAATGCAGTAAAGTGGATGGAATGGTTGTATATAATCAGAGAGAATGGTCTCTATTTTTCTGAAAGAAACATGGGTCTTGATTTACTATTGAACATGAAAATATGATTAACTTTTATACAATATAGAGCTGGACCTCTCAAACGCAGCTAAGCAAGATTACCCAAGTGACCTAGAATAGCATCAATATAATTGCAGAGATGCATTGGGAGGCCAGGTCAAACCTTACTTAAATTACAGTGTACATGAATATTATCCACCAAATCACACATTCCATAATACATATACATAGGCCACTGCCTAAATACTTTTACATGATGCTGTGACAATTAATTAAGTATTGATGGAAAACTCTAGGGTCTTGGCAAGGTATTTTAAATACTATATTTGTGTAAAACTGGGGCTGGATCTGGGCTGAATCATAGTGAGAAAGGGCTGGGAGATATGGCCAAAATCGAATATATCTTTTGACCAAATACCTCGATATTGATATTGTGCGGATGAGTTTTTCACTTAATATTTACATGACATTTTTGCTAAATAATCAACATACCTAAAACATAGGTGATTAAAGGCAAATAATGAACTAGAAGTCATGTAACATTGACTGTCATGCAGCCTTTAAAAAAAAAAAGAGATTACAATATTATGTTATCCAAGACAATTTCTAGTCTAGATGATATGGACATAATATTGAAATATATTACCCAGCCCAGTGAGGTGTATGGTTTGGTCAATATAGTAGTAATCAGTGCAAAAGTTGACCCAAACTATACAGACTCATTGAAATACTTAGAAAATCCATACTATACTGGAAAACTGTCTAAATCTAGCACTACCAGTTACAGTAAGTGCTCACAATAAGATAAAAAAGCAAATAATTTACAGTTTGGAACATTCAAATAAAAATTGAAACAGCATGCAAGAAAATTGCAAGCTTGTTTGGAACTGTGACCACAAATCTTGGTAATTGAGGGAGTTTTTGGAGGGCTCAAATTGGCCATATTAAAACGTCGCCTATAAACACCAAAGTGAGTCTAAATCAAGACAGTCAGCATTTGAATGAAAAAAGCTGCTTTTATAGTGCTTTAAAAAATGCTCCATTAAATTCTATGATAGTTTATCAAGAAGAATTGTTTCTCAAAAAGGTCCCGTTTTTGCAAGTGTCATCGAACAGTGGACTGCCCTCCAGTGGACAACATGCTATGAAATGCCATTGACATACCAAAACAATAAGGTTCAAGAAAATAAACATCATATTGAGAGATCAAACTGGCCAAACCCTATTCTGGTATTACACAATGGTACTGCGCTGCAGTGATAGACATGAATAATTCAGACCTAACATCACAGACACCCTTGTAACGATGTCTGTAAATTAAATCAAATTAACAAGTGACAATGACGTCTACTTGGATTTTAATCACCACAGTGCTCGGGTCACTTGTCCTTTAGTGCAATGGATAATAGGAATGGATAACTGTGAATATAACTATGGTTGGAGGGAAAATACAGTACTTGATAAATGTAATTTTTTTAAATAAAAGGCAAGATCAAATGATCAAAACGTAAAAAAAATCATAAAGATTGGTTACAGTCATGCACATTGACTAAGCATGCACCAGAAGCACTATGAAATAGGTCAAAATTTGCTAGGGTAGTGGCAAATCTGTCAAGTCTCTGTGGCAAGTCTCCATCATTCACTAAGGTACAAACGGTAATACTATTTGACCCACTTTTAACTAATCATGACAAAGTCATTCAACAACTTCAACGACATGACATGTCTGAAATTAATTCATTTGTACGATAGCTAAGAGCATTTGAGAGTATGTAAAATAAATAATGCGCTGTAATTCAATTTGCGGCCATGCATTATTGCACAGATAATGATTTGAATAATTGTTAATTTTGGATTAGTCGATTAAACATTTACAAAAAACATGATTTAATAGTCAATTAAATTTGTCGCTGCGCACATCCCTAAACACATACGTCTAACAGTATTTTAATGTAGCAAAAAGACAGAATGGCAACTGATATTTAGGGGAATGATTAGTGATGCGTAAAGCCCCAGTTAGCCCCGTTTGTCCCCGTGTGAGGGCAGCAAATACAGTACCATAAAAGTCAAACATTAGTTCAGAATTCACTATTCTGACATGATCTTAAAACAGAATTGATACATGCAGCATTCATCCTAATTGCTGCAAATGTATGCAGTGTTTTATGGATTTCTGTCTATGTCCCTGAGATATTACTGCCTGTCTGTCCATTTTCTACCAGTCTGATCTGGCTACTTCACTTAAATATCCAGTGCTTTTAACATTTCCCAAGCAACAAACACAAAAACGCTTACTTGTGCATGACACTCGCATTAATTATTTCAAGCACAAGAAAAATAGGTCCTGATATCTGCTGCTTCTATGGAATGAAGACTAAATGACACTGACTGGACTATGCCACTTCAAACTGTTGGACGGAAATAGGTTATAGTTCTTCCTGCTATCAGTCATCTAACATCTACTGCATTCGCTGCCTTCTAAATACACAAATACAGTGTTTGGATCACAAACCCTACCCCTGTCCCACTTTTGATTTCCTCAGAAAGGAGAAGGGGGTGTATGCAGAAAGGGAGCATAGGCAGATCTACTACCCAGGCAGTTTCTTAGTGCTTGTTTTGTTTTGTTTCATTTAACGTCCTGTGTATGTCAAGAACAGTGTAGCACTGGTATTTTTCAGACGAGAAAAAAGCGTGCTTATCGATGTCAAACTATAGACAGGGATATTCGTATTTAAACATGGAATGTCCAGTTTGGGTTTAAAACTGCCTGGGCTGTGGATCTGGCTCTTTAAGTGTCCAGAGTACACCCCATAGCCCATATGTACCGTATAAAGGGAAAGACAATAATAGACCCATAAGTTACCGCTCATAATATTCAAAAAGGTAAAAAGAAAACATACATTTTATATGCTCATTCATGAATCGCAACTCCCAAAACTTGTAACCCCATTTTGAGAGTTCCTCTGAAGATGTAGGATTAGGGCTGAATTTCTTCTTAGTACGTATTGACAGATGTAAATGCTTTAAAAACCATGACTTAATGAACCATACACGTTCAAGTAGATTTTCAGATATCAAATATTAATATTTCCCCTTCAGAGTAACCTCCCCTCCCTCCCAAGTATCTCCCCACCCACAATCCCACCATCCACCTTTCTCTACTGGTCCCCGGTACGCTCCAGGCTGTCTATGACGCGGCTCAGCCTTATGTTGAGCAGCCTGACCTGAGTGTCCAGGTGGTCGATTTTCTCTTCCAGCGAGGCTGACGCACCGCCCCTGCGCCAGTACGCGCCCACAGGTCCTGTCATAAAGTACACAGCCATGATGAAGCAGAGTGGCAGGACAGCACGCTCCGGGTCGCCCTCGAACTTTTGCAGGATGTAGAGGCAGGACAGGGCAAAGAGGGTGACACGGGCGAGCCAGAAGAACCGTCCGAAGACGGCATGCAGTAGGTAAAAGAAACCCCCAAGGAACAAGGAGAGGAACCAGTAGGCCAGGAGCACGGCGGCTACGAGGAGCAGGGCACGTGCTGGGGAGTTAGTGAGGGAGGTGGGACTGAAGTAGTGGCTGAGGTTGGAGGCTAGTGGAAGAGAACGTGGGGATTACAAACAAGAGAAAGTAGATGGAAGAAGAGAAGGTAAGATTATTGCTGTGTCTTTAAATGTCACGTTACCATAAGACAAGAAAAATGTAATGTAGAAAACACATTGAACGTTTTGTGGCTAATCGCAAGATCAATTGTTCTCCGTCATCAAATAAATGCCATAAATATAACCTTAAAAAAAATAACACCACATGCTTACAGTCAATGCCCATGACATCCAGTAGATCAGTCCAGATCTTCCATATGGCGTCAATGAATCCATCCACCCCATGAACAAACCGCTCTGTTGTCTTAGAGAAGAACTGCAGATTGGGAAGCAATAAATATGTCGTTTGCATTCATACAGCATTCTGGAATATGTTTCTTTAACTAATAACTGTTTAAATGATGGTGTATTTTCTTTTTGTAAAATATAATATGGAGTGAGTCCAACATTCAAGTTATGCTCATCTAGAAGTGTACAACATGTAGGCTGCTCAATGCAGGAAGGAAGTAATGTTAGGTTTAAATACAGGAAGTTTTGGCTTGACACTTTTACATTGCAATATTTGAGCTTTCAGACAGTGATATCGAGATCCGCATATATCTAAACATCAATATTTCCATTTGAAAATGTGAAATACTCTGGTCGGCTCAACTTGAGTGACATTGCTGTGAACGCACAAAACCAGCTAAATTACCAAGAAATTATTAATGTGATCAGATGGATTCCCAGATTAATCATGAAAATGCTAATCTCAGAGTCATCATAGTGCGTTTTCTAATAACGCTCCGTCGGTTTTTCCGATAAACGCGTCCATGTGTGCAACCACCTTTAGTGTTTTAGTATTATGCGATTGCCTGGCCAAATGATCCTGATCCTTTCAATGTCACTGAAAACAACAATCACTGCCGAAAACAATATCTACATATTGTGCCCGAGTGCATTCTTAGAAGGAAATGGAAATGCACACCAATGTGTTCTCGACCCAAGGTCCCAATCTTGGATTACACCGAAATTAAGAGACAGCTGTCATGACCTGCATGGCCTGGGCCTACCATCTGTGCAGATAGTAAGTAGCCTAGTAGGCTATATCATGTGACAGTATTCTGTCATTCTGCAATGCATTGCATCTTTATATCCACTTAAGTAGCACAATTATACGCTCTTATCCAAAATGGCAACCATGCATTTGTGGTCAGTCAGACCAGGCGGCGGGCGCGCTCTTCTGTTCGCCATGCTGCTCTAGTACGACGGTAAGTCAAATGTGATGCTCGGGTTGGCTAAGGCTTGCCACGGACAGCTGAGGCAGAGCAGGTGTCGGAGACTGGAGTCACTAACCTTGTACAGTCCTCTAATGTTGTCTTCTCCAAACACATTGCTCAGTGTCTGGTAGATGCCGTTCGCAGCCCGTCGGAAGCTGTTCTGGTTGCTCGAGTCTTTCCTCCTGGCCGCTTCGGCTGCACACAGCATTGACGCGAAAAGCACCAATACAATGACGACGCGCTTATTTCCCTTCATAGCACCAACGGCCCCGGAGTTTTGAAGCTGAATTGTGTATAAAAATGGCTAAGTCAAGTGCAGACTTAAACGGTTAGTTAGCTGCCTAAATTAAAACCTTGGGGGATTGATGTCAAGACGACAGGATACTAGCCCAAGCCCAGATCGAGCAGCTCTGTGATGGTGATTTTTCGTGTGCACTGATGGGTCTCCCAGGCGCGCGGTTGCCCTCACCGGGTAGGGAGTGCGTACAACAACTCATTCTAGTAGCAGGTGTGTACAATTTACCCTGCTACTAGAATGCTATTGCCTACCGATGTTTTACAGTCTATGCTACCGATACGATATTAGACTATTTAAAAACAAGCAGTAGTGGAAAAGGTACTCAAATGTTTCAAGACAGTATCACTAGTATCAATACGAATAGGCCTCCTGCAATTGATTGTAGAAATACTACCGTGTCCGACGTATACAAATAAAGGTCAGTATTGGAATTCAAAAGTACAAAGGTATGGTGGTAGACCTATTGATATCAACATGTAGTTAAAGTACTCTGTACTCATTGCAGAATGTCCCATTTCACAAGTTTTCTGATATTTTGAAAATATTGATTCAGATTGATTGATTGAAATGTCTACTTCAGTATGCAGAATGGGTACATTTCAAACGAAAGTAGCTAGCCTACAGGTCAATACAAAAACTGTTACTTGAGGATCCGATAGATCCAGAAAAAGCACGGACTTGTTTACATAAGGGTCCTCAATTTTCAATTCATCGGAACATTTAATGACATACAAATATACAATTATTATTATCATTATCATCGTACATCATCCATTCATTGTCAATGGGAATTTGTATAGGACAACAATAGCCGATTTGCTCATCTACATAATGTAAATTCTCCATTCATTGTCAATGGGAATTTTGTGTAGGACAAAAACAGCCGATATGCTCGTCCACATCATACTATCATCATACTCTCATCATCATCATCATCATCATACTATAATTCTAACAATGTCTGAGTGTGTGTCTGTGTGTCAGAAACACTGCCTTAGCTCCTTATTGCCTGCACCAATCACTCCCACTTTTCACACAGGCATTGACCATATGGAGGGCGTAACGAAGCCCTTTTTTCGATTTCACACATTAATGATTATTAATTAATGTATTAGTCAATTACAAAAGGCACCCGGGCGCAGTACCCCCCATGGCCACAAGGGGGGGGGGCAAATATCTCACAACGGGTAAGGGCTAGTATGACAAATTCTCCATTAATTGTCAATGGGAATTCAATGTTTGTGTAAACATTGTAAACTACAATATATAGGGCCCCTCAAAAAATTTAAGACATGCTTTTCCTTTTTTTTCGAGGGCCAGTTTCAAATTGCAGCCGCAATTCGGTGCTCTTTGAGAGTGGTTTTGAAGGAGTCTAGGGATTCACATTTCTTAATGGCTGTTGGTATTGTGTTCCATATTTTAGTGGTATAGGAGAGAAATGAATTGTTTGAGCCGAATCTGGGTTGCACGTGGTTAGTTGTGGTTCGTGGTTGTGTACTTCGTTGACATTAAGAAAGTATTTTGACAGGTATGGGTATCTTGCCTTGGTCTTGTGTCATAATTTGCACCCCCTCCCTATCTAATTATTGGACAGTATTAGGATGTTGATATTAATTCTGTATTCATCCTTAGGACTCCAAATCACACCTTAGAAAGCATATAAGTGTCTATTTCAGACACCTGTCATAATTTCACCCCCCTCCCTATCTTATTGGACAGTATATTAATTCGATGTTGATATTGATTTTGTATTCACCTTTAGGGCCCCAAATCATACCACTGCACTAGTGTCTATTAAAGAAAGTGCAAGATCAGTGCAATAAAGGCCATGCCATGAATCTTTCATGAATAACACATGATACGGCCACTTCTTCTGTAGTCTGGAAACGCGAGACTATACTTCTTCTGCCACTTCACTTCATCCACTAGTGATAGGCTACCCAATACCATCTAGTGGAAAATGAAAATATGACAGAAAAGCATCTGCTTAGTGCTTGCTCGCTCAGCGAATCAGCGCACTGAGCGCACTGTGCAATGCAAACTAATAGGCGAGTGCGCTCCGGTGCGGTATGTCCGAACGGAACCACTAGATGGTAGCATTGTGTAGCCTAGTGTTAAAGTGTATGAAATGGCATTTTAGTTTAAACAATGACTACATTTTGTTGTTTCACATGGTAATTCGGATGTATAGCCTACTACAGCAGCAGTATAATAGAAATAAGGGAGAATACCATTTTGGTGAATACTGAATAGGCCTACATCTCATTTCTGATTCTAGTGTCTTGCTGTCCTTTTTGGGTGAAACGTGAATCCATCACGCAGTGTCCAAGCAACAACGCACAAACAACAGCATTGTCTTCGCTGGCAGTAGGCCTAGACTAGAGTAGTAGAGTGAATCATTTTCAACTCAAGTCTTAGAAATGACTGAGGCTGCGGGCGGCATAGAATGTCAAACAATATAGATAGTAGATACCGGTATTTGTAAACCTTACATTTTAAGCAATCATCTAAGAAACATGTATGGACGTGCTCCAAGAGTTACCTATATGACCGTAGGCAGCACATCTCCCGACGTTGGACCGGGGTCGTACGACGTAACAGACAAGGATAAAATATCAGGCAAGTTTTATGGTTGCCATTTGCCACGAATTAAGGAGGCAATTTAACTTCCAATTCAAATGTACACTAAAGCTATAAAGAATAGTCCAAAGTTAAATATTCACCAGTTGAATAATAATGAATAGGCTACACAGCCAAGTCACAATTAAATGTAAACACCATAATAATAATGTCTCAAAAGTGATAGGCTACTCACGCCGTGTGGGTGCTCCTCGGTGCGTAGGCCAGGCTATATCTTTGCCAGACTGGGTTGCCTAGCAAGACCTCAGGCCAGGGATCGGGATGTGCTGTGCCTGTGTCCTCCAGCTAGGTGTGAGGGCAATGGAAGTGCCACATATTATGCTATAGGGCCTATGCTGGAATAGGTAGCATGTGAAGATATTAGAGATGCCCACAACAGCTAGATGCAGCACTGGCAGATATATACTACTACTAATGTAACCAGAGGCTATATAGGCTACATACCAGACGGACCACAGACTTAATATTAAAATATACAATCTTTATTGGAAATCATCTCATTCCGGCCAATCACAATTTGCGTCCTTACTTTTTGTCTTCAATGTTTGTGTTTACGTAATGTTTGTGTTTACACAAACACTAAAAATTGGCTATTTTCAATGGTATTTAATGTTTGTGTTGGGACAGACACTCAAAACTGGCCATTCATTATCAATGGCATTCAATGTTTGTGTTTGCACATACCCTCAAAGCTGGACATAGGAGGGGCTAGCGTCCCTCATATTCATCAGTGGATTGCGGGCAAGTGAAATAATACAAAATGAGGAAAATATTAAATTGTGTACTCTTCTTCCCATTCTGTGAATTCCAAGTCCACAAGGTTTTTATATGCTTTAATCCGCCTATTCCGCCGTCATAACATTATATATAGGCTACATAGTAGAGGCTCATCAAACAATCTCCTATAGAGAACACAGTGCATAAAAGCGCAAATACAGGTGCAACAACGTAACTTAGTAAATTGATTCTTTCAATCTCCCTCAGTCCCCAGTCCCCATGACAATATCGGCCATGAATCATGATCTACTGTTAATTCATGTTCTGCACATACAAAAGTTCAGCTATCACACAGGTTCATACAGTGAAAAACAGCCGCCATGCATAACAGATGATCGCTAAATAAATACTAACATTTACATCTGCTTTATTATCAGTTCCCCCTCTTTCATCCACAACCAAGCATAAAACACAAACATCATTGTCTCCACCAAGCCGAAGGCATGGGGAGAGAGTATGTTTTGCACTCCGTCCGTCCGTGTGTGTGTCCGTCCGTCTGTGGACAGCTAATCTCCGGCACCGCTGGCTTAATCGCAGTCATACTCTGCACACACTCCCTGAATGTCACAGCTGAACCTCTGCCCCAAGGTTTTCACATTGGCCTCTTATAGCTCCTGGTGCCACCAGGAGGCCGCTTTGTGCAAAACACTTTTGGACAGTACACCTATACAGATTTTGTTCAAACATCACGCAAATTGGTACAAAGTCTCTCTAGAGCGTTTCAACGAAACGGGTCTTTCAGATTTTTCAGACTGATTGGCTAAGATTGGCTTCCAAAGTTCGCAGGAGTGCTCAGTTTCAAACAAAATGCCGCAAATCATGAACACATTTCCATGAAATTGTGCATGCACATTCCCACTAGGCCGAGGAAGAAATGCCACTTGAACATTTTCAACTCAGCCTCATGGTGGCGCTATAACTGGCCGATTAATGTTTTTACTTTTAACTGCACGGATCTGTGTAAAACTTTGTATGCACACTCCCTAGAGGTCAAGACATTTTCTAATATTACTCCTTCAGTTTTTATCCAAATTTCACGCAAATCGGTACACATGCTCTCCATAGTCACGTGATCAAGACGGGTTTGTTTGATTTGGCTTGATTGGCTTCTAAACTTTTCAGGAGTAGCCCACTTTTTACCCGTTTTGTACAAATCGCCACAACTGCTCAACACAGCGTCCGATTGCAGTGAAACTGCATGCATATTCCCACTAGGCTGAGGAAGAAATGCCACTTGACAGTTTTAAAATCAGCCTCATGGTGGCGCTACAACAGGCCAGCTAGTCGCTAGTCGCGTCACACACACAAAAAAACAACAACATATTACTCCTAAACATTTTGCCAAACTTCACACGCACTCCTATCCTCCTGGTGGAGACCTGTGCCCAGAAGGGCACTTTTTCTAGTTGTTCCACTTCCTGCAGAGATTGTATTACGTTTGCAAGGTGTGTCCAGTGCATCCACCATAGACTGGGAGCCAAGCTTCCCCTTAAAGGTCTAATTTGGATCCATTTGTACACTCTCAGAGTTGCATTCAGGAAAGCACTACAAACAAAAAAGAAAAAGTTTACATTTACTTTGACATTTCCCGTCAGTCAGTTGTTTGGTTGGTTGGTCACCCCAGGTCACCCCTCGTGACATCACGTGACATCATCAGGGAGATCCCTGATATCATCAATATTAAGCCCATATATGGAGATCCCTGATGTCATCAATATTGGCCTGCAACTCTACATCTCAAACCCATGACAATGACCTCAACTAACCCTATAGATAAGACTGGATCATCACTTATATGCATATGGCGCCGGCCAGCATCTCTACATCTGACCTCAAACCCTTAGATCTCCATATATGGAGCTGACCTGATCTGACATATTCCATATGTTGATCCATCCCCACCCGTCCTTAGATCTGACCTCATCAAACCCTGTAGTGTACACTCAAGACACACTCCATATGGCCAGTACAGTCCAGCAGTCTGCCGTCAGCCGTCACCCAGGCAGATGCGTGCACGCGACCTCAAGCGAGGTCACTTCTCGCCCTCAGGGCGTCTTACTGGTTATTTGTACACAGAATCGGGTGACATCAGATGTAGAGCCAATCAGGACATCTTTAGTGTCAATTCGGCGTGCGTTCACTTCGTGTCTTCATCTGGTCACATAGAGTTCTATATTGTCAAATTTGTCAGACATCCTGAATAACATGCATTTTTCATTTGTTAGGTTGTTATGCCCCCTTCCTGTCCCTCACCAACAGAGAGTCAATGCTCATCCAGTCCGGTCAGAGCATGCTGTTGCCGGGACCTGGACAGTATGACTGCTCACAAGTCAAGGTAAGGTATAATAAAAAAACCTGGTAATACTCAGGTTGTGATCAGCATACCGGTAACTAAAACATGTTCAACCATACTTTTTCCAAGTATTTTACATATGTTCAATTGAACTTGTTCTGACTTAATTTGTACCTGTCTAGTTGTTGTTTGCAGTTTTGGTACTTCTACATATTGCTAAGCATTCATTCTATTGGCTGATATAGTCACATAACATTTTGCCAAAACACAGCTGTTAGCCTAGCTCTGTGGCATATGACTATGAGCTGTTAGCCTAGCTCTGTGGCATATGACTATGAGCTGTTAGCCTAGCTCTGTGGCATATGACTATGAGCTGTTAGCCTAGCTCTGTGGCATATGACTATGAGCTGTTAGCCTAGCTCTGTGGCATATGACTATGAGCTGTTAGCCTAGCTCTGTGGCATATGACTATGAGCTGTTAGCCTAGCTCTGTGGCATATTACTATGAGCTCAGTGAAAAGGAATTGTTCAGCCCAACTGAGCTGAGCCTTCATTTTGATTAAGTTCATTGCTTGTAAGTTTAATACATTGTTGTCAATTCATGTTTGTGATAAAAAGAAAAAGCTAAGTTATTCGTTCTTAATTGAACTTCCCTGTATTTTGGGGTGATACTAATTCAAGGAATGTCTGAGTTTGTATTGCATTATTACATTATTATATTATATGTTTACATTTACTTTATTCAGTACACTGTTTTTTGTTATATTTCCTTTTTCTGTACTTGGAGAGACTTAGAGAGACCGTATACAGTATACAGTCAACTTAGGCTACATTTGCTTCAGCTTCTTCAAGTCTTGTTCACTATCTAATCATTTGTTTTCAGACACTCATGAGAGCAAGATAAAACTTCAGTCAGACAAATCTCACTCTTATTGAGAAATGAGAATACAGTAGGGCGTAGGCTATAGAAAGTTGAGAAAGTAGAAAGATAGAAATCTCTAATCTCTGAACGTATCACCTCCTGCAAGCATAGACCTTAGCACAAACAATGTTTTCTTGCAAATTCAGGTTAGGGCATGTAATGAGGAAGATTATTATTTGTATACACCTGGACACCCCCCCAATCCCTTCTTTTGTCTCTTTCACTCACCAGTCTAACATCCAAGGTGGTCAGAGTCTTAAGAACCGATCGAAGCGTTTTGAGGAAGTGGTGTGTGAGGTTCCTGGACCCGGGGCCTACAATGTCCTACCTGCTTCGGGGAACACACTGAAGACCACGCCAGCTAATGTAGGACAGGCTGGGAGGCGTGGAAGCAAAATGGTAAGCATCATTGATGGGAAGAACTGGTAGGGGGTGACCCTACCCACAGGTGGCTGTGATATTGGCAGCCAACCTAAATGCTGGTACAAATCCAGACATTATTGGGGAATTGGGCAGTTGATTAAAGGGCCACTTCACCCCTCTCACCCCTTTTGCAACCAGAGCTTATTTAATATTTTAATTATGTTTTTAGGACACAATTAACACTTTCCTGGTGTGTAATGTTTTTTTTTTTTTTTTTTAGATATTGTAGTCATGTTCATGACCACAAATCTGCCATAATAATGTGGTCTCACTTCCTTCCTGGACTACAAAGTCACACCTCCATGCAGCCCCCCCCCCCCCCCCCGTCAAACCCTAGTCAAACACACAGACTTCATTGTACATGCTACTGTTATCTACTACAAATACTATTAACATTGAGTGACTGTAGTTTCTTCCAGTGGTGAAATGTCCCTTTAACTTATTTGACACATAATGTGGCGCATAGTGTGTGTATTGTGCCATCGTTGGTGGTGGTTGGTAATCATTGGTATTTATACACCTGATTGAAATATGTTCAATCTATGTCGGGAGCTGTACTCGTGACGCGTTGGGAAGGGAGGGCATTTCACTCACATTTGACCAGCAGTGTGAACGGGACATATATATATATATATATATATATATATATATATAGTGACGACTATGTGACAACCAGGCAGGAGGAATGTAGACGGCACCCCGGGAGCAGTATGGGTTGGCGTCCCAGCCTGCATCCTCTGTGAGGAGGAAGCCCAAAAACCTTCGATGAGGCCTTTAGAAACCACCACTCCTGAATGAAGTGTCTGGTCCTGGGAGTCTGGTGCAACGCACAGGTCCTGGCGGTACTCCTGGTGAGAGCAGGAGTGGACCTGGTGAGACATAGGAGGGGCCCAGACAGGAGTCAACCCACAGAGCCTAGTCCCTCTACATGCCAGAATTGTGCCTCCCAGTCCCGGCAGAGTAGTTTGGAGTGGTTCCAACGGATTGTGTGGCCCTGGTCTTTCCCTAGTGGGTCTGATCGAGGGTAGCTACTGGGACGTAAGTCGGGACTGGATCACCCCGGCTGGGTCACCCGAGTGAGGGGTATGATGTTCGCGAGACCCGAAACCCTGATGACCTTGGGATACATCACTGAGGATACGTCCCAGTTGCATCCATGCGATGTGTATATAACTATATATACAGTGTGTATATATATATATATATATATATATATGAGAGAGAGAGACAGAGAGTGAGTATGTTTGGGAGAGAGAGAGAGATATTGCTCGCGGAAACAGCAGTACTTCAGGGACACAATTATTTGATGGAACACACTAATGTCTGCCAATAACAATTTCGGTTGGGAACGATGTCCGTTGGGAATGCATGTCCTTCCAGTTATGCAATACCTGTTGTACCCGTTGTCAGACTCAGTGCATTGTGCCCATCGTCAGAGTACTGCAAAAGGTTGAGGTTTTATACCTCAATGTGACTCCTGGTTAAAGTACAATTCCGGACGAACCCTTTTATTAGCGAGTGGTGCAAGTGAAGAATTACACAACTCCTTCCAGAGCGCACTGCAGCTCTGACCGTGCGTGCAGGGTCATACGCTAAATCGCTTATTTTTTATCACTTGAATCCGTCATTTTTATAATGACCAAAGAAGACATTGTACAGTGTTTTGTCCCAAAGGGGCTACTGTAAAAAGGCGAACAAGCCTATATGACCCAGCGCACATGCTCTGAGCTCTGATGCGTTCTGGATGGATTCTGTATTATTAATTATTTTGCCTCTACCACTGATTGTTGTATATAATAACAACAGATTACGTTAAGAAAAGGGAAAGGAAAGGTACTATGTTTACCCAGGGTAACTGGACTAAGCTCAAGAACTTGTTTACAGCCAGGCCCTGTGTGACAGCCAATCAGGACTAGGTCCCGACTAGGAGCCAAAGTCGTCATTAAATATATGTCAGGTTTCACCTGACAAGAATTTCTCAATACTGACAGCCGGTCAGCAAGTGGATTCATGAATGTATGTATATAGACAATATTTTAGGCCAATAAAAAAGACTATATACCAAATTTCCCACTTTAACCAAAAGAAGCCGGACTATAAATAAGGTTACACACAATACATTGTTGGTGCAGGTGTAGACTGGAGTTGGGCAACCCCTGGGAAACGTATGGTTGTTGAAATATTGTGGTTAAATTAATTAGTAGTTAACTGTTCTTTATAGATATATAAAGAATATATATGTTCTGGTTCATTAAAGAACTACCTCTTCCTGGAACCAAAAATGGTTACTCTATGATGGCATTACTCTGAAGTAACAGTTGCGGTTCCAGTTGGCACCTTTAATTCTCTGTGTGTGCCCCTCCTCTGTCTTCAAGTGCCTGGTTTGTAAAGTCATACATCCCTTTGGATTGTCTACCCTCTTCCTCTCTAACTTACCTGTTCTTCCGTGGCTGCAGGCAGTGCCTTACCGGCTCTGGGTGGTTCATCAGTCCGAGGTTCCATCCATTCCCTCCCCAGGTCAGGCCTATGGCTATGAGGAGAACATCCAAGGGGAACTCTGCAAACAGCAGCCCCCTCCCAGGGACTCAACCTTAGGACCGGCCTACTACAATCCACTGCTGGTGAGGTTTAATACACAAACATTACTGCAAAAGATACACTCAGACATATTCTCTCACACGTGCACACACACACACACACACACACACACACACACACACACACACACACACACACACACACACACACACACACACACACACACACACACACACACACACACACACACACACACACACACACACACACACGCACACACGTGCACGCACGCATGTGCACACAAACACGCACACATACAGAGGAATGCACACACAAGGACTCACTCGCAGTATGATGTCCATCCATCAGTGAAAGGTGAAGTGTTCATCTACGTGCGTCCGTGCATACGTGTATTCATTAGTGTGTCTGTGTGTGTCTGAGTGCACTTAACTCTGCCCGCAAGGCAAGCTCCATTAACATTAGACAGATCTAATGCACCACTATACACCCCTCTCCCCCTTCGCCTTCATTTGGCCCAAAACCCATTTCCATAGCTAATGAATGCAGCTCCACTTTAAAAAGTCACAGTGCACCAATGCTCATCCATTTTACATGTCAACAAAGAGAACCATTAGTAATTATTCTTCAAGCTATATTACAATATTCACTTAAAATAATGCACAAGCCTGCTGGTCTGGCTCTCAATTAAGCCATTTTTCATCTGTTAATGACCAGGCGAAGTCAACAGCGTCCTTGAGCATTGGCAGAGGTTGTGTCAACACAACAGCACAGGCACAGAGGACCGCTGTGATTTAGGGCCATCAATGGAGCATCAATCCACTGCTTTCATCTGCCTCGACTTCTGTTATTCTCAAAGTTCAAACACGGCTTCTTTCGGTCTTTGTTCTTCTGTTTTTATCACTCTTAGTTTTTCTTTTAACTCCCAGTCTGTATGTCTTTCTCTTGCTCTCTCGCTGATTAATAGGTGGACGGCCCAACCTCGGAAAGCACCAATAACGATGCTGGTTCCTGGATGGAACACAATATTATCATTATAAATTGTCCAATTATGATATCAAGCACAACTGTATATGTGTGATGCTTCAGAAATCAAAGCAAATCCACTGGGTCTTCTGTCTTTGTCACACAGATGGATGTAATTTATTTGCATCTATCTTTAAATTCGAGGAATCTGCATGTCTGTGCATATCTCGAGAACCATTCTTCCAATCAACTTGAAACTTGGTGGGTGTATTGCTGAGGACCAATGGGAGTGGTGGTTGAGTGTGAAGTTGATCGGAAGAGCCGTTCTCCAGAACTGGCCTGCTCCAAACAGGCATGCATTTCGAGCGGTGGTCACACCCGGTGGGTTATTTTGAGACTGATCCGATACCGATATGGCATTTTTATGGTCGATATGGCCGATTCCGATATGCTACCGATTATATCGTGCATCACTAATACATTTTAATGTAACTTTTGTGTGTGAAAGGAGGTAAAAAAGATGGCAGTTACTGTATCAGGATTCAGGACATGCTGCTGTTTCTAAAAAAAGTTCTTAACTTTTAAGTGAAATCCATGTTGCGTGAATATTTAACTGGCAGAAGGCGTAAACGATTCATACCAGTGTATTGCATGTCCTCTGCAAGCTGACTTTTCCTGCAATAAAGCAGATATGTTTTTGCATTTATTTGTCCACAGTTGAATATTAAGCAGCGTTGTTATAAACATGTTTATTCCTCTGAGTTTCTGTCTTGTCTCCTTGACAGTTTGTGACTGAGTTTAACGCCAGCTGCCTGCGATACTATCATGAACATTGATGTCGAACCTCTTCTTTAGAAAATCTCACATCCTTACTGTGTTTGTTCTTCATAACAGAAAAGATCACAGGGGGCAGAAGCTCGGATTTAGTCCTGCCTTGTCTGTGGAAGAGGAGATAAGGGAACAAGGAGTGAAGGAGAACATTTATGACACTGCTTCCATTGGATTGTGTATAAAATAATAATAAATAATCACCTCAAGTTGTCCCCTTGGCATACTGTAGCTCATAGAATAGGAATTGCATTCATGCTAGGTGAACCTTCCCTGGATAACAAAGTAAAAAGAAAACTACAAAAAGCTGCCATGTTTGAAGGAGTCTAGTTTTTGCATGACACTATACCAGCATGTTCAATTTTATGATTGCTTTCTACCATCATCATATTTAACACACCGACGGCTGCAAATGGCCTGCTTATTTCCAGATGTGACCTTTCTCAGTTATTAAGCTACAGGTCGGCTTGACATCCAACTGAAAGACCAGAGCCAGTGGAACACAAGGCAGCAGGCTGTGAAACACTAAGAGATAATCTCTGACATTTGATTCATCTTCACATTCTATTCAGCCTTCAGTTTATTCCGGGCTGTGGGAAACTAGATAATTTTGTCAATGTTATTGTCAGCTTTGTTCAACTATTTATACCTTTGTTTTCCTTGTGTCTCTGTCTCTCTCTCTCTCTCTGTCTCGCTCTCTCTCTCTCTCTCTCTCCCTCCCTCCCCCCCCCATACACACACACACACTCACACACACACACACACACACACACACACACACACACACACACACACACACACACACACACTTTCTTTCTTCATCACCTATGATTCCATTGACTGTCTCCTCTTCATTCTTACTGACAGCTAAAGGTCAGAGGTCTGATAGTAGACGAGATGAATGTACGATCTCTATTTCTCATTCTCTCTCTCTCTCTCTCTCTCTCTCTCTCTCTCCCCAGTCAGAGCAGAGTATTACCCAGAAGTATAAAGGGGTCCACTTTGGCAACATGACAGAAAAGAGACTGCAGGTGAAGCTGTTGGAGGGCCCAGGTCCGGGCCAGTATCAGCCTGAAGAGTGAGTATCTCCCATCATCTGCTTGCTCCCATGTTCAAGCATTATTAAAGACTCACATTTTTCTCAACATTCCATTTTTGCCACAGACATACAAAATTAGTGGACAATATTATTACCAGAAACACATAAATAATAAACCTGAATGACCTGAATGATCATAACAGGTCTGTAACTATATGAGAGTGTTCAAATCGAACCCGTAAGGGTCCATTTGGTCAAGGAGGACCACTATAGTACTAGTTGGACTCATAATGTGCCATAGAGTTGTAGTAAATAAGTGCTGAAGAAAACCTGGAGACTTGAAATTCAGTAAGTGGGTCAAAATAATAATTATAATGGTGTGTAAAACAGAAAATCTAAGACCAAAACCGACGAAAACTAGAGTTCTCAACATAGACTGTAAAAGAATATGGACAAAGCGTTCGCCAGGTCTGATATGGACGTAAAATGAAGCCAGTCAGTCCTTGTATTGTAAATCACCATCTTTCTAGATCCGTTTTGGCCCAGCTGGCCATTGGCTGGCCCAGACAACGAGGCGGGACTTCCCCTCTTCTTCTTCTTCTTCTCGAACGGGGGTGGCTCCTGTTCATAGACTGTAACGGTAGCCACGCCCCTCAGAACATACGCGACTTTATGGTCATTTTTTAATAAATGGGACCACAATTTTCCAAAAAGAATATTATGACATGAGAAATGAGACTTTAAACTAGTGACTGGAAGCAGAAAGTATTCATGACCATGTTTATTAAGGTAATACAGTCTAGGTGAAGTTGGGCCCAAATACATGGACCTCTATGGGGATATGGGTTTTTGACAGCGCCACAACAGGCCATTATATAAACTTTCAGGATATCCCGATTTCCTTAGTGGCTTCACAAAATATCTGTCTGACTGCCCCCCTGGTTCTCAACAGGCCCAAAAATTAAGGCCCGTGCCCTCATCAAACCCTGTACACTCAAGACACTGCCCCCGCTGCCACCCTTAGATCTCCATATATGGAGCTGACCTGTTCTGACATTCCATATGTTGATCTGACCTCATCAATCCCTGTACACTCAAGACACGCTCCATATATGGCCAGACCTCATCAAACCCTGTACACTCAAGACACTGCCCCCGCTGCCCCCCTTAGATCTGTTATGACATTCCATATGTTGATCTGACCTCATCAAATTCTGTACACTCAAGACACGCTCGTGTCCAGTACATAATTCATTCCATATGTTGATCTGACCCACCATGCCAAAGCGCCAGTGCTCGCCCAGCAGTCTGCTGTCACCCAGGTGGATGCGTGCATGCGCCCTCGCCCTCAGGCCGTCTTACTGGTTTAACTCTGGTCTCGCTCACCTTTGTTTTGGAAACCTAATCTAAATATACAATTATTTCTTGAAGAGACATTGAAACATGACAAAGCAGAGTCACACAGCAGAGATAAACAGACACTGGCCATGACAGCAGATAAACAGATAAACAGACACTGGCCATGACAGCAGAACGGCAGGACAGCTAACTCTGGAGGTTGACTTGTTGAGAAAAGACGTTCTCCCAAACTTTACTTTGCTTTAATGCTTCTACCATATGAATCATTCTGTTTGACATCACCTACAGAGGCTTTCTATTGATGAGGTTTGCACCTTACTAAGCGCTTCTGGGCACCAAACACTGTTATTCTTCACGCATCAACAGCTCAATAGTCAGAGAAGCATCTGTAGATGCACATGGCTGCACACACAGAAAGATACACATGCACGAGCGTGCATTAGAGCACACACACACACACACACACACACACACACACACACACACACACACACACACACACACACACACACACACACACACACACACACACACACACACACACACAGGATTATTGGAATCATTAAAAATGCTTTACAAAGTAATACCTCTGCCCTCACAGTTGCTGAGAGTTGCCATCTTCCAGTCTCCTCCTCTTTGCCTCTTTCTTACCTCACGCTTTTTCATGCTCATACAGTATGTCTTCACCTTTTTCTTCATCACCTATGATTCCCTTGACCGTCTACTCTTGTTCATTTCTACTGACAGCTAAAGGTCAGAGGTCTGATATGGTAGAGGAGCAGAATATACAATTCTACCTATATTTCTCTCTTCCCATCTCATCTCCTCGATTGATTGAATACTTTATTAGTTAGGAAATGTAAAGGGTACAGTAGAACAAATCAGGCTATAAGGATGACCCAAGAACAAAGGTCCTGGGGACCTGCTTCCATTGTGGTCCTATCATACTATAATTCTAACAATGTCTGACATTCTGTCAGAAACACCGCCGTATCTCCTCATTGTCTGCACCAATCACCCCCACATTGACCATATGGATATGGAGGTCTTAACGAAGCCCTTTTTTCGATTTGACACATTAATGATTAATAATGAATTTATTCGTGAATTAACCTTGCACCCTCACACACCTCCGCCCCTTAGCGACACCTGCATCACAGGCCACCGTTCTCACCGTTACCCAACTGGCATGCTTCATCTAGCTACCGCTGCAACACAACAAAGAGTACCCTATACAATTTGGCGCCGCTGACTGTGTGTGTGTGTTGCATCCTTTGGCCGTCTTCTCCTACCAAACTACACCGTTTGCACACATCTCACCATGCACAACAGCAACAGCTAGCCTGTCCACACATCAACCACTACTTTGCATTCATATTCATGTCGCGCGCGCGTGTGAGAGGGACGATAAACAGTCAGCAACACGTTACATTTCTACTTCTACTAAAGAAAGAGCCAGCGATGGAGCCATAAGTCCATATCCATAAATTCGGGGGCACATAAATTGCGCAGAATACTGTTAAACATGACGGCAGCAGCCTGCTGCATCCTCCTAGCTGTTGTGTGCTAAGCTAAATTATCATACGGAACCACAACAGTCAACACGGCTTTCACCAGGGTTGCCACTGTGCCACATTGACTGAGAGGGAAGCAAGCAACCAGGTCTATGAAAATGTTAACAGGCCAGATCAAGTCAGAAAATCAGAAAAAGTCATAAAATAAATCTAGAATAAGCAACAATATTGCTGACTGTCAAACATCATTGTCCAATGTTGTTTTAGAGCAGTGGTTCTCAAACACTTTCATGTCATGGACCTCTAATATTATATATATATATATATATATATATATATATATATATATATATATATATATATTATATATAACTTCCCAAGACCATCTGTAAACAATTCCCCACACTGAACATAATTTGCTGTTCATATATTCAGAACGGGTAAGGACTAGTATATTCAATTCATCAATTCATCGCATAAAATATGAATACATAAATACAAAGGAAACAAGAATAAATGACATGATAATGACATGATAAATGTCAATTATGACTGCAATAACAGTAGCAAAACAGGGCGGTACCTCACCTCAGCGGGAGACGGGCCAGGCACTGATGGATGTGCCTCACCAGCCCCGCAATACGACTCGGGTACTAATGGTACTTGATAAGCACCTGCCACTGTGGGCCAGATTATATGGTATAGCACACTAGCATTGCATCATTTGCTAACATTTATGCAAAACTTTAAAGATTTTTGAAGGCCTGCAGATGTCATGTCATGAGACACATCTCATGACATTGTTGATGTTATTATCCTGTTCAGTGAAATGTACAAATTCTAACTTCACGGCACTCTGTCTGGCATAATACAAAAGTCCTGCGAAATGCCCACATTTTGAAGAAACTCACACTTTTCGCCGGGTAAATAATAGAGTTACAATCTAACTCCCCTTCTGTTGTAAATTGCAGGGGGGTACCAGTTCATGGGTGCTCCCTCTGGTGTTGTGTCTGTGGGTGTCACTCACTTTGGAGAAGTAGTTAGACAGGTACAGGGCACTGTCCCTTTGAGTATCTTAAATACCTTACCATCTCTCTCTCTTTCTCTCTCTCTCTCTCTCTCTCTCTCTCTCTCTCTCTCTCAGAGTCCCAGTAACTCACTATGAGAATGTGAATCTTTGTAAGGAGCAGAAGAGCAGGGTGGAGCTTATCATTCCCCGTTACCATGAACTGGTGCCCATGCAGGAGGAGAAGAAGGTAAATGTGTGTGTGTGTGTGTGTGTGTGTGTGTGTGTGTGTGTGTGTGTCTGTGCGTGTGCGTGTGCGTGTGCGTGTGCGCGTGTGTGTGTGTGTGCGTGCGTGCGTTCAATTGTTGACTGCATGCACAACTCTAAATTGTGCTAATGATTCCTTTAAAACACAGAGGTATTGAACCAGTATTTTGTCTGCCAGGTCCCGTGAGTCATGTCACGTAAAACAAAACTCACTGTCCATAGGAAGCGCCACAAATGCGAGTACCAACACACAGGTATATGTATAGACATGCTATCCCCTGCTTCCTCCTTGATGGCTGCAACACATGACTTACACAGCTTACACACACACATGACTTACACCACACAAGTATTGTGTGGTGAGTGGTGACCAGGGGTGTAGTTCTTTCCTGCTAATGTTTCTGTAAGTACTGTGCAGGCATGGATACCCATTGAATAAATCCCATGACTGTGATCATGGATTCTGTGCTACTGATGGCTTCTCTGTTGTACTCATCCCAGTAAACAAGGTCCTCTTGAGCAGTGATTTTCAACCTTTTTAAAGGACCCCCAGTTTGATATTCACACATTAGGCGCACTAGGCATTTCACACAATTCTTTATTTCTGGGCCAATCACAGTAAAATCCTTTACAAATGGAACCATGCACTCTCTGAGTAACAGACCTGTTCAACTATCATATCATCCCAAATATCAGCTGGGGAGCCTTTCTCACATGTTATTCAGAAGTTATTTTCTGCCTCTAGAGTGCAGTAAAACACAAGATTTACTCAATGGTTGCACAAACACATGCATACACACATACACACACACACACACACACACACACACAGACTAGAGACTGCCACGCACTCTTGGATGCGTGCATGGACACACACACACACACGCACGCACGCTCGCACGCACAAATACATGTAGAGGAAAGTTTGAGAAAATCAGGACCAGATTTGTATTGACAGAATGATAGACATTCATCAACTTGCATAGTTTTCATCTATTCGCTGAATTCTACAATGAATTCAAGCCATTAATTCTCAGACATAATTATGTAGATGTTCTGGGCTGTGTTGTTTCTTGTATTGATTAATAGTGTCATGGTCTCCCTGTCAGCCACTCCCACTCTCCATTCCTACCCTCAGTCATTGTCACACACCTGTTCCCACTCCATCCCCAGCCCAGCAGGGCCATGCCCACAATACAAACCTGTGAACACTTCCACAATCAACCTGCTCACTATAAGACTGGACTCATCACACACTCACCCTGTCAGAACATAAGCCATTGTCCGGTGCTCTACTTGGATGTTTCCTGTGATTTCACCTGTACCTGGAATATCTCGTTCTGTAAGGTTTTTTGGACTTCCTGTGTTTTGCCTTGTGTTTTGTTTAGCCTTTTTGGATTTTGCTTTGTACTTTTGAATAGTTTAGCCCTTTGGCTTCCCTGAGTTATTTGCTTGTGCTTGCCTTGCTGCCGTGTTTGTAAACTAGGCTGCTTCTTTAATAATAAAACTGTTTGAAACTGCTCTGCATTTGGGTTCAGTCATTCTGCCACCGTGACAAATAGAGATATAGTAACATTTCTCCTTTCATATTTCGATTTACTCCCGTACTATGACGTTGGCTACCTGGCACCTGCCTAGGTGTATATCCATGTGTCTGTGTGATGCACACATGTGTGTGTGTGTGTGCATGCATGCGTGTCTGATCATGCTGTGGTCAGAGCCCTTACCGTGGAGACTGCTCTTCTATCCGTCATCATTAGCGAGATACCTGACACCTCTGCCCACCCGAACACCACACATGCACTGAGCAGGACAAACACCCTTACTTCCTAGAGATCAGCCAAACGGTCACATCCCTATCCCTAATGACATGAGGGCTCTGCTCCAACAACATTTAATTGTGGAATTGTCTCTTGTTTTGGTTAAACGGCTGCATTTGCTGTTTTGGGTAACCTATGACAAATTGACAAAGTGGTTAAGAAAATGCCTCCTTGATTTTTTTTTTTTTTTTTTAACAAATCAAACCCTGGTTATACAATATATATGTTCCATTATCCTTGTTCAACTATGTATGGTCTTGCTATGAAACTTTAAGTCTGGTGATTGGCTTGTGTGTGTTTAGCGTTGGGGAAGGGGCGTTCTCCTAAATTGGCTATTCTGGTCACCTGTCTAAATCCCTAAAACACCTCCGCTACCCATTATATTATGCATAGGTGTGGTTTGGGCGTTACAATAATGAAACCAATCACCGTGCCACATGCCGGTGCCTTTAAGAGATCCCTTATCCGTAGCCGCAATTTGCAACTCTAGATTTTTTTACAATGGGTTGAATCTAGAGTTGCAACAAGCTCCATCCACTTCCTATTCATTTTTGGTTTGTGATCTGCTTGTCTTAAATGACGTTAAACTCACCAACATTGCAGCTGTAGTCCAAGCTTGAATTATCCTCTTTCAATCTGCCGAGCTTGTTTTTCATAAAAATCCCCCGTAGAGACGTTATGAGCTACTTTCTGTCAAGACATCCTCTGCAAGTGATTATTTTTCTAAGTGCTGGAGTTTGGAAGCACTCGTCGTACGTCACTGAACGGCCCTGCGTTCAACCTGTTTCGAATTTGCACATAATGCAGGAGGCAGCAGCACGACCCGTTAACAGATTAGAAACGAGTGCTTCCAAACTGCAACACTTAAAAAAAAAAGAAAATTGCAGAGGATGTCATTGTCTTGACAGAAAGTAGCTCATAACATCTCTACGGTGGATTTTTATGAAAAACAAGCTCGGCAGATTGAAAGAGGATAATTCAAGCTTGGACTGCAGCTGCAATGTTGGTGAGTTTAACGTCATTTAAGACAATCAGATCACAAACCAAAAATTATGAATAGGAAGTGGATGGAGCTTGTTGCAACTCTAGATTCAACCCATTGTAAAAAAATCTAGAGTTGCAAATTGCGGCTACCTTATCCGTTGCCCGTTATGCCCAGTGCTATATTGCTTCATAGCCTTACGGTCTATGCTCATAGACCATGGAAGAGTGATGCGTTGCTGCCTTGAAATCTCGCTTGTGCCTCCCCCCACCCCACAGCCTTGCCATTTTCTCATTTTTAAGATTTCAAAGTGCTATGTAATCTACGCAATTCGAGCTTTCATTTGGTATATAGATCGTGCGTGTAGGCCGTCTCTATACGAAACGGTATCAAGCGAAAGTTCGGGAATTAAGATGAAACCCCATTTGGGATATTGAAACTGAGCAAATTGAAAAGTCATAACTTCTTTGACTAGACAATTATATAAACACAATCGACACAAGGAAGTGACAGGCTGATCATAGGACAATTACAAAGCTTTTGTGTAAGTCATGTGGATTTTGTATCCTTTATTTAAAATCATTAAAACACTTTGATGACAAAAAAACTCCACTATGCGCCTTCCCAAATGTGTATAGCAATTTAGGGGTAAAGCGTGTCAACACGCCCATGACCACAACTCTACGCGTATATAGTGTCGGCATAATGGATAGCGGGTGGCGCTGGACCAAAATGGACAGAGCAAGCTCCTATACTCTGTCATTTCCAGGCAGCGGCTGACTTGCGGACAGCGTCGCGGCCCGCGGGTAACGGCAGTGCCGAAAATGGAGCCCTAAGGCCATTTTTTAAACTAGCTCCTCACCACTCGCCCTACACACTTCCACTCGGTTTGAGAATAGATGTATAAATAATAGAGACGCAATGCAATGCAGTGGATGGGAGGGGAATTTTTGGCGGGATCAGTGGAGCTTTGCAGGAATTTCCTGCTTGGTGTAAATAATTTATGCTCGCTGTGACTGCACAGATATTTTACGGGGCAGGAAGCTAATAAGATGTAACAAAGGAAGAATTCCCTTCCCTATCATCAAAACACTGATAAGACAAATGACGTCTATAGACGTCAATGGTGGTCTGTGCGTTGGATTTGAAATAATTGGCAGTCAATGAGTTTTAATATACAGTATATGTATTTACTGTACGTATTTGCATATGTTTTGTACTACAACTGTTTGTCTTTATAGTCTCTCCTCTGCATCTCACGCTGCCTCTCCCTTTTTCAATTTCACATAAGCCTTACTAACATGAATGGAAGAGGACCAATATTGCCAAAGCCTTTCAGGACATGACAAAAAGCAAATGCCACATTCCATTGACCTTGTTCATTCTCTGTGTCTCCAGGGGGTCCCAGGACCCGGCCAGTACCATATCAAAAGCCAGTTTGAGAAGTCGGCAAATCCCTATAGCAACCAGTCCGTCTGCACTCCCCCGTTCCTCTCTCACACTGAGGTACAAAGCATTCAGTCTGTTATGGACTTGATATACTTTGCTGAATGCTGTCTCTCACACGGAAATAGTAGCTCTACAACGCTTTGTGCTGCGACGTGTTGTGAGCTTGTAGCTATTCTTGTTTGCTTGACACCGGTGGCCAACTATGTATAAATCCGGCTTCAGGCTCCTTTCATATAAGCCTGTGTGTGGCGTGTGGCCTTGCATGCACCTTTCTATGGTTTCTTTTAATTACAGGTCCATTTTTGTCTCCACCAGGCCGAAGGCATCCTGATTGGTTAAGATTGGCTTCCAAAGTTCACAGGAGTGCTCAGTTTCAAACAAAATGCTGCAAATCATGAACACATCGCGTAATTTCCGTGAAATTGTGCACGCACATTCCCACTAGGACGAGGAAGAAATGCCACATGAACAATTTCAACTCAGCCTCAAGGTGGCGCTATAACTGGCCGAAAAGTGTTTTTACCTCTAATTTACTTTTGTTGGCCTTTTATCCAATCACCAGATGAAGGCAAGCTGCAATGTCCTACATTCCTATCCTGGTGGAGACCTGTGTCCAGAAGGGCACTTTTTCTAGTTAAACTTAAATTAGAACGGATTTTATTGTGCAACGATTGGAAAATAGGATAGGAGACAGACATCACATTTTGTGCTTTTGGAACAGGCAAACGTTTTATTTTGAAAAGTAGGTAGGAAGAATGGAGTTCATTATTCCAATGCTGTCTTGGAAATAAATTATACGTAAAAGTGCAGAAGAATCAGCTCCTACAAATTGGCATCACAAATAGTAAACATTGTGAAGTATGTTCATTAAATTAAGGCGATTGGCGATTATTATTTCTTTCCTTTTTTTCTTTGAGAGTCGAATTGCGTGTTGCATTTCTAGGTTGTACAAACGGTAGGACTTGACACAGCATACCAGCTTTCGGATTGGTCCCCATGAAACTACAGACTGATCCTGATTGGTCCCCATGAAACTACAGACTGATCCTGCTTTTACATATAGGCCAACAAATTCAATATACGCAATATTCCTCATTTATGTTAGGCTTACTGTAATAGACTTATTAATCCAGTTGACCAGTAGTAGTGAAACAGTAGTGATCCACTAGAGAAAAACATATTCCATGTACAATCACTCAAAGGAGACATGGCATCAAGATTTAGTTATACATCCTATACTCCAAATGATCTGATTTCTCACAGAGGAAAAGTGTGATAGACTCTCCTTGTTTAATTGATGCACTGGGAGTGGAGATTCTCTTCAGCTGGCCTGGAGGTGAAGATGGATTTATTGAGTTTGAGATCGATGTGTATTTTTTATTCGGGGAGAAATCACTCAGTTGCCATAGTACTCGATCATTGGGAAGTTTGACAGATGTTTTAAGTATCAGTCTGACAAGTGCATGAATATACACATACTGTACATGCATACAGAGAAACACAAAGGCAACTGCGATAGAGAGCTAATACATTCAAGGAAGCATTTGAAGTAGCACACGGACTGACAGAAGCAGAGTAGCCTATACACACACACACACACACACACACACACACACACACACACTCACGTTGTGTGTGCGTGTGTGTTTGTTTGTGTGTGTGGCATGCATATATGTGTCATGTGTGTGGCTCTGACCCGGTTCTTCCGACCACACGCTGTGCAAGTACGTCGCTCGACCTTGTGAAGTCATCACCGCCGCCTGGTGAGCATGCGTGTGAGCATGCATGCGTGCGTGCGCACGCACACACATATCTACAGCACACAGCTAAAGGAGACAGTTTTCTTAGATGTTGGTCCCCCAGCAAGGCCAGCATCATCTGATGCCTGCATCCAGGGGAATGGGGAGGGGGGGGGGGGGGGAGGCTGGGATGATAACAGGACCAGCTGGAGTCCCCCCATTTCTCTCCTCTCTTTCCTCACACTGATTCCCAATTTCCCAGTATCAAAGCGACAGTCTGACACTCTATTCCCCTTGCCCTTTCTCATCCCCTCTTCCCTCAATATTACTTTGTTCCTTCCCCCTATTCCCCCTATCTCCTCTTTTCATACTTTTTTTCCCTGTGTCCTCTGGCTGACAATCTATAAGACAAGACACTTTTCCTCTGTTTCCTTTGCCAGTATATTTCCTTTTTTTGTTTCTCCACTACCACTAGTAGTCATCTATTTCGATTTCCTGCTCCTCTCCCCTCACCTTTGATCATATTTCTCCTCTCACACCCCCCCCCCCCCCCTCCTCCGTGTTGTTCAATCCTGCTGTTCCCCTGGGGACTATCCTCCCCCTCATAGCAGTTTAGGTGAGAAAAAACAACATCCCTGTCAATCATTTAGAAAACGGTATATAAACTGTACATCTGCTGCTTGTCATCTGTAATACTTTACTCCAATTGTCAACATAAAGCCACTTTCAGTTTAGCAAAAATTGCAGATCTACAAGCTCACCATATACTTGAAAATGAGGTTCAGTAATAGCAGTGTTGTTTTTTAATTTGATCATAACTCTGATTCTCTGTGACTAGGCATTTAGAAAAGCTTAGGTCCAGAAAGGTTTTTATTTTAATCCAGAACCATTTTGAAACATATTGGGTGTGAATCAGAATCACACTCATCAGAGCACCACGAGGCCCGTACTGTCCTTCATCACTGTAAAGTGACAGCACTCAATTATTTGTCACTTGGAAGCCCATTAATGTGTGCTGCAAGAAACTGAATCTGATGATGGGAAAATAATCTCTTCATAACTTGAAACATTTCTTTGAGCTCCCCGAAAGGTCTGCGAGTTGCCGTGTTGAGCGTTGCGAAGTTTGGTAGTTCAGCCCCGTCCGAGTTGTAACCCGATATGCACAGAATAGTAAATAATGTCAAACTCACCCAGCCCGACTCAGCTACGGTGAAATAGCACTAGTTAAAGCCACGCCTCCGTGTACAGAGTTTTGTGTTTTCTAGGCGTGTATGTACAGAATTTATTTACGCATTTCTGTGAGATCGGGTTGCATGGTTGGACAACCATCATATTAACCTCTGAAATTTGTACAAATCAAGTTCAAGTGTTCAAAAGTATAACAAAGCCAGTATTTTGCCAGCCAGGCATTGTCAAACTTCAGTTAATTAGCTGATTAAAAATAAGTTTCTAAGAATGTATTTTGGCATTAATCCTGAATCTCTGCCCTGCCCTCCTTCTTAATTACCTTCTCTCTCTCATTCCATTCCTCCTATAACTACGTACCTTTCCTCTTTTATCTGAATTTCTTTCACTGTCTGATTTTTTTTCCTCTGATTTCTCTCAGCTCAATAATTCAACTGTGCATTACTAGTGAACTTACTCACTCCTATGTTTTTACTTGCCATTTGTGTTGTCGTTTAAATGGCTGGCATGTTTCAACCAAATTAGGTCGTCAATAGGAATGTGCCTCAGTGCTTGTGACCTTGACTTTCAGGGTGGATATGAGGGAATAGAAATGTACGTGTGTAGAATGCTTAAGGCGGTTCTTTGGATGTTTACATTTTACAGTACATATATGTGTGTATGCATGTGTGTAGTCTGTATACTGTTTTTTGTAGGTGTGCATGTGTGAGCATGTGAGTGTATGTGTAGTTGTGTGCATATGAGCATGCTTATCTTTGGGTGCATGTGTGTTCTTGTGTTTAATTTGGAAATGCCGCTCTCTGAAGAAGATGGTCCATTTGTTGATAACAACAAGCTGAAAATCTAATTTGAGAGCAGCAGCACAGGAAGAGGTTTAAAATAATTATCAAAGATAGTTCACCTTGAGTCATTTTGAGTCTGACAAGTAGGCACAATTGGCTAATTAAATGGATATACATAGATGAAATATCCCCATTTATGCACCTACTGAAACTCTTCAATTATTGAAACGCTGAATCAGCACTGACATCAGCAACTTAACAAAGAGATCTAGAACAACCCACATCATACTGCTGAGTGTACAACGATTTTACCGAGTTAAAGCTGATATTTATAGCATTTTGACATTAGTTACTGTGACTGTGCTATGCTACCTTCAACACTCGGCAGGTATTGTAAACGTACAGTTAGAAACAGTAAACACAAGATTAGGTCAAAACCTAGAAGTGCCCTAAGTTCTTCCGTTCTCACTTTGTCTCTTTCTTTCTTCCTTCGGCCAATCAGAGGTTCAGCCTGGTGAAAGAGTTGTCGCCCCCTGTTGGCACGTACAATGACCCACGCTGTGCCCTGGAGCTGCTGAGGAGACCTGTAGGAGTGAAGAGAAGTCCCTTTGGACTCACCGCAGTCCGCTTCACCACAAGACACAAGAACCATGCCACACCAGGTGTGTGTGTGTGTGTGTGTGTGTGTGTGTGTGTGTGTGTGTGTGTGTGTGTGTGTGTGTGTGCGTGTGCGTGAGTGAGAGAGTTCAGTCTTTCATTTCTCATGCTTGATATTTCACCTGTAACTGATATGATATTCTTAAATTCAAAGTTATTTCACAGATACAACTCTCCTCCATCAGAGAGCTCTTCACAACCTATTAAAAATCTAGCTGCTTTGATTCATGATAGGTTCATTTTTGCTAATGTTCTAATAGGCTCTTAGGCTTGCGCTCACACATGTGTGTATACAGTATGTGTACACTACAGTATATTTGAGTAGCATCTGCATTCTGCAAGTTAATTTGTCTCTGTGCTTTGCATCCCTCAATGACAAATGTTATTGCTTCCTTCGTGTACACACACACACACATGCACGCACACAGAGCATTGGGGGCAGTGGCTCAGGGGTATAGAGGCTGGCAGAGCGGCCGGTAGTTCGATCCCGGGCTCCCTCAGAGTTAGTGTTGAAGTGTCCTTGTCGCAAGATGCTGAACCCCTAATTGCTCCCGATGTGCAGGTTGATGCCTTGCAAGGTTTCCTCCGCCATCGCACACATGGATGTGTGTGTGTGTGTGTGAATGGGTGAATGTAATGCACAATCTATGTGAAGCGATTTGGATAAAAGTGCTATAAATTCACCTTTTTACCATTTACCATACTGTACTGTCACACTCTGACCTAGTGTGGGTAGGTACAGTATGGTAAAAAAAACAGCAAAAACAGCAAAAATAGCCAGACAGAATCCTTGATGCAAAGTGTTTTTGAGGGGTACTAGCTCCTATATGCACAGCTGTGTGTATATGTGTGCTTGTACCACAGTAATGATTTGATTGGCTGAGCACGAAATGTGATGTATGATGATGTATGATGATAAGAGCGCCCCTCACTTCACACAAGTGTGACTTTTGATTCGCCTTTTCACAGTCCAGGAATATTGTGACCAAAAATTTTGCAAAACTATTTACACATGGGCCAGATTGGTATTGGGTCTTCTCTTCACTTACTGCTGGAAAGGGGCAGGTCCCCCTTCTTAAATAGGCTAGGCCCCTCCCACTGGACCATACCAAACCTGAATTGAATCCACAACTACCAGCCTGACATTAGTTACTTTAACACATGCATAACCACATTTAAAGAGTTACACATTACCCACAATAATAGTACTTTATTTACAAAAACCTACAGTTGGCATGATCCAGCAAGATGGACCAATCCAATGCTCCATAGTCCATACAATGGAGTCAGGCACTATAAACTGCCCAGAACCAAGGACTGTCTAAAGAGGACAAGACGCGAAGACCGTAAGGGCGCCGCCATGTTGCTCCTTTCAGTGGCGTGACGCCACTGAAAGGAGATATGCTTGTACATATGTCACGTCATTGCATTTTACTTTTTATATTAACGTTTTAACAGCAAATGGATAAGTAAGTCCCAGCATGGATCATCACACAGACAGTAATGTTGGTCTGACGTGACATTATGTACAAGCATCTTTTTTTTTTAATCTAAATTTTTATCCCACGATTTTGTAACCCAGTTTTCTTTTCACCCAGTGCCAATTATCTAATGTAATCCTGGGCGCTACATTTTCTCTGCCAACCTGGGGGGGCAGCGGACTGACCTCATGCCTCCTTCTATGCATGAGGAGTCCAAGCTGCTTCTTTTCACCTGACAGAGGGGAATTTCCCCGGCCGGACGTAGCGTGTGGAAGGGACACGTTATTCCAACCAGTTCCTTTCCCCTCCATCAGGCGCCCCGGCTGGCCAGGGGGAGGTAGTTTTAGAGACCAGGATTACGGCATGTTTTTGTGAGGGTATCTACCCTAGGGGACACGGGGAGAACATGCAAACTCCACACAGAAAGGCCCTATCGCCAACCCCCGCCTCGGGTATGGGCACTGATGACGCAGAGGAGGGAACACGCCGCCAGTGCCCACAGCGTCCCCAGCGGGAATCGAACCCAGGACCTTCTAGCTGTGAGGCGACAGCACTACCAAGTGTGCCACCGTGCCACCATTTGTACAAGCATCTCTCCTTTCATTGGCATCACGCCATCTGCTGGGCCATTTGTGCCATATCTATGATTTGTGCATGTCCAACTTCCTGGTCTCAACTGCCATGTTTCTTTCCTTCCATGGAGCACAATGTGAGCAACATGGCGGCGCCCTTATGGTCTTCGCGTCTTGTCCTCTTGCCTAGTCCTTGCCCAGAACCAGGAAGCACTGTGATAACATGATCTACAACTTAAATAATAAAGGTGTGGCTTTCCTTATTTATACATAATTTATGGGAAAACACAGGAAACATACTAAAAGCTGTTATGTGTCAGTGGCAGGGTGATTTGCCACATGTTACACACACTCTTTTCTCTCTCTCTCTCTGTGTTGAGGTCCTGGATCATACAATGTGTTTGACTGCGGTTTAGCTCAGGAGAGTTTAAAGAAGGCCTATGCCGAGAGCACTAGGAAAGGAGGCTTTGGTTCGACAGCTCAACGCACCACTATCTTCCACAAGAAGCAGGAGCTTCAGGCCCCGGGTCCTGGACAATATGAGGTAGGAACATTCATCCTTCATTCATTATCTTCGTCTGGCCGAAGGTCGGGATGGTAATGATCGTGTGTGTGTGGGTGTGTGTGTGTGTGTGTGTGTGTGTGTGTGTGTGTGTGTGTGTGTGTGTGTGTGTGTGCGCGTGCGCGTGTGCACGTGTGCGTGTGCGCGCGTATTCAGGTGGAAAAGGAGATAGAGGAGCATTATAAAAAGCAGCACACAGCACCTTTCAAATCAGCTACTGATCGTCTGTCATTACCATCGCAGGCCAAAGTAAGTCTCTCTTTCTGTTTGTCTCTCTTCTTGTATGCCACCTTTCCTCTAGTCCTTTCACACTCTCCCTCATCGGTCTCACCTTTCCACACCGAAGCTAGTTATATGACGTAATAAAGCTAGTTATATGACGTAATAAAGCTAGTTATATGACGTAATAAAGCTAGTTATATGACGTAATAAAGCTAGTTATATGACGTAATAAAGCTAGTTATACCAGAGCTAGTTATACCAGTTATACCTGATGCTGCTACGATACATACGCATCAAACGGGGCATACGCAAAGTAACCACAGTATACCGCTAATCAATTTACAAATTACATATACATATACATATACATAGAGGCATTTCCTTTAATCCACTCTGACCTGAGATCAGATCCATACGAGGTTTCCACTGGACACACACTGGTCTGATGAACCCATTCTGACCTGAGATCAGATTCTAAAAATGTCAGTCGTTCTTCGATTTTTCAAAAATAGCAGACCTACAAGCTCGTAGCGCGCCACTCGGTGGCGCGCTATGAGCTTGTAGATCTGCTATTTTTCAATAGATAAAGCATAAAATGATGCTAACACCAAAATGGGTGCCCGCCCATAATGGGTTAACAATACTACTTTTTCACCTCCAAAAACTAGGTACGTAGCAAATAGCTAAACCTAATAATTCAATATTTCAGACGTTCTTTCACAGATAAGATTTGACAGTTTGTAGCGGTCGACAGTACTTGCGTGCTCTGCTTGCGCACTAGTAGGCCATTTATGGTCTACTTGTGTGCAACAAGCAAGTAGGCACGATCGACAGAGTGCAGTTCTAGTTGCATTATGTTTTCTTTCTTTCAAAATATTACTATACCGGCAATTAGCAGTAGCCTTAAAAAGAAAGTGCATGTAACATGAACACTGTCAGGGTTACGGTCACATTCTCTGTGGGAGTCCAAAGGTTTGAGGGACTTGATTTCCAACATGGCTAGCCCTACTAGACATTTGCATCATGGAATGAACACTTTGGATGAAAGCTGCAGATCACAAATTAACATGTGATGACATTATTACATTATGTTAAGAACCGATAGTGTTAATAGTCTCTGTAATAGTATTTCCTTAATGCATTTATTATTTCAATGTTTTTGTTTTGCTTTCGTGACAAAGGCGCCACGCTGTTTTTTGTATGAAACAGTTTTCCGATTCCTCACTCGGATGCTTAGCTCTGTTTCATTCTGATGGAGATAGAAGAAACTCTTGATGGCAAACTTGAGAGACTTATAGCCTTTTTAATTCCATGGAAACACAATCAACTGGCAGACATAGTACATTATTTATAGAATAGTTTATGTAAATATTTTTCCACATTCCCAAATATATTGTAAAATACGATATAGATATGTATATCTCTCCATATATACAGTAGTATAAGTAGATAACAAACTTGGAACAAACTAGCATTGATTTGACGTAGTGCACAATTATAGACACCAATGTGATAACACAGCATCCATGAGTTGAGCTAACCCATGCTCTTTAAAATAAATCAGCTAGAATTAGTCTACAGTAGGCTACTACTACTGTGAAAGCTAAGCGAACTGGAGTTAGGTGTGCAGCAAATTTCACAATTTCCTGATGTGCAGTGATGTGTTGCCCTCGTCTGTTTGTGTTTGGTATTTTGTGGACTCGCCGTGCATCAGTGTGGAGGGAAAGGTGCTATAGCTGTTGTGTCATTAGCAAATCAATGAGGGCTGCAAGTGCATAACTTGCACTGCCTGCCACCTGCCTGCTTGTACAAACGGCAGACCGAAAGGTATGTACTTATTCATTGCTATTGCTATCACTTTAACCAACTTTACACATGTTATGTGTATGTCTGTGTCACCTTGGTAGGAATCCTTAAAGCTGGAAAATATTCAGTATTTTATCATGTTTTTTTTTGCATTTTATCCCACACATGAAAAGGTTAATTCCTTGTATCCACGCACAGAGAATATTGAAAGCATATTAGCATAATATCTACATACAGTAGGTTTCTCCTTCATAAAAAGCTTACTGATGGGTCAACTACATAGATTATTACACACCATAACTGGACATCATCAAACTGTTTCTGAGCAGAGAATCCGCCTAGGAGGCAGACATCCATCTGTGATTTTAATTTGGTGATTATGAACTGGTCTTATGAACTGGGCTTTGTACTGTGAAATGTTTGTCATAGAACCAGTGCCAGATGTATTAGATGCATTTGTTATTTCCTCCAAAGATAATTTTCCGTCATCTGTGCTTGGCACATTTGAGATGCTTTAGAATTGATTGTTGATTACTCTGCACAAGGACATACATTTGCTCTGTTGAAAATGTATATTTCTGGGTCTATCTATCTATCTATCTATCTATCTATCTATCTATCTATCTATCTATCTATCTATCTATCTATCTATCTATCTATCTATCTATCTATCTATCTATCTAACTATCTGTGACAAATCAGTAAGCCTTTTATGAAGGTGAAATTTATATATGCCTTCAATATTCTTTGTCCATCATGACGCACAACAGTGTAATTTTATACAAGCCTTCAATCACTGTCGTGTAGGTTAGCATGCATAAAACACGAATGCAGCTTGAGGGCTTCAAACCAAAGTGAAACAGACAAGTATAATAAAACCAGGTCTGTATGATTTTGGAGACATCTTTCTGTGTGCCTCCACCCACTAAGTGTGCTGAAAATAGCACTGGATTGCACCTCTCCTCCCACATCGGCACACGTTGAGTCTCCAAAATAGCAAACAATCGCAGGTGGGGAAGAACACACCACTCCTCCGGAAATTGTCAGTTCACCCATTTGCTTCATGCCTCACGCCTATCCACATGCCCCCCAAAAAGGCTCCATTTACATGTCTTGTTTTTAATCCCTGTATAGGTACTGCTCCCTTTTTCTTTCTTTTTTTACCTTCCCTCTCTCACTTAATCCCTTCTCCCTTCTGCCCCTATTGTATTTCTGTCACTCTGTGTCTGTCATACTAGTTCCCTTTCCCTGTTTCCATCTCTATCCGTCTCTTTATCTCTCTCCTTCCCTCTCTGGGTGGTATCTGGTGTCTTGCAGTCTCCTGTGTAGTTGAGGATCTGAGGGACAGCCACTGGCTCCACGCAGAGCTTCCTTTATGACCAGTTAATGAAACATCTCTCTGAGACGTCCCAGCTTCAGCGTTTAGCCACATGCCACGCTACAGCCCTGGCAACGACCTCCCACAGAGACTAATATTAAAAGTGTCTAATCGGGACCAATCAATTTTTTTTTTTTTTCATCTGACAGAGGTGGGGGAAGAAGAGAAGCTTGCAGCTTAAAGACGCCAATGTCTTTGCTATGCACTTTATCTTTGGAAGAATATTTCTTAAAAGCTTGTTCCAACTGCAGAGGTTAATATTTTAGTTGAGAGAATGACTCAGACTGTGTGGCTTTTGAAGGTGGTAATATGAAAGAAGCACCGTGTCAAATGAAATGATAGGAGCTGTCTCGTCCGGTACATAAAGCACCCTCGGGAAATTTGTCATCTCTCTCCCCAAGGACAGTGATTACTTTCATCTGTTTGTGTTCTCTAATAACTGCTGGGCTTTCAGAGAACCTGTACCTTTGAGTATCTTGGTGTATGGTAGAGGTACATGTCGATGTGTTGCATAAAAGTTCCCTTTGTTTCACATGCATTTTAAATGACTCTGCTGGTGCCGTGACTGATACTGGGACAATCTGCTCTCATCAGGATTTCATTTTGAATCATGATAACATCATTTTAATTTGATCGTCTTGCATAGTACTAATTTGTATGTGAAACCATGGTTTGTCATCCTATTCTCCTCCCCTTCCTCTCACTAATCCGGTCCATTCTCCATAGCCCTCTCTGCTCCAAGCGTCCTCTCTCGTCGTTTGTCTTCCTCTCGTTGCGTCCTACAGTATACTTTGGTTACTTCACCTCTGCTCTTCCCATGTCTCCTGGTCCAGCACCTCTAATAACCTCCTCTCTGCCTTACAAGCTGTAGAATAGAAACCCATTTTGCCCATATTCTTTCTCATACAAGAGTGTCTGTGGGTTTTATAATTATTAATACGAAAAGTATTAACAATCTTGACTAAATAACTACACTGGATCCATTGGGATAAGCTTCTCCATGTCTTGAAAAGTAGTGGACTCTGCCTGACAGGGATGATATCCAGAGCCACCCCTGGTTGTGAATGAGCACTGGATCTAATTTAGACCAATGCTTCTCTCTCTTTTTTTTTGTTGCTTCGAGGCAGTAGAATTTCTCTCTCTCTCTCTCTTCTAATCAGTGAAATATTGTCCGTTCCCCCAGAGGTTTGAGGCTTGACTAGAGGTGGACTGTCTGTGTGTCAACGATCTGTAATGAGTTTCCATCCCCCGTTGCCTCTATCAATTTCAATCTGGGCTGTCACCATTGACACAGGCATGAAAGACAGATGGTTGTATTGAGTGCATGTCTTGGTGTTCAAGGATGAGGGGGAGAGTGATGAGGCTGTTAATAGGGAGGTTATCAGTTTGTTTTGGGGTCATGCCAGGATTCTTTGTTGTAGGGTTTAGTTAAAAGCTTGTATTGTGCTTCCTTGCTCATAAATGATCCTCCAATTGTGATCACCGGTTATATTCTCAGAGACATTCAATGTAGGTAATTACTGCAGTAATATGTAATGGGTGTTAAACACATCTTTGCCAAGCCTAACCATTACACCAGTGATTATCAACATTTGTCATTTCAAGGACACCCAGTAGTATACATTAGGTCACGGACCCCCCCCCCCCCCCCTCTCCTACACTGTGAAATCCTCTGTATCACTTTAACTCTGACTGTGTACAAATGGAACCATGTGGGTACATTTGATTCCACTTGTAGACTTGTTACAGACCCATAAGTGTCCATTTGGTTCTTAACTATAAATCATTTAGCTGGGAATCCCCTGGAATGCCCTCAAGGACCCCTGGGGTAGGGGTGGGCGATATGGACAAAACTTTTATCACGATATTTTTTCAAGCTTATCACGATACACGATATTATCACGATATTTTCGCGCGCGGTTTTTTATGGTTATTTTTCAAGTTACTTAACAGTACAAGGTAACAAAAAATTAAGAAATACCATTTAGACTGTATTTAGACATTTAAATACCATGAGAAACTCCTCATCGGTGCACGAGCACACACACCCCACACTATTATAATGTAGCTGTCAGCAGAAACCGCTTGTTGTCATTTTTTTTATATTTTATGTCTTGCAAATGTATGCTCTACCATACTATAGCATCACACAAAAGCAACAGAAATAGCAGATCCGCAAGCTCTGCTTATCGTCTCTGTCGGTGGAAATCCCATATAGGATTCAAATTCAAAAAGGGCTAAAGTAGCAGATCTACAAGCTCAAATCATGTCACTTCACTCACACATCTCGTGCTTGTGGATCTTCTACTTTTGCTGCTTTTGTGTGACGCTGTATCAGTGATGTAAATAGGTTTTCAAATATGGGTCCCGGGATGCACAGGTGGTCATTCAAATGATTCCCAAAAAGTTGTTATGAGTCCCATTTGGCCTTTAGTGTGGTCAACTTTTTGAGGGCACAAGGCCAAGTGCCAGGGCATGAAGGCCATCAATTAAAACAATGATTTTAAGTCCCCGGTCATCATTATTTTAGCTTAAAAGGTTAAGGATGATTCATTTTTTATTTATTTAAAGGCGAACATTGGTTCAGAACAGTGCTTCTTAAATAAATAATCACAGCTTTAAATAACAAAATATAAGTAGCTACTGTTGTAAAATATTGTAAACATGTCTGTAACATGGGGTCCCAGTGCAGAGATGAAAATCACAATGAAAAGGCCTATAGGACCCTGTCACCCTGGGCTAATTCATATACATTTAATTTGGGGGTCCTTGAAATTCCTGGATAAGTCCTTGAAATGCCTGAAGAAGGTCAGTAGACCGAAAGCTTGCCAAAATAAATTGATTGTGCGCAGATCTGAGTGTGCGGAGCTTCCCTTTATTTTTTCTCTTATTCCCTTTGTGGCTCCAGCACCTCTCTAAAGTTTTTTTCAGCGGATGAGCGGTGGTTCCTTTTCTATTGGGGTCCTTGAAATTAAAATGGCTGAGGATCACTGGATTAAACTGAGTTAATTCACAGAAAATACATTCATTTGTATATCCCTATGTTTCTGTTCTGCCTCGTCTGTTTTTGTTCTGATATTGTCACAACTGTGATTGATATGTTCCTTGTTTTTACCTTCTAACTTTGTTTCTTAAGGTGCTTTATAAATAACATTTCATTTTACTTACTTACATAACTTTTGAATGAGGGCTTGGTTTAGAAAAGATTATTTTGTGCTAAAGTAATACATTGAATAACATGTAGATGTTAAGGCTAAACTGGCATAGGCATTGTGGGGGTGCAGGACTGAGGACTCTGGAGATAAATCAAGTGTAAAAAGCATTTTGTACACTTGTGTGCTTATGAACATTTACCACGTTATGTCCGCATTGATACAGAAATTAATGATTATTAAGCGAGCGACGAGTGTACAGTGAGCGGCGCGCGCTCTGGTGCTTGGCTACTAGCCGTGGCCAGCCTAACGCCAGGGCTCCACCGGGCGCGTTGCGTCTCCGTCGCGTGCGTCAACAAACGAACCAGTTCAATTTTAATGGTGACCCCTTCATTGATTAAAAGGGGAACATTCTGTGATGGTGACGGAGACGCGATGCTGATGCGCCCGGTGGAGCCCCGGTGTTACGGACAATTTACTCTGTAGCGTAGCAGACGATAGCGTGGTAAATGGTGGTGGAGGAGTCCTGCAGTCTATGCTGTTGTTTTGTGAGTTTATATCCATGAAGACGAGTCACGTTGGTCTTAACACACGGGCTCTGTCTGTGTGACAGACGTGGAGTTCTTTTTGGGAACTATAAACACGTCGCCCTTCCTCGACATGTTGAGCTGTTTACTACATGAGGCTACAGCTCAGCGCAATGCTGTTTCCCTCTGCCTAGAAGAAAGGGGGCGGGGACTTTGGGAGTGCTGAGAACTCAACAGAGTTATAAGCAAACCACGCCGTCCATTGGGGTGCCGTAGCAACGTGTGGTTAGCTTGTAGATCTTTTATTTTTTGTGAACGAAACTGTCGTACTGCAGAAGTAAAAATTACGGCATAGAACTGCATATATAGAGTGTGCATTCACTGTCTGATGCAGCACATTTATCGTGATGAAAACGATAACTCTAAAAAGCCATATCGTGGAGACGTTGTATCGTCCCGACGATAATTATCGCCATATCGTCCACCCCTACCCTGGGGGTCCTCGGACAACACAGTAATAACCAGTGCATTACACAGATGTCTCGCACAACAGCCTCTGCCTGCCTAGGGTCCTAAGACACGGCTACAGGTAGCTGCCACTAACAAGCAGTGACACTGCCCGGGTAAAAACCTCATTACTGTCAATGACAGGAGATTGGAAAAATGCCACGTTCCTCAGGGAGACGGGAAAGAGAAGGCACAGGAGTAAACACTGAAAGAAAAGTGGAGGCCGATAGAGAGAGCAGGACAGGCAAGAAAGTGGGCGCATGATGTACTTGTATAATGTGCAATTATCTGTACGATTAGCTCTCGTTGGGCTAATTAGAGTGTTGTTTGCTAAACATACATTTATCGAACTGAAGCGCTGCAGAGAGGCGGAACCAACCGCGCAGCAGATAACCACAGAGGTGCAGGCCAATGACGGAGAGGCAACAGCTGATGGATAGATAGACAGATACTATACATGCTTGTACACACGCACGCACATGGGTACGCACACACACGGGTACGTGTGTGCACACAATACATTCCGTGAAGTATCCATGGATGTATGTTATGGCCCTGCAGGGTTTTGTCACATCTTGACTTCCTTGCCTGTGTGTTTCATTGTGCGGTTTTGATCCATTCATGGAAAGCTTATGACATGTCAACCCACCCCTTCTGTTCATCAGAGATACAAGAGGCAACTGGATGACGAAGGCATGGGAACAACAAAAAAGGGAAAATAGGGTTATAGATTTGGATATGGATTTTACTGTCAGCAATGATGATGATATGCAGGCCCTGTGAGAACACAAGTGCATGCACATGCAAACTTGTGTGTCCACCATACGTGCACAAATTCACACAAGGACACACATGCGCACACACGCGTGGGTGCGTGCGTGCGTGCGTGCGTGTGCATGGAGAAACAGAGAATGCACCCAGACGCCCAGGAAGGCAAGAATGCAGGTGCACGCAAACACACGCACACAGACACACAAACGCACAACCCCGTGAGGACCATGCTTAGTGACATTTCAACCCGCCCACCAAAGACATCATGCTCTACTCAATCTATCCAGCACACTCATAGAAGAACAATGGGTAGAACACAAGAGGGAGAGAGAGTTTGTGTGCTGAGAGAGAGAGAGAGAGAGAGAGAGAAAGAGGGGGAGGGAGGGAGGGAGGGAGAGAATTCATAAAGAAACTGGTGGGAGTGACGGCCATGTCCAGCGGCTGTATTGACTTCTATGTATTCTGATAGGTGGTCTGTCCCTCAATCTCTCCTTATGTCTTTTTTATAATCTCTTTTTTATCTTTAAGAAATAATAATAATAATAATAATAATAAGACTGCTTGCAGCGAGGTATTCTGTCTCCCTGCCATCAATCGCGTCGGACCATTTGTTTACTTTGAGAGTGAGTTTATAGCATGTATTAGGTTCATGTGTCTGATCACCCGTCTTCCTTGTTGCCTCTCTGGCCCCTGCCTGTTCCATTAACTTTAAAACTCAAGGAAATGGCAACTTAAAAAAAAGAAATTTCAGTAATCGTGGTAAAGCCAAACGTGCTGTTGATGTAATCATACAGTCTTAGCAGATCTGTGGATACAGTTGGTATACACATCACATACACAAGATAAGATTTCAAAGGAGACAGCTATGTATCCGGTTTATGTAGCATGCATGTTATCTCCTTTAACAGCATTTGTCATTGCATTCATAAAATATTCTTTCAAATATGTAAAACCTTTCAAACTAAAACTAAAACAAAAGTTTGTTTTTCTTGGTGAATTGCATATACAAACGGTGGCCCATGTTGGCAAGTTAAATAATAAGGCTAAATAACTCATCTGAATCTGAACCCATCAACTAATATTGACCAATACTGAGTTCTTTTCATTCAAGGCAAGCATTGACACATTGGTCATTTTGTTCAAATCTGTGGTGAGACACAGGGAGCAGAACATGGCTAAACAGGGGCCCTGGAGCATGCCAGAGATGATAGATATTTATTATCACAAACGGGAAATGACCTTCCGCAAACAAAAATGGAAGCACAATTGTCTGTAGAATGTAATTGTAGCTGTAGTATTAAGATTTCCTTTCACTGGAACAAAGAGCTCTAATTAGAAACACTAATTATAAATGGGTCCACTGACTTTTGGCCATATCGTGTATGAACTGCACTATTAAATTGCCATGGAAGTTGTTGCTATGGCAACTCTTGGGGTAACCAGTTGCAGTTGAGTTATATATATATATATATATATATATGTGTGTGTAATGGGGTGTTCTTTACAGTAGTGCCTGATGTAATCACTGTCCAAAGACCAACAGGTACTGTACCAATTAAAGTAACAGAAGGAAACGGACTACTGGCTGAAACTGGCCTGGTGAACTATAAACCCTTCACTCCCAAGTACCGATATGTGATGTGATCATAGACTGTAAAAAATATGGACAAAGCGTTCCCCGGGTCTAACATGAACGTAAAATGAAGCCTGAAATCCCTTGCATTCTAATGCACTGTAAGTCGCCATCTTTCTAGATCCGTTTTAGCCCAGCTGGCCATTGGCTGGCCCAGACAACGAGGCGGGACTTCCCCCCTTCTTCTCCGTTGGTTTTTATTTTGACTCGAGTGGGAGGGGAATCCCGATCATAGACTGTAACGGTAGCCACGCCCCTCAGAACATGAGCGACTTTATGGTCATTTTTTAAATAAATGGGACCATAATTTTCCAAAAAGAACATTATGACATTAGAAATGAGACTTTAAACTAGTGACTGGAAGCAGAAAGTATTCATGACCATGTTTATTAAGGTAATACAGTCTAGGTGAAGTTGGGCCAAAATACATGGGCCTCTATGGAGCTATGGGGCTTTTTGGGTCCAGTCCAGCGCCACAACAGGCCATTATATGAACTACCGATTTCAAATGAGGCTTCACGAAATATCTGGCTGACTGCCCCCCTGGATGTGATGCGAGAGTGTGGTCTACTAGCGAACACCAACTCTGGACTCCTGAATCCCTGCCCTCCATACTCTCCTATCTATTATTCAGATGTAGAGAGAGAGAGAGAGACAGTAGCCAAGTGATGGCATGGGTTTAATGTGGGTTATAGACTACACATCTGAGTTTTTAAATATCAGCAAGGGGGTCCCTCAAGGATCGATCCTAGCCCCGATTCTATTCACACTTTTTATAAATTATTTTAGCAGTGGAGTTACAAATAGTGCAGTACATCTTTACGTGGACGACACCGTCATCTATTCAGTTGATCTAGCTTTTCAAAACCTACAAACAGACTTTCACAAAATTCAACAGGCCCTCACTAATCTCAAACTGCTTTTAAACCCTGGAAAAACAAAATCTCTAGAAAACCAAATGCCACTCAAACAATCTTTAACATAACTAGAGAAGGGACTCCTATTGAAAGAGTCTCAAAATATAAATATCTGGGCATTTGGACAGACGACAAACTATCAATTAAAACCCACATTTCACAACTCATCACTAAACTGAAACCAAAACTAGCATTCCTCTATCGAAACAAAGCTTGCTATAATTTAAACAATAGGAAGCAGCTGATTCAAAGTACAATTTTATCAGTTATCGACTATGGTGATATTATCTATATGCATGCAGCTCCGTCGTCACTAACACCACTCGACACAATCTACCACTCTGCCCTCCAGTTTATAACTGGAGATGGGTTCCTCACCCATCCTCACACCCGCTCACAAAACGACCTTATGTTACAAGTCCCCATTGTGAATTCCGAATTGGATACAGCCTGAGCCTTTCATTACTATGCACCTCACATGTGGAACTGTCTACAACCAATCTTAAAACTGAACAACTTGATTTCACTTGAACGTTTTAAAAGACTTGTAAGGCTCCATTTGAGATCTAGCTGTACTTGTTGTCTCCACCAGGCCGAAGGCATGGAGGGAGACTATGTTTTGCACTCCGTCCGTCCGCGTGTCCGTCCGTGTGTGTGTGTGTGTGTGTGTCCGTCCGTCCGTCCGTCCGTGAGCAGCTAATCTCGGCCACCGTTAACCCGGTCGATGCCAAATTTTGCACACACACAGTACACCTACAGATTTTGTCCAAACATCACGCAAATTGGTACACAGTCTCTCTAGAGCCATTCAACCAAACCGGTCTTTCAGATTTCTCAGACTCCATCCTCATTGGTTAAGATTGGCTTCCAAAGTTCACAGGAGTGCTCAGTTTCAAACAAAATGCTGCAAATCATGAACACATTGCGTGATTTCCGTGAAATTGTGCACCCACATTCCCACTAGGCCGAGGACGAAATGCCACATGAACAATTTCAACTCAGCCTCAAGGTGGCGCTATAACTGGCCGAAAAGTGTTTTTACCTCTAACTGCACGGATCTGTGGATAACCTGGTGGAGACCTGTGCCCAGAAGGGCACTTTTTCTAGTTCACTCTGAATTGTTTTTTTTGTTTTTTTTGTCATCATAGTTTTTTAATGATTTTAAATAAAGCATACAAAATTCACATGACTTACACAAAAGAAAAAGACAAGAAAAAACAAACAAAAAACAAAACACACCTAGCAGTCAAAAAAAAGAAAACCCCTGGACAACACCCCTGAATTGTTTCTTATCCTGTAATGTATTTGTGTTTATATTGTATGTTGTGTACTGTAATCAGGGCGTTATTGGAAAAGAGAGCTTGCTCTCAACTGACTTCCCTCTTGCATGCCTATATATATATAGAAAAATAATCTAGCAGTAGTAGTAGTATATAAGTAAAAAAGAAAGGAACAATACATAAATGAAAAGCATGGAGTCAGACTGAGATGACTGGGGAAAGTGATGACACACTAGTGAGTTGAAGACAAGAGTCGAGAAGAGCGGGGAAGGAGACTTCAATGTGCTGGGACCACAGATGGGTAACTTGTCTGTGTAGCACTTTCAGATTTTATGACGTGTGGATGCTTGGAGAAAAAGCTCACATACGCTCTGTTAAAGTCTCTTTCCTTCCTTTATTTCCCCTCCCGTCCTCTCTCTCTCTCTCTCTCTCTCTCTCTCTCTCTCTCTCTCTCTCTGTGAAGTCATGGTTATTGTTTCTTCCCTGCTGTCTTGCTGTTATAAAACAACTCAAGTGCAACACAAGCCAAAAACGGCCCCTGAAAGTCACCGTTCAGTGGGAACGGCTTTTTAATGTGTCAGGGTGGGTAATAACTAGAAAGACTTTACACACGCACCCACAGTGACACGCACGCACACACGCACAGCGGTGGGGTCAAGGTATATGCGCAATGAGCTATAGAAACAATGGATGCAGTGCGTCATACTCTTCTAAATTAAGTTGGAGACTGGAGATGATGTCACTATTTGTTACGCCCACAAATCAACCATTAGCAGGGTCCAGATTTTGGACCCAATCAGGGTCCATGTTCCGGGCTCGTGTCGTTCACTGATTGGAGACTGGAGATTTTTTGACGTCAAGAGTAGATAGAGCTTATCATATAATTAATTGGGAGATATAAAGGTCAGAGGTCTTTTGACCAATGACTGTGAGCTTCAGTTCTTTAGCGATTCCCACGAAATGACAGCACAGAACTGCCAAAACAGCGATTTTTCGAAGTACGAAAACAATAAGGGGTCTTCGCCCCGTCGGGCTTGACGCCTAATAATGTACAGAATGTTGCACTAGAATTGGAATAATCAGGGGTCCACTGCTTGGGCCTCGACACCCCTTAGATTGCTGATAGGCCAAATGTGTTGACGGATGGCAAATCGATGGATCCAATTAATTTCATATGGATAGATGTGGATAGCTTTGTGCCGGCCGGTGCATGATAGATACCGTATGCCATTGCCAAGGTTTTGATTAGATGCTTTTTCAGAAATTTGCATGAAGTTGGTTGAGTTTAACTGCAAATGAGGTCCATTCGCGCAACACAGCTGAACGCACCATTATGCCACTGAAGCGTGTGCTCAATATACTCAGCTGAATGACAAACAAGGTTACTCATGAAGACATTAAGGATTCCTTGTTTCTTGACGGCTGCACTGATCACTGACACAGGGTTAGCCTGGGTCGGCCACCCGGCCTGGCAGAGACCTGCGCTCTGAGGACCTTACTTTTATAGTTTTCTTTGCATTCTACGTGCGGAAATTATTAAGTTAATTGCTGACTATTTTGCTGATTACTCTGATCTTGTTCTTTGTACAGTAAGTTGCTCTGGATAACAGTGTCTGCTAAGTGCTAATTAAGTGCCATGTTCACAAGCTGAGCTAATGTTGCCCAGCTAAAAAACTGAAGCAAATAAAATAATCACTACAACAAGACATTTCCAATATGCAAGGGTGCAGTGGGCATGGCAGCAGCAAAGATGTACGTATACAGACAGTAAAGACTGAGAGTAAAACAATTCTTGCTTATGTAACTAAACACTGAACTGCTGAGTGGGTTGTTGTACATAACTTTTACTTAGAAAGATCTCAGAATGGCAGCTACAAGATGGCAACAGATGGGAGCTGTACCATCGAGTGAGAAGCAAAGCATTGTACTGTCACCTGTCACTCCTTCCTACACAGAACTGCTGTAAACCTCTTTTGCTGTCTTCCACTGGCGCTATAGTTTTCCATCTCTTCTGTCTATAAATGTCTCCATAACTGTCTCTGTCTCTGTCACAGCCTTCCCATATAAATTCTGCTGTCATCTTGATGAAAATTGAGTTTTTTAAGACTCTTCCAAGTGTCTTCAAATGAAGAAATATAGGCAGGAATGCGCTTTGCTTTTGATACATGAAGTAATATCACATTATAGTTTAGATAAATGAAGGCTTTCAGGTACACCTTTTTTCCATCTGGTGTCACATTCATGCATCTTCCGCCGCACGACCTATCCGTCAAATTCAATTTGTATCGACCCACTTTTGAAAAAGTTGAGTCTGTCTGCGAGAGGCTGCATCCCATTTGTATGTATTTGTCTCAGAATAACGGAACAGTCAGCAGATAGAGGCGGACCTGTGACACTGGCCGGAATCTGGATCAGTTTTTAAACGGATTAAAAAGTTCTGCTCCGGTTTCAGATTGGGTTAGGGAAAGTGAGATGTCGGAAATGACCAAAGCCAGGTCATTCACTTTGAGGTTGCGTGTGTCGGGTGACTAGGGTATCAAGGTTGAGTCTTCCTTTCTCCTGTCAATTTTAATGTCATTCTCTTCCTTCCTCTCTGGTCTGGTTGTACCTTGTATATCTGCTGTATATCTCTTCCATCTTGGTTCACCCCCCTCTTTTTCTCCATTCCCTAATGTCCCCATGTGGCTTGCAGCTGTGTCTGTGCTGGACAACAGCTGTGTGTGCGTGCGTGCGTGCGTGCGTGCGTGCGTGCATGCGAGCGACGTGCGTGTGTGTGTGTATATACCATACATATGCTGCTCATATCGTCTGATTGCAGCAGCTGTGCGTTGTGTGTGTGTGTGTTTAGATGTGGACAGCTGTTAGGTAGCAGGTGAGGATCTCAGAAGCCAGACATCCAACCAGCCAGGCAGACAGCCAGGGGATGCCAGGGAGAGACATGCCCAGCAAGGTGTGCTGGAGCTTGGACGTTTGCACAGCCAACACCCCCCCCCCCCTCCCCCCCCCTCATAACTCCCACAATAACACTGGTGGTTTAGCAGAGCCCCAGCTGTGGGTGTCAGTGTTTATACAGAAAGCCCGGCAATGCCAAACTCCACAGACGGCTCACTTAGCGCTGCATACACAGGAAGACAGATGAGACACAGGTTTGAGTTACACAGGCAGAAAAGATCTGGCGACAAACTCACTGTCACACATGAGCACACATTTGACGGAGTGAGAGAATGAGAAGGGATGAAAAAAGAAAGATTAGAATATTCAATAAAATAAAATGGTGAGTAAAATACCTTAAAAAATAAGAAAGAAAACAGATAATCAAAAACTAATAAATATCTGAGTAGCAGAAAGGGTTCCTTGTCAGCAAACCGTTACCTATAATGTGAGAATGAAACGCCATCTGGTTTGTCGCTATCATTCCATCCACTTTAACAATCTCTCTAAAACCTCATTACACTCTCGCCATACCTTCCAGTCTAAAAACAGACTCTCCATCAGTAAGCTCCTTCACGACTCACAAGACACCAGGCTTGACGGTGACACAAAACCAACTCTCAAATTCATATAAAATAAAGGCTAGTCATCTGTTTCAGTACATGGAATGGATAGGGATGAAGGAAATAGAACAGAAAATGAATTCTACTTCAGACTGCATTTTACTTGCACACTGAGATGCCAAAAAAAATATTATCTAATTATTTCTTTCTTTGTTAATACACCAGCTACCATGGTGATGGCAGGGGTGGCATATCAAGTAGCCTGTGCAGACAAGACCTTGAAGACCACTTGTCAGGTGTAAACACATTTCAAATAACTCCGTGTTCCAATTTAGTCTAGGCAGCTTAAAATGCCATCTAGTGTTACTCAGATCTTCACAGTGGTACAGCCTGCTCCCAAACTGCTGTTTTGTTTTTCTATGCCCAGCTTTGTGTGTGCGTGTAAAGTGAAGATAAGTTGGAACATAGCATTCTGTGGTAGTGGATGAGAGAACATTCAAGAGAAATGAGCAGAGCACGCACGCATGCTCGCACACACACAGTTCATGTCTTATGCATGTTCATTAGTCAAAACTGTACATGGAAATGCAGCGTTCATTTGTTCATAGCATGGGAACTGTCAGATCATATGCATACTTAGCAGGTCATTAGTGAGAACATGGCTAGAATCATGTGGCTATGACAAGATAAGAGTAACTTTCCCAGCACATTAAACTCTTATTTTCCTGCAACAGCCTTTTTATTCTGATCACAAACGTGTATAACGTTGGGCAAAAACGAAAAATATAAAAATTAAAATAAATTTAAAAAATGTATTGAAACTGGCAGTCAGGGCCTTTTTGCGCCCCCTAGTGGCGATGGAAGAGTTTTAATGAGCACTAAACTATGATTTGTTGCACATTAATGAGCACTATACGTTGTTTTGTGCGTTGATATAAAATATGTCACATGGGCAACATGGAGAGATTGACCGTACTTTATGGCTGCTTCTTATACATAGCACAAACATACTGAATTGGGGAAAGATACACATGGCATTGTATATAACATATCCAATGCAGATTCATTGTCTCAATTGTAATCATAAACAAATGATACTGTTCATTTGCATGTTTTGTACAACCTGTGACATCATGTGACAGGTGGCCTGAAAGGCGTCCCTCACTTCACATGAGTGCAGCCTTTCCGACATGACATCATGTGGCGGCCAGGTCTATGGACTTTTAATGGTTGTCTTATTCATGCGACCCAAACAAACAGGACCCCCACTCCCGGTAGTGACGTTTGATCCTAACAATATGAAACAATTTAGCTGTTTGCAACACACTCAGCAACACGGAACTATCACTAGAAAAGTCTGCTCCACGGAGTGCAGATCTCCGCCGGGCCAGGTTGCCTACCCAGGGCTGTGTCTATCGTGCAGTGCAGCCATCAGGACACAAGCTGCATGGAGACATACAGGTGCTACTGTTCTCAGTTATGGCGTGGCGTGCCCATGGCCAGACGTGAAAGAGGCCAGTCAGGCAGCATGCAATTCCATGTTGTGTTCGTGACATTGTGAAAAATTGGCCCTATCCATACATTTGGTATTCAAAACCCTCTGTTTGATGGTTATTGTTGCATGACTCATACGGAAGTCTGTGCCTAATTTGGTGAAGATGAAAAAAAAACACGTTTCTGCAAAAAAATCTGTAGAATTTGTGGCACCCCCTATAGGTGTAAGTGAAATTGTGTTTGACTGTATAATAGCGTAGGCCTACATAATGGAAATGTGCATAATTTTCCAAGGGATCCAGGGTTTTTGTTTACATTATATTTTTATATAGTGAGTTATAGACCAATTATTTGTTTACAAACATTCAGACTGGACGCGCAGGTGACTGTTTCATGTAACAAATTCCCAACAGATTCCCAAACCAGTTGTTTTGGGGAGTGTTGGTTTCAATTCATTCAACTTCCTCTTCGCCTTCTTAATTCCTCCATATACTGGGAGACAAGCAGCATCTGGAAGTTTGATGTTGTGCATTTTACATGCGAGTGCAGTGACCACTTTTGCATTGCATCTTATGAGTGGTGGGGTTCATGTGGTGCCGGCCTGCTCGAGCTTACAGGTTGTTATTAGTCTGGCGTCGTCTGATAAGGGGTCTGTCTATAGGGCAAGATGTGAAGCGGCTTGTTATAGTGCAACCATGAACCGATTCTATAAACATGGGTTGACCTACTGGGAGTGTGTGCAAAGGTTTCACACTGATCCGTCTATAGTAGTGCTCAAGACTCATGGGAGCGAAATACCGCGGTTGTTCTGGCCTGTCCATAGTGGTGCCTCTTGGCCCATTTTGTCTTTCATCTGGCCTGTCCAGGAGTGTGTTTCACACCATATTGATGCTTTACGTAGACGTAGTGTTGTAGTCGAATCCACCTATAAAGCGAGTCCAAGTCAAAACCATGTCTGAGGGGGCCGAGTCTGAGTCGAGGCTGAGTATGGAAGGGGATCGAGTCTGAGTCGAGACCGAGATCGGCGGGAGGCAAGACAGAGTCGAGACCGTTTGTTTTACATAAAACACTGCGAGAGCAGGGAGACAGCTGCACTCCGTTACTTAACATTAGCAAGATAGCTGTCTATAAGCACCAGACAGCACTCTTATAATTTTTGCTCTTCTCTGAAGAAGGCTGTTGCCGAAACTCATCAACGTTCTCAATATAATATGAGGAATTGCATCTTGCATCTTTTATTTTGGAGTACTGCTTTTTCCACTTTGGTGGTTTATGAGTTAAGCTCTCTTATAATATTAATGTGAATGGGCTCCTCATAATATTGGTATAATACAATGATTTCATTGCATTGTAGGGACTTGTTTATTGGTCCGAGACTGAGTCAAGCTCGAGTCAAATTGTGAGCGAGACCGAGACGAGACAGAGTAAATGAAAATGTGGACTCGAGACCGGACTTAGCTTTAGGCACCCTCATCCTTTGAATGGAGAGCCAGACGCTGGTGTCTCTTGAGGTTGCCTAGCTGACTGAAAGCCTTATCACACTTTTTACAGCGGTAGGGCTTTTCACCAGTGTGGATACGCTGGTGTAGCTTCAGGTAGCACAACAAAATGAAACTCCTGTCACACGTTTCACAGCGGAAAGGTTTTGAATCTTGACCGTGGATACGCTGGTGTCTGGTCAGGTCACCTGTCCAACTGAAGCTCTTGTCACACTGTTGGCAGTGGAAGGGTGTCTCTCCGGTGTGGATGCGGTGCTGGTGTTTCTTCAGACTGTATAGCCGATAAAAACTCTTTTTACACTGTTCACAGAGGAAAGGTTTTTCTCCAGTGTGGAGATGCTGGTGTTTCTTTAACTGACGTGAATGGTTGAAACTATCACCACACTGTTTACATACGTGGGTTTTCTTTTCTGTGTACGTCAGCTGATGTGTCTGTACCTCTCCTGGTTCAGGTAAAGTCTTGGTAACGTTTTGATGATTGTGAGATGATCTTGGTTCTGTAATGATCTGTCCATTACTCTTCATTTGGCAGTAGACTTTGTTGTGGCTCCTCTTCAAATGTTCATAGAGGAAGACCTGAGATGAGTAGGCGTATGGACACTCAGGACAGGAGAAGACCACAGACTGAGAAGATTGAGACGCACTCGTTCCGGAAACGGCAGTTGACTCGTCGGCAATGTTGCTGCTATGCATTTTCCGTGATGGAGACGGAGAAGATTGAGACGCACTCGTTCCAGGAGTGGCGGTTGATTCGTCGCCAATGTTGCTGCTATGCATTCTCCGTGATGGGGACGGAGAAGATTGAGACGCACTCGTTCCGGAAACGGCAGTTGACTCGTCGGCAATGTTGCTGCTATGCATTCTCCGTGATGGGGACGGAGAAGATTGAGACTCACTCGTTCCAGGAACGGCGGTTGATTCGTCGGCAATGTTGCTGCTATGCATTCTCCGTGATGGGGATGGAGTTCTGCTTGGACAGGAAGATTGGTCCTCCGTATGAGTCTCCTCACCCATTTTCTGGGACAGGTTGTGTGGAAAAACCTATATGGTTGAAAGTTCACTAAATGGTGGAAGTAGGGAAGAGTCTTGGAGAGTCTCAAAGTGGATAGTAGTGTGCAGATGTCTGATGAATGAGAATGTCACACTGATTTTTTTATTTATATACTTCATTCGCTTATATACTGTCATCAGAATGACGTCACGATGAGTCAACCATGCCCAAATATGGGGTTCTAGGGCTGGCGTACCCATTATAGAGTCCATCATACCAGACTTAGTATTATGACTCAACAGTGCTAACGTAACAAGTTGTTACGTTAGCACTGTTGACTTATAGTCCGGAAATTACGGTACTCACTATGTCTTAGAGAGTAATAGGTTGTTACTAACAACCTATTACTCTCTAAGACATAGTGAGTACCGTAATTTCCGGACTATAAGCCGCGGCTTTTTACCCATGATTTGAACCCTGCGGCTTATACAATGGTGCGGATAATCTATGGATTTTTACAGCTAACGCAGAGCCATCTCAGGCTCTGAGCTAACGTAGCTCAGACTTATAGTCCGGTGCGGCTTATAGTCCGGTGCGGCTTGTATATGG
>NC_139710.1:11894128-11911628 GCF_964188405.1 Protomyctophum parallelum
GCACCACTGGTGTGTGTGTGTGTGTGTGTGTGTTAGTGATTAAAGTATGTGGAAATATTGTGTGTATGAGATTGAGAACATGCCTGACGAGGTGAAACAAAACGGTAATAGGTGCAATGTGTGTGCAGTTGTGGTGACATTTATGTTTAACTGTCAGCATTCTAAACTAACGTTAAGCCTCCCACTAACACACAAACATTGTCCCATGCCAAGAACACAAAATTGGGAAAGAATGTGTCCATTCATAAACTCTTCTCTTCTCTTGTCTTGTCTTGTCTTGTCTTGTCTTGTCTTGTCTTGTCTTGTCTTGTCTTGTCTTGTCTTGTCTTGTCTTGTCTTGTCTTGTCTTGTCTTGTCTTGTCTTGTCTTCTCATCTCTCTGCAGGCTACCCCTGCTCCAAGCAGCTACAATGTGAGTGAGGCATTTGAGAAAGCTTACGGCCGAGCATCCTTCTCAGAACCCCGGAGTGAGGGAGCCAAGAAACGACGTAGCTGCTTCCTTTCTGCTGCCCCACGTGAGGTTTCCTTCCTACAACATGACCCCAATGTACCAGGTATGACAGCCGAGACAGAGAGAGAGAGAGAGAGAGAGAGAGAGAGAGAGAGACACTAATACCATCATTTGTGTAAGTGGGTGGAACTTTGCATCTTACAATAAATGCACCACGTCTCTGTACATGTGTACGTACGTGTGTACGTCTGAAATCTATGTAACTCGAGAACCCCACCGACTTCGAATTTGACACAGGCATTCCACACCACCACAAGGAGTGCAGTGCCCGGCCTTGAGTCATACATGGTTGTCCAGAACCGCCACAAAAGGCTCTGGTCAGGCTCTGCCAGTGGACCTAATGAGCCTAAGTCCCCTCACCTGTAGAATTCCCAGCCTCTGTCTCAGCAAATTGATTCCCATGGCAACACCACACCTGCCATTTGATTACTTAACCAGTCCACTTTTCACAGTCAGTTTCACTATCCAGACACATGAGGCAGACAGACAGATGCAGAGATCTCCATACAGTATGGGCACAAAAGGGACACAGACAGGCGGTTAAAACGGGTGCTATGATAACAGGTATTGCAATGCATACTAGGTTCCCAACTTGAAACGTTCCCAAGTAAGCTGGTGGCCGACGGGCACTGGTCTAGTTATAAGAAATATGGTAATTCCCATGAAGAATGTTAACAAAGCTGTATTTACGGTAGGTAATGGTTAAATGTCGAGCAATCATCAGGGATAATATTTATTTATAATACCCACAGAAAGACTTTTTAATACCCACAGACAGACGGCATTTTATTAAAGGCAAATATTTGTGAAACATAAAAAAATGATAGCTAAACTAGCCTTTTAAGATATTTTAGCCGCTGTCATATAGTGACGTGTAAAATAAAGCATGAGGGAAAAAATATTAAGAAATATGGAATGTGGAGATACAAGATATCTGTCCGAAAGCGACGATGTGCAAAACAAAACCAACAGAAATCCAAACAAAACCAAAAAAGTGAGTCAACATACGTTTCTTAATCCTAATAACGTCTGTCCCTGAATGTCTCAACAATACTGAACCATTCAACATGATCCACTCCAATTAGTGTCATCTCTGTGGGTCCCTAACCCCATATTTACCTCAATTACACTCCCATTGAAAAATGTTGTTTCAAAATTGATAGATTCATGACTTATTTGGATAATTTATGAGCAGCCCTGTTTCACCGAGGGACTCAACCCGCAAGGCTCCCCAACCCATTTAACCAAAAACCAATTTGCATATAAATAGATTTGGACTGTTTGCAAAAGTGTTTCTTTCCGTCCGACCGACACACACACTCTTGTACTGGCAGGCAAGTACAAACACATGCACCCACGCAGGCACACGCATGCACACGCAGGCATGCGCGCACACATGCACACACACACGCACGCACACACACACACACACACTGCACAATGCATGCTATACACAAGAACAGGCAGGTACTCATGTGCACATACCGACCCCCGCCCGGCCGCCCCACACACACACACACACACACACACACACACACACACAGAGGTGTGCATCTGCATGTGCAATCTTGCACTCACACTTGCTTACACACACAAAGTCATTTTGGCCATTATGTAATTTGCATTCATAGATAGGTAAAGGAATATTGTCATTATTTTTCCCATTGTGTTCCTTCACCTGCGATCACATTGTGATGTCCTGTTAATGGAAAATATATTTAACCATTCACCCTTTTGCAGTGTGTGTGTAATCTGTATGGATGGGTGATTCTGTTTGTGTTTATGCTTAAGCATGTCAATGTGTCCCTGCTTGCCTGATCATATATGAAAGAATCAACGCACGCACGCACGCACGCACGCACGCACGCACGCACGCACGCACGCACGCACGCACGCACGCACGCACGCATGCACGCACGCACGCACGCACGCACGCACGCATGCACGCACGCACGTATGTTTCAATGTGTGTCTATGTGCATGTGTTTGTTAGGCCCAGGCCAGTACAGCCCCAGCGTGAAGTCCTCTTCTCAGATGGCTCTGATCTCATTCAGGGAAGACAGATTCAAAACCCCCAAGAACAACACCCCTGGACCTGGAGCTTATCAGGTACAGACCATCAACTTAACATACATGCCTTTGACAGAGGCGTGTGCGTGTGTGTGTGCGTGCGTGTGCGTGCGTGCGTGCGTGCGCCTGGGATTAAATAAGCAAGCAGAAGAGTGCACTTTGTTGTCTATATAAGGTTCTTTTCATAGACAAAAACATTGTCTATAAATAATAATAAATAACACGTTGGTAAATGCAGTATACTTTTTCATATACAGTACTGTATAATTTGACCTTACTCCAAGGTTTGAACTTAATTTCCCTTGCAAGTAAAGTATCTATCTCTCTCTCTCTCTCTCTCTCAGTTAAATTTATACCTGTGGGATATGGATTTAGAGCTTTGCAGCCGCTGGAAAATGTATGTGAGAAATGATAGGGAGATATATTCCTTCCAATCTCTGGTGACTTAGCTGAAGCTACTGTATAGCTAACCCACAAAATCCAAACCGTGATTTACAACCTTGTCTACATGTAGGTAAATGTGGGGCACAAGTGTCCCAACCCGAGACGAGTCGGGGGTTGAATATACAGTAAATACAGTGTATTGTATATTATACTTATAGAGGGGCCTCTATATGCTACTGTACATTGACACAGACTATATACGTAACCTTGTTAGTGAAAAATGTGCTATTCTTGATGTACCTCCCCTGCCTTTCTATACATACATTTCTTGCACAAGACTGGCAGAATCTTGGTTTGTGATGTGTGAGGTGTCATGGAAGAGTTTAAATTGACAAAAATAAATACTAAAACAGAACAGCTCTTTGACAGTGAAGCACTGCAAAGATCTCATTGTGGTAATGATCTCTGCTCCTCCAAATCTATGAAACACCACTTTCTAAAGTATTGTGTGTGTGCGTGCGTGCGTGCGTGCGTGCGTGCGTGCGTGCGTGCGTGTGGAGGGGGGTGGTTCCAGACCTCAGAGTGACTATTAACTACTTTCTTTCAAACGTCCCGCCCACTTTTCCTGTCATGGAAACAGCTAAAAAGCTAAAGGGAGTTATTGGAGAAGACACTGAGATTGAGGCAATAAGGGAAGAGATTGTTAAATTCAACAGGCAAAATAAATGTGTCTGATGTTCTATGGGCCTGCACTCCGAAGTGAGCAACATGTGTAATATCATTATGTGCGCGCGTGTGTGTGTGTGCATGCATGCGTGCGTGCGTGCGTGCCTACTTCTTCTATGGCATTAGGCCATAGTGAGGTTCATTTACCATTTACATTATGAGAATGACAAAGCGGCTACCTGCTTCTGGATAGGCCTCAAATTAAGCTAAATTAGCCATCTTATGCAAGAGCCTGTTCTCACTAGTTGAGCTTAATTTAACACAGAGGCAGAGAAATGAGAACATAAAACGAAACAGAGAAACGGTCCTCAAAGGGAAGAGATGCTGTAGCACACCCAATGCAACGCTTGAATGGAGATTTAGGTGTGCATGAGGGGAACCAGAGTATGTTCGGAGGGGGTAGGGGGGCATGGGTGACCAACAGTTACATGTGGGGAGGGGGGTCACTCAAAGGTGACAACAAAAATGATGCCACAGACCGCTTTGTCCATTTAATGACTCCCACATGAGCTCACTACATACGTTATTGTTTATATACAGGACAGTGCACGTTAATGAACATTGGATACAGATAAACATATAGCCGGTTTGGGTGCAGAATGACGAGCCAGGTTTAGATGGCTTTAAAGTTACAGTGACATTTACTGATAAACCAACACCATTTACAAACATTTTCTTGATGACAGAGGCTACAGCGTGATCTCAAGCTGGCAGATAAAAAATACTGTCCCTGCCCCGTTTCATCACCTCAACAATGCAGGGAACTGGGACATTCCCCCACTGCGTGATGCGACAGTGCGGACTAGCCAACATCAACTCGGGACTGAAATGTTGTTAGCTCCGCTGTCATGCCACATTGTACTGTAGGTAGTTCTCTTCTTTCCCCCTCCTGGCTGTGCCCTGGCTTGGCTCCCGCGGTGTCAGGCTTTGTCCACACGTGCACAGAATCTTTTTATATACTGAGCTTTTTAGTTTTAGTTTTTGAAAATATCTGCGTCGATCTACACTACACTCCCCCGTTTACAAAAATCTCTCCGTCGACATGACAACGTAGCTAAAGTGGCGTAGCCAGCTAAAAATTCCACACAGGGACACATAAACACAGTTTTAAAAAAATCTACACTGTGGCCGGAGTTTTTCAAAACATTTGTTTTTATGGGCCAAAAATCAACTCTCACACACGCCTTTTCTGTGCGACGGAGCTCCAGAGTGCTGTACATGTATGCACTGAGTGAGAGGCCTCTGCTCAGTGATTGTCCAAAAATAAGCCTATTTTCAGCTTGAGGTGCCCACAGCATTTCGCCTAAAAAATGCTGACAGCTGAAACGAGATGCTCTGCAGCACTAGGAAGAGGAGCCTTCCAGCACACCGTTACCATTAGAAAGGCATGACCGAAAAGGCGCTGGGCAGCTCAGACAATGCTTCCTGTGGGCACAGCCCCTGAATCAGCCTTTACCATTTTCCTTTGTATGTGTGGGCATGTGCTCATGCATGAGTTGTGATCACCCACATATTGAATGGAGATCGCTGTCCTGTGTATGTAATGTGAAGGTGTATTGCCGTGAATTGTTTGCATGCTTTGTGTGTGCCCACACACACATGCATTACATGCACAGTTGCACACCTGGTGACCCCCTGCTTGCCCTGATTCCTCAGTCTTAACCCGTTGACCTTGTGAAGCATCCCATAATCTCCTTCATCATCGCCGTGCCGATGGCATCATTATTTCCTTGGGGACTCCCCATCTACCCTGCCCCTTGGGCAACCCCAAGGACGACCTGGAGATGAACCCGCAACCTCTTTCCCAGCAGGATCAATACTGAGATCTGAGCCAGTGTGTCTAAATCCTAGATCTGCCGTCTTCTGCATACCGATGGAGGGGTTGGGGGGGGGGGGGGGGGGGGGGGGGGGGGGGGGGGAAAGTAATAAGAGCTTATTTAGTGACTAAATAATAACTAAATTGGTTAATTTCCTGAAAAGTAACGGTTTTGGACATACAAGGTTTCTGCCTTGCTGCGACGTGAGGATTACTGTGTTTTGGAGAGCAAGTGTATTTTTATATCCTGCTGCCGGTACAGTAACTATTGAGTGTGTAGCTAGTATGTGAATGCTGAATGTTCGTCTGTCACTGCTGCGTGTGTTTGTGTGTGTGTGTGTGTGTGTGTGTGTGTGTGTGTGTGTGTGTGTGTTTGTGTGAGGGAGGTGATTTTGCGGTCAGACTTTGAAGCTCATGCAGGATTTCCTCATTTTTGTGCTGTTGGCATTTTGCTGCCCCTCTCAAGACCTATAGGACATGCAGAGAGTGAGAGAGAAAGAGAGAGGGTGCATGTGCGTGCGTGCGTGCGTGCGTGCGTGCGTGCGTGCGTGTGCGTGCGTGCGTGCATGTAGACTCAACTGCACTTAACCCGTGCCTTCTTTCTCTTGAATACAGAGCAGAGTGTGTTTCTGGTATAGCCGCTGTCCTGTTTATTAAGTGTGTGAGATAGTGTGCATATAGTGCCATGCATGCACGCACGCACGCACGTGTGTGTGTGTGTGTGTGTGTGCATGTATATTGAAATGAAAGAAAAATAGAAAGACATATGAAAGGAATTTGTACATGCATTTGTACAGCACCTTTCCTTATGCCATCTCTTATGCTGTACGTGTGCTGCTCTTTGATAAGCACCCAGGTTATACTTGCTGTTATTTCCCATCTCTCTCTCTCTCTCTCTCTCTCTCTGTCATTTCAAGCTGACCAAATACAATCCAAGTAGTTTCATGTCTTCTCATCATTTTTAGTTGATGAAATTCCCTCCCCCGAAATTTCAAATTGTCAACACGAATCCTCCTGCAATCTCACTGTATGAGTTAGCTTCTCCATTACAAATCTTTTAATTGGATTATTTATCCAATTAACATTTAACGACACCCTTAAATCGTTATGTTGCATCTTGTGTTTTCTTTCCCTTCATTTGTATCCCCCTCACACCGAGCACTGCAAATACGTCAATCACAACCTTTTTAAAAAACAAAGGGGCTCCTTAACAATTACAACACGATTGCACAGACTCAAAAACATTCACGTAGCCTAAATATTTATAGGACTGATTGAATTTGTAGTAATTCTGGTGCACAACCTGCGAAAGCCGAGGTAGATGTGTGGGAAATGTTGTATATATATATAGTCTTTTTTATTGGCCTAAAATATTGTCTATGTACATACATTAATTTATCCACTTGCTGACCGGCTGTTGGCATTGAGCAATTTTTTATATCTGGGTTTATATGTGACCCCTACCATTAATCCTTAACTCGCCGGGATTCATTAATAACATGCCAGGATAGCACTTACCCTATCCCCTTAGATAGCACTTTTTTGTAGACTTACAGTAGATAGCATTTGATACAGACTTATAGCATGTTATGTAGACAGCACTAATTGCATTGTATGTAGTCATAGCACTTCATAGTACATATGTATAGCATAGTATAGTATTAACTATTATGTATAGTTTATATGTATAGTTTCATTATATAGATATTCCACTGTTAAGTTCTTAGCTTACGCATGCATGTTTCATGATAACTACTTTGTATGTATGTGATGTATTGCCATGCTTTTTGTTATTGCTTAATGTAAATTGCTCTGGATTAAGAGCGTCTGCTAAATGCCTAAATTGTAAATTGTAAATTGATATCGGCCGGCGCCATTACCGCGACCGCTAGGCGCCGTGCAATAAGCACGACTGAAAGCGTGTGTGCTCGTGCACATACGTGCATGCACAATCAAGATGGCGCAGTTCAGTGTCTAAGCTAATCAAATCAAATCAAATCAAACTTTATTTATTAAGCACGTTTTAAAACAACCAAGGTTGACCAAAGTGCTGTACAGATCAGTGGCAAAACAGAGACAGGCAAGAGAACACAGAATGTAAACGAGAAACACAATCAGAAATGATGACAAAAATATAAGCATGAAAGGTTAAAATAAGCACCAAAAAAAGAGCTAAGATAATAACCTAAAATAGACTCAAGAGGGATTGAAAGCCAGGGAGAAAAGATGAGTCTTAAGGTGAGACTTAAAAACATAATAGATGGGGCAGGTCAAATATAAAGGGGCAAGCTCTTCCAGAGCCTGGGAGCTGCAGCCGCGAAAGAGCGTGTCGAGTAGCCGTTCCCCTAGATCGGATCAAACATTATACAACTGAATAAATGTAGGCTACGTATTTTGGCACAAAAAACACTCCTTTTTGGGCACATTTCTTGGGCAGGTGGCTATGGCCGTTTATACCCCAGGAGTGTTTTATGTGCAAAACTAATGCTTGGAATGGATTCAGAATCATGAAAACCCCCTAGTTTGACATGTCACATGCTACTTAAAGCATAAGGAAAGTTTGACATTTTTGACATCTTTGCCTTACATACGTAGGATGTTAGTGGTAGGGTTACAAATAAACCCCTATAAAAACATTGCTCAATACTGACAGCCGGTCAGCAAGTTGATTCATGAATGTATGTATATAGACAATATTTTAGGCCAATAAAAAAAGACTATTATACCAAATGTCCCACTTTAAACAAAAGAAGCCTGTCGGCTGCCGGACTATGAAGGAATTGTGTTGAATGCATGTGTGGGTTTATGTTAATGCATGTGTTCACATTATGCACAAATGTACTGTAAGTGCCTTTTAGAGTGTGTGCGCAATGTGCATGCATGTGCTTTCATATTTATAGATATTCTCCCAGTAAGTAGTGTGTGTGTGTGTGTGTGTGTGTGTGTGTGTGTGTGTGTGTGTGTGTGTGCGCGCACGCATGCGTGCACTTCACATATACATGACATCAAATTAGTCATTTTTTACCCTGACTGTTTGTCTTTCTCCAGCTGAGTCCAGGCGTCATGGATACCGTGCTGAAGGGCACCTTCAACGTTACTCTAAACAACCCTCTGGTTTCCCGCTGTTCCTCCTCTGTCCCCCATGGTCACACACCAGACCCCAAGGTCACCACCGGAGGCAGCAGTGTCCCCCACAACCCCTTCACCACGGTCGGCACTTCCTAGCCACCCCCCAGGGGTCAGCGTTCAAAGGTGAGAGGTGAATAGGTTTGAAGGGCAAACTAACAGTCATTCCATTTCCAATTCATTTCTTAGACGGTGCAGCTTTGTGTTCATCAATATTTATGGTTATATCCATTTCCGTTGAATGTATAATTGATAGAGAGTGGCCCTATTTTCAATTATTGAATATTATTGAATTGTGCTGGAAGCTATGTAGCTTCTTAACTGACTGAGTTGACCCGTGGTCAGCTTGTTAGCCTTTAGAATTAACCAAGCAGAGCACCGGGAAATTCTGCCGATTTTTTTTTCTTCTAAATTTCAATTAACTGTCATGAACTGACATTTAGCAATTTATTCAACTGTACATTTATGTCTATGCAAAGGGTTTTTCAATTAAATTGGCAAATTAATAACGAGCTGCACATAAGTTCATGTGAGAGGATAAAATGGGGGACCATGGGCCACAATTTGTCTCACTGATATTGTCTTAATAGAATATCTTAGAAAACATCCAGGGACAAAATTATGAAATTCAAATCCATTGAGTTGCATTCTGACACTGGCTCATGTGATTGCAGGGCAGCAATTTGAAGAGAAATTTCTTCTTGCAAAACCGCAAAATGGTATACAAGCAGGAGGCACAGAGTTGTATTTTCATTCTTTAAACTTTACTTTATTTGCAAGAGTTTGTGACTAAATAATAACTGCTTTGGGTCTATTGGAACACTGGTTCTGTTTTGTTTTTTTTTCATTTTCTGTCCATCTTGAGAACTTTACACTTGTCATGTATATGCTCAGAGAAGCTCTGCCTTAATATCTCCCCTAGCCAAGGGGGGATTCCCCTTCAGGCTAGTGGATAGAATTGTTGGCCTTAGGCTCCCTTTCCACACAGGAGACCAGGGTTAGAATCATGGGCTCTTTTAAAAGCCTGCTACAAGGTCACAAGGCTACAAAATGGTCTTTATTGTTCTTGCCTGTCTTGTATACCGGTACATTATAGTACAATTCATAGCAAGGATTCATAGGAAGGATTACCATCTGAATATAGCTTTTACCTAAAAAGCTATTTCATGCTGGGTTGAAGAATTTCATGTACAGTACGTTGGATAACTGAGCCTAAACGAAGTATTCTGCTTATTCATTTTAACTTTGGAACAAATGGTATGTATTTGAGTCTTTTTATAGTGTGTCCTTGTGTTGTTACTGTATGTTATGCCCTCTCTTTTATCTGTAACCAGAGTCCGTAATAAAGTTTGAATTGAATGGGTCGATAAAGTGATGTTGGAGCTCCTAAAGATTCATGGGGACACATTAGCATGCATGAATCATAAAGTCATTCATTATGGATGTTTGTGCCGAATACCAGCCGAACAGGAGTGAAAGTCACAGGGAAGACTCATAACTTATGTACCCGGACTGTTTCACGCTAATACGCTTTGCTCATTAATCAAACTCGCTCCACCCTCTGTTTAAAACAACACACGCATGCACGCACACACAATTGGTCTCATTCCAGGTGCGATGCCCAATGTGTAGGGCGTCATTTAGTCTGTAAGACCTGGCTCTAACAGAGCATGGAAGGCAGCGCAAGTTATAAACAATTTTTACAGACTGGGTTCTGTCTGACTACAGCATGAAATATTAACTGTACAATGCTCTGCTGCCCTGCAACAGATGTAGGAGGGGAAAGAGAGATATAAAGAGAGAGAGAGAGAGAGAGAGAGAGAGAGAGAGAGAGAGCACAGTAAAAAAAAAGTGTTACTTTAACTGAGAGTGTAAGAAGGGGGAGAAACAAGTAGACACAAAGCCCTGTGGAAAACAATTTGAGAGCCTTCTGTATTTTCTGTCTGTGTGTGTACTGAGTATGCTGCAAAATGTATTGTCCTGAAGGATACATAAAGTCGTCTGAATCTGATTCTGAACGAGATGACTTAAAGATGGTGCTGTAATGCAATAATAATTCATACACATTTGAAACCAAAATGTTTTGCAATTTTCTGTTTTGTTTCTGTTTTGTTGTTTTGCTGTCCCAGGCTAAATATTCACCGAATGAATTTAAATCTATTGATAGTAAAAAAGGAAAAGAAAAATTGCGTCCAGGCGTGCGCATTCGTGCTACTACAGTATACATACAGTACCATCCCACACCCTACACCCAAAACGTTGGGTTCCCCCAAAAGCCACGGTGTGCTGTAACTCAAACACTGCTTTGACGCTTGCCTGTGTGAAGGGTACAGTACACGTGTATGTCCTTAGAAGTCCTTAAAAAACAAGGTGAGGAGGGAGACAAAGAGCAAAATAAGCCGAGCACTGTCTGTACACTGTCTCTTCACAGTCATACTGTACCTCGCTGTGGTAAAAGCGCTCCACAGTAACAGGTCCAGAATGGCTCTGATTGTTCCTGCAGGCCTTTTAACCTAATGAGGTGTTTACCCCCTATCATTATTCAACTGGGAAGAGGAGAATAGAGGTGGGGGGGTTCTGAGACAAGACAGAGGAGTGGATATACACAATAGCAGAGCGTGGGTGTCTAGGTAGAGAGAGAGAGAGAGAGAGAGAGAGAGAGATGTAGATAGATATACAGTATTTAACGATCCATCCATAGATAGATACGTAGATAGAGATAGAAAGTAGATAGTAAAAGATAAATAGAGCCAAACGAATGCAGGGAGAGAGGAGAGGAACAAAAAGGGGTGTGAAGGGAGGGTGAGAAATCTACAAGTAAGGAGAAATACCAAAAAGATGTGAGCGGGAGAGGAGATGAGAGAGGGAGAGGGTGTGAGAGAGGGAGAGGGATGGGGTGGCGCGGGGGGTGGGGGTGGGTTTGATGTTATTTATATCTCCCTTGGCACTCGTCTTTACCTTTTCTTCCCTGTGAGCTGTTTTACATCAGTGATCTAATTAAATCAAATAAATCTCACACACACACACACACACACACACACACACACACACACACACACACACACACACACACCTACACCTATACAGCCCCACCAGGCTCGTATTGAATAAATCTCGATTATGGTGCATTACATGGTACATCATTCATGTTGTTTATAGGCCTGAAATATGCAAACAGAAGAGTGGTATAAACGTGATTGATGGTCAAATGGCCCACTTTTTGTGCTCCTAAACACCAAGCACCTTGACTGAGAGATGGGCCACGAACATATTGTATTGTCCTCGTGTTGTCCTCTCCTAATGGCCGCTGTCATTGTCTGTGGGCAGGCATTAAGATGTGGTTTCTATTTTAATCTCCTCACGTGTTTGAGCACTCTGTAGTCTGGCCTGGACTGTGTCGTAATTAAAGCTAATTAGTTTTGGCAAGCCTTGAAGGTGTCCCAAAGGATGTTGGATAATTGAAAGAGTAGTTTTGATTGGTGTTTTTTTATTGGTAAATAAATAATAAAAGTAGACAGTTTTTTCACAAATGGAGAACAGGTATACAGTAAGTGGCTGGCATCTAGCCTGACACAGCCTGCATTTTCATTTAGTTTCTCTTCATTACGCCATTGCTTCATTACGAGGGACGGAAGCTGATGGACAATCAGCCGTTGCATCAGATTTCCGATGCAAACTGACACCGCCGTAGACAGTTACCACCTGAATACTGACACCGCCGTAGACAGTCACCACCTGAATCGCCAGAACATATATGTTTTAATGGGCGTGGCTAGCGATTCAGGGCTGGAGCCAGGCTAGCTATGCTCAAGCTAACAATTTGCCGAAACCTACATTTTCAAATGAGGATCACCACGGTACTTTTGCCTGTTTTAATGGAAGCAGTGGTAAGGCAAATGGAAGTGGCCTTGGACATGTTGTGATTTGATTTGCTTTGCAACTGATTAGCTTTCTTTGGTGGGCTACAAGGGGGAAGCTCATATAAAGTCAATGACAAAACTCACCAGAGGTCAAACTTAGTTTACTGTTCCTTTGCAAATTCAACTGTCGATAAATGCAAATCATGTGGTAACGCCTTTCCTTAGATATAATCACCTAGCGATGACACACACACACACACACACACACACACACACACACACACACACACACACACACACACACACACACACACACACAGGAAGGAGTACAGTAGCAAAGCGAGATTAGTGTCTGTCTTTAATTAAAAGTACAGTAGTGCAGAGGAATCGATGAGGAGGTTAACAGCTGCTGACAAGGGCAGAACAGTCAGCCAGGCTTCACTTAGATACAGTTAAGAGACAAGAGACAGGGTTACAATTTAAGCAAGTGACTCTGCAGTGGTATTCATTGTGGAATACATCCATTACTTCTATCTTGCATTCCTCACCTGTACTGCAGCAGTGACAGTACAATATTCCATCTTAGATGTCATACATACATTAAAACAGCAATACTGTGTGTAATACAAGTTACAATTTACAATACAGGCATTTGGCAGATGCTCTACATTATAGAGTGCTATAAAATGTTGAAGTTTCATAAGTTTAGCCTTTGCATACGACAAGTGCTACGGTCTCAGCGACCTTACAGGCGTATGCCTACTTACGTATGACATACTTATGTCACACTTTTATATATGGCGGGTACCAGTACCTTGGGACCTCTCATTGCAGTAATCAAAACAAAACACACACTTTAGATTATTAACCATTCCATTCAGGAAAACTGCACAGATCTACAGCACCTTGGAGAACCGTATTTTTCTCCCCTGTATGCCCAGTGTATATTGTGGAAATCTGATTGATTGACCTTTCCAAAGAAATTGAATATCATGGAAAAGTTGGTTTATTTCCACAGTTCCATTCAAAAAGTTAAACTTTCATAGATTATAGGTTCAGTGCACACAACATAAATTATTTCAAGTATTTATTTGTTTATCTTTACACAATTTTGGCTTCCAGCTCATAAAACCCACCCATTCAACCACGTCGGTGCACCACCCATTCAACCACGTCGATGCACCACCCATTCAACCACATCAGTGCACCACCAATTCAACCACATCGGTGCACCACCCATTCAACCACGTCGATGCACCACCCATTCAACCACGTCGGTCCACCCATTCAACCACGTCGGTCCACCCATTCAACCACGTTGATGCACCACCCATTCAACCACGTCGGTCCACCCATTCAACCACGTCGGTCCACCCATTCAACCACGTCGGTCCACCCATTCAACCACGTTGATGCACCACCCATTCAACCACGTCGATGCACCACCAATTCAACCACGTCGATGCACCACCCATTCAACCACGTCGATGCACCACCCATTCAACCACATCGGTGCACCACCCATTCAACCACGTCGATGCACCACCCATTCAACCACGTCGGTACACCACCCATTCAACCACGTCGATGCACCACCCATTCAACCACATCGGTGCACCACCCATTCAACCACATCGGTGCACCACCCATTCAACCACGTCGATGCACCACCCATTCAACCACGTCGGTACACCACCCATTCAACCACGTCGGTACACCACCCATTCAACCACGTCGATGCACCACCCATTCAACCACATCGGTGCACCACCCATTCAACCACATCGGTGCACCACCCATTCAACCACATCAGTGCACCACCAATTCAACCACATCGGTGCACCACCCATTCAACCACATCAGTGCACCACCCATTCAACCACATCAGTGCACCACCCATTCAACCACATCGGTGCACCACCCATTCAACCACGTCGGTCCACCCATTCAACCACGTCGATGCACCACCCATTCAACCACGTCGATGCACCACCCATTCAACCACGTCGATGCACCACCCATTCAACCACATCGATACACCACCCATTCAACCACGTCGGTGCACCACCCATTCAACCACGTCGATGCACCACCCATTCAACCACGTCGATGCACCACCCATTCAACCACATCGGTGCACCACCCATTCAACCACGTCGATGCACCACCCATTCAACCACGTCAATGCACCACCCATTCAACCACATCAGTGCACCACCCATTCAACCACGTCGATACACCACCCATTCAACAACATCGCCACCCATTCAACCACGTCGGTGCACCACCCATTCAACCACGTCGATACACCACCCATTCAACCACGTCGGTACACCACCCATTCAACCACGTCGATGCACCACCCATTCAACCACGTCGATGCACCACCCATTCAACCACATCGGTGCACCACCCATTCAACCACGTCGATACACCACCCATTCAACCACGTCGATGCACCACCCATTCAACCACGTTGGTGCACCACCCATTCAACCACGTCGATGCACCACCCATTCAACCACGTCGGTGCACCACCCATTCAACCACGTCGATGCACCACCCATTCAACCACGTCGATGCACCACCCATTCAACCACGTCGGTGCACCACCCATTCAACCACGTCGATGCACCACCCATTCAACCACGTCGATGCACCACCCATTCAACCACGTCGATACACCACCCATTCAACCACGTCGATGCACCACCCATTCAACCACGTCGGTGCACCACCCATTCAACCACGTCGATACACCACCCATTCAACCACGATTTATATGGTGGTTGAAGCCTGATTTATATGGTGTCGCTCACTGAAAATAGCCAATCTACAAACTCACAACAACACATCGCAATGCTCTGGATCTAGTCTGTCGTACAACACAGTAGGAGTAAGTACTGTAAGTAATTAAGTATGTGAAAAGGAGTATCAGTTTAACATTATACTGGTTGTTATATCTTACTGTTTCTCTCCAAAAGACACATTGTGTGCTTTATCTCTTAGTAATTTCATTAGTCCCTTTCCATTTCTCATTACCTCATTCTCTCTCTCTAGCTCTCTCTCTCTCTCTCTCTCTCTCTCTCTCTCTCTCTCTCTGTCTCTGTCTCTATCTCATACTCACACTGCATTCTTCCACCGTGTACTGTGGCTGTATAAGTTGCTGCTGAATTATTTAGTTTTTGTCAGATACAAACCGGCTTCCTCCTTTTAAAATTTAAAACGCATGTTCTGTAAATTCTCTCTACTGACTAAGAAGGCAGAGGACTCCAAGGTGCTGATGTTTTTTAACCCTTTATTAACCCTTTGGCATCAAATGGTTTAGAGACCTGTTTGTGGGAGAGGGGTTTGCATCCTTTGATCAAATTTCAATGAAATATAGTCTACCTAGACCACACTTCTACAGATTTCTGCAGGTCCGGCATTATGTGAGCTCTATATTACCTGGCTTCCCTAATAAGCCTAATGCTAACCCTATTGATGAATTTCTGTCTTTTGACCCAATGACTAAGGGCGCCATTTCAATATTATATGATACCATTTCGAATTCGAGGCCAGCACCCTTAGATAAGATAAAGGCCGACTGGGAACATGATCTGGGGCTCACACTGTCTGAGGAAGTGTGGGATTCTGTTTTCTCTTCTATACACAGGTCCTCTCTCTGTGCACGACATTGCTTAGTGCAGTTTAAAATAGTCCATAGAGCTCATATGTCTAAGGCTAAACTGGCTAGTATTTATCCTGACGTAAGTCCTACCTGTGACAAGTGCAAGAGCGGTGATGCAACTCTGCTCCATCAGTATTGCATTGGATGTGTCCAAAATTACAACCATTTTGGGGGAATGTGTTCAAGACTAATTTTACACCAAAATCTAGACCCAGATCCCTTAATGGCTCTCCTTGGCACTGCTGGAAGGGATGACCTTCCTCTAACACGCATAGAGTGTCGTATGGTCGACTTTGCCTTATTGCTCGCTAGGCGTGCCATTCTGCTCGTGCTCCGTCAGTGGCTTCGTGATATAATGTCCTGTCTCGAGTTGGAGATGTTAAGGTTTTCAATATCCGGCTCTGAAAAAGGGTTTTACAAAACCTGGGGTCCGTTTATGACATTCTACCACAACACACAAACGGTATAGTGTGCCGTGCCTATGCCTCGGCCACGCCAACCACAACTGAAACAAATTCTGCTCTGCTATTAAAATTTGCTTTATTATTTTTATTTTATTTTTTGTAATTATGTATGCATGTATTTCGTGTATGTGTATATAGATTTATGTATTTTCCGACTATCCCTGGGATTGTGGGTGGGGGGTGGGTGGGATAGGGGATGGAGCTTTATTTATTTATTTTCATATTTGATATGTCTCTGTCTTATGCTTGTCAAAATAAAACTTAAATAAAAAGATTTTGAAAAGAAAAGAAAGTGTTTATTAACCCTTAATTTGTATGTCAAATAGAAAATATCCTGATCTCCAAGCTCACAAATGTGTCACATTGTGACGTGAAGCGGACACTAGCGTTCATGTGGTCAAATAACAGTGATTATAGCTTGCCCAGATGCACACGTGTTGACTCATAAGCAAAAGTACAGGTGACAGACCATGGTCAGGACCACCATTTATTACAAGAACCCGGGTTTAATTTGTAAAAGAAAAAAAAAGTGTGGGGAAATTGCCAAACCACTTACTTACTTAGGCCCTTTGCTCCCAGTGGAGCATATACATACCGCGGTAGACAGATTAATATGAATCTGGTGGTATGTATTTGATTCAGAAACATGATGGTCAGTTCGTCCGAAACGTCATTCTGTATTAAATTAATTTGCTTGTAAGTGAAGACACAGGACTATTTTCACACTGACTTTTTTTTTTAAAGCTTACAGTTTTGAAAGCTTACACCAGATACTGATCGTGTCATTGTGCGTTCAGTTTTTTTTGGGGGGTCCTTTTCTTGTGTGGTGTGAGCGTAATCTCACCTCATTGCATACATCAAATGTTTGTATTGT